>NC_136059.1:1928905855-1929370855 GCF_964261635.1 Lissotriton helveticus
ACAACACAATCAAAGGAAAAGAAGGTAATAGAAAAAATGAAATCTAAGAGGCAAAAAGCCAGGTTTTCAGACCCTTCCTAAAAGATAACAGGTTAGAGTTGTTACGTAGCGCGAGGGGCAAAGAGTTCCAAAGCTGAGGGGCCCGAAGCATAAAAGAGCGGCCTCCCAGACGGGCCCTCCTCACACGAGGAACAATGGCGAGAAACTTTGCCTCTGACCTCAAAGGACGAGAAGGACGGTATGGCATAAGCCTCCTCTGCAGGTACTTAGCCCCCGTAGAGTAGAAGGCCTTATGCGCGAGGGTCAAGGTTTTAAAAGCTATCCGCTGTCGGATAGGCAGCCAGTGAAGCGATTTCAACAAGCCGGAAACATGGACTCGCCTGTGCAGACCAAAGATGGCACGCGCCGCCGCATTCTGGACCACCTGCATTCGTTGCAGGAGGTATTCGGGCAGGCCAAGATTTAAGATGTTAGCGTAGTCCAATCTTGAACCAATCAAGGCCTGCACCGTAATCCTCCTGTGATCCTCGGAGAGCAGTGGAAAGAACTTCCGAAGCATACGGAGAATTCCGAAGCAGGTTCCCCTTAAGGGCAAGGATCTGAGATCTTAGGGTTAAACCGTTGTCAATTTTAACCCCCAGATTCTTCACTAACTGAGAAGACTGCCTCGGGGGAGACATATCAACAGGCCACCACATCTGCCAGTCAGGGTCGGTTTGACAACCGAAGAAGAGTACCTCCGATTTATCCGAGTTGCACTTGAGACTGTTCAGTTGGAGCCATTTAAAAACTGCCCCAAGGCACTCCCGGATACTCTCTCCATCAAAATCCTCCCCTTTCCGGCAGGTGAAGAGCAGCTGGGTGTCATCCGCGTAGGATACGATCTGGGCTCCGAAGGACTCAGCCAGAGCCCTGAAATTCTAATAATGCAGTGTGTGATGATGAGTTCCTCCAAGACTCACAGAATTGGACATGCGCAGGAAGCCAGCATAATCAAATGGAAGTGGTATATACAGGATAGGGCTCGAGTAGGTCCCAAAGGCACTGCAGTGTTGCATGAACAGGTGGTGCAGGCACCAATGGAAGAGACAGAGGTGTTGCATGATGTACCTGAAATGGATGTACGTTGTTACAACGCATGTTGTAACAACGCATGCCTTTACCACGCTAGCCTTACAACGCAAGTCGCGTTGGAGGGAGTGGATTTAGAAATCTTATAATTTTATATTCCAACACCAGTCCCCGTAACAGTAGGGAAGGTGTTGGAATATAAATTTACAAGATTCCTTATCCCACAGCGCCATCCAGCGCAAGTCATAGTAACGACTTGCGTTGTAATAGCTGCGGGGTAAAGGTACTGCGGTGTAAAAACCGCGTTGAAAACGATGTTCCCCACCTTAAATACAGGAGTCTCCTGTAAAGTGGGGTAAGCAATTTAGCGAATTGTCCGTGGAGGACAAGAAGCATGTGTGGTTTACTGATGGTGCCACCAGGTATGTAGGGGCTAAGAGGCACTGGAAGGCGGTGTCATACAATTCTGTGACTCAGAAATTGTTGACCACTACTGGAGAAGGAAAGAGTAATCAGTTTGCAGAACTATATGCTGTGTATCAAGCTTTGAAACAAAAATTGCCAGGAACATGTCATATTTACACTGATTACACTGATTCCAGTGCCAATCGGTTAGCAAGTTGGCTTCCCATGTGGCATGTTCATAATTGGATGATAAATGCAAAGAAAGTGTGGGGCAAGGAATTGTGGAAAGAGATTTGGACCATGTTGACACAAAGTACAGTTACCGTGTCTCATGGAGATGCTCATTGCTCCACCAACTCACTTGACCGCTGGTTTATTGCCTCACAGATGAAAAAGCTAAGATTTCAGAGGCCGAAGTGGCAACGCAGGGTTCTGACCTGGTTGGGAATGCGGGGTGGGCACATCAGAAGTGTGGACAGTTTGGATAACAGATTACTAGCAGGTGGGCAGAGAATAGAAGGATACATATTCCCCTAGACTTAATTAAAACTGTAATTTTGCAGTGTCTTGTTTGTCAGCATGCCCGACATAGATCAGTCCCACAGATAGTAAGAGGTCAGCTAGGATGAGGAAAATTACCAGCACAGATTTGGCAGATTAACTACATTGGGCCTCTGCCAACTAGTTGAGGATGTCAATATGTGTGCACGGCTGTGGATACATACTGTGGATAATTGATTGCGTTTTTACATGTAAAGGTGCTACTCAGGTGAATACATTGAAAACATTAGATTTTCTGATTTTGTATTATGGAATTCCATTACAGATCCAAAGTGACAATGCGTCTCAATTCAAAGGCAGATTGGTGCAGGAATATTGTGTGAAACAAAATATTGAGTGGATCTTTCATATCCAATATTACCCACAGGCTGCGGGTTTGATGGAGCGCATGAATGGATTGTTGAAAGATCGATTGAGGAAGTTGTCTGATGGCTCTTTAAAGAATTGGAGAGACCATTTGAGTGAAGCATTACAAATATTAAATAAAAGACCTTTAGCAAATGCAGAAACACCTTTGATGCTAATGTTAACTCCAGCTTTACAGATTTAGCCACATGTGGCTACCAATACCATTCTTTACTGGGAGACAGCTCCTGGAGCTTTGGCTCCATACCGGGCGACAGCGGAGACTACAGGTCTTGACCTGCATGCTTTGAAACTGTACAGACTGAAAACAAGAGATATTACACTCATTGAGACAGGAGTGGGAATTCAGATACCCCCAGAGCACTTTGATTTAATTGCCCCTCCATCTGGATTGGCTCTAAAGGGCATCCAAGTGCTGGGAGGAGTCAGTGATGCAGACTTTCAAGGTGAAATCTAAGTCATCCTACTTAATAGTGGAGATGCAGATTTGGTGATATAAACTATAGACAGAGTTGCTCAAATGGTGATCATGCCAGTGTACGAAGGGTTTGTTAAGAAGGGGACTGCCCCAGCCCTCCTCACAGCATGTGGGGAAGGAGGGTTTGGCTCAACTGATAAGAACCCAGGAGCCAAAGTGTGGCTAGAGTATCCAAATAGACCCCCCGAATAGGCAGAAATCATTGCAACAGGAAAATACAATGTCCTATTAACCCCTTTGGTGCTTAGGACGGCCCCAGTCGACATATGTCAGGGTGGGCGTGTGCTAAGGATGGCCAGGGGCTGTCCAAACTCCACCCGCTCATTAATTCTCCCGCACAGCGGGAGAATTATCGCAGCACGCAAGGGGCTAATCATGAAGCCAGGGCAGGAAAAATGGGAACATGTGCCTGCTGACAAATGTTACTTGCAAGAATGAGTAATACCGGTTTTGTTTCTGTTCTTTTAGATCACAATATGGCATGTCTGTGCTCTGCTTGTGCTCGCTGGAGTCCTTTTGGTCGTTTGCGTGTGGGGCCGGGGGGACGAGGAGCCCCTTACCCTGAAGAGGGCTAGGAGACCGCACAGGTTGACGGCGCTACTGACTAGAAATGACAACATGTGGTCTTATTTTACACAGTCAGTCCTCAACAGATCTTACTTCTACATGTCCAACATGAAGACTACCATGGATATTGTTTCCACATGCCTCGTAGCTGTACCTACCCCTGTTAATGTGCTTCTGCAGACTTTTTGATGTCACAAATGCAGACGGGGCAGTGGAGGAACATGATGTACGGTCTCATCTATCACCTTATGAGTTTTGCCGGTTTTGTCCAGAAACTATTGATAATGATTGGAAGTACATGACACAAGTAATCACGTTTAACATTACTGAAGCCGACATTTGTTACAATTTAACTTGCAACCCAACTATCATTGGTAAATGTTCTCAAAAGCGACTTGATAGAACTGAACAGATTACAAGCTGGCGTGAAGAAATTATGTGCCAATATTGAAATGACAACGTTTGTGCAAATGTGCAAGACCACATGGTGTGTAAGAATATAGTATCTGCTGCCAGTCATTTCAGGCATGTCAAGCTGCCTCTAGGGTGGTTATTCACATGTGGGAATGTGACTTATACGTATATTTGAGCAAACATTACAGGTGGACCGTGTGCCTTGACTAGATTAGGTCTCATGATGTTCCCGTTAGATCCATCATCACATGCTCGGAATACGAGAGAAGTTGTTCAGCTTAGTGAACATTGTGACTTCAAAGTTCATTTGTTATTCAAATCTGAATATATTAGTTTAGCTGCTTCATTACTAGGAATTCCAGGCCTAGCCATTTATAACTCTAGAACTAATAGTAGATTGGCATGTTTAATGGTGAAAAATATTAATCATACATCGATTTCTTTAGCAGAATTATTATTAAATGTGCGGTGTGTTAGAACATCCATATTACAGAATAGAGCCGCTATAGGATTATTTACTGCTGAATCATGATAATGGATGCTCAGATTTTGAGGGAATGTGTTGCTTTAATCTGTTGGATCATTCGAAGTCAATCCAGTCCTATATTGATACTTTACACAAATTAGCCAAAGAAGTCAAGCGGGATGTTGGAACAGGGATGGTGGGATTGGTTTTTTGGGTAGTTACCAGATTTTGGTAAACTTCGCTCTGTTCCAGGTGGGATAGCAGTAGCAATATGTATCTTGGTATCTTTATGTTGTTGTATTCAGTGTGTGCTTAATCTTCTATCAATGCTTCGTCCCCAAGTGTTTGATTTTAGACCAATGTACTATGGGAGTTCTTATGCAAGGGATGGACAGTTATAAGTGGGGGAAAGATGCATTGGCCATTAACTCCTTTTCACATAACTGACTCCATTTTGCGCTATTTCGATATGCTTTAAAATGATTATTACATGCTTTTATGATTTCACAGTTTTATACTTGTGCTTGCAGTTCAGCACATGAATTAGTGCTTCAACATGTATTTTATAAATGCTTTAGTTGAGAGGTTCAGTTTTTGATATATGTAATAGGTGATAGTCAAAGGTCATGGGGTGGAATGTAGTGAAAGAGCCGCTCTTGTGATTTGTCACCCTATGATGACCTTCAACTACCAGCATTTCAACTGACTTTGGAGTGTTATTTTACCCTAGCCTTAATGTAGGATGGTCCTGTATATGCCTGCTTCTCTTCTGTCTTGTAAATGTTTTTTAGTGGGAGCTGTCATTAAGTAGAGCAGTACATTTATATTATGCGTTCTTACTATTGGTTTTGACATGGCCTCATGTCATCTTGCTTTCTCTGGCTTTGCCATTTTCTGTGCTCGCATGTAGCTGCAAAGTGGGGAGCGCATGATTTCGCTCCTCACTTGTTTTTCACACCTCACCGACCAGAGTGAACTGAAATATGTTGTGGGAAGTGTCTGTGGAATGTACAACTCTGACTCAGAGTCAAAATACAGGAGCTTGGTCAGCCTCCGTCTTGGCCTTGACGCAGACTGGTACCAGCCAGCTCATTTCTTTCCAATGAGAAGGGGGCGAGGTTTTCTAGAAGTTTTGCTTCACATTGAGTCATGGTATTAAAGCTGGGAGCTTTCGAGGGCCAGGTGGAAGTTCACCACAGAATAGACGTATTGCTGTGGAGGTGACGGAACTTGAGTCCTGACTGAACTCCTTCCTGGGCTGTTGAACAGGCTTCCCAAGCTAGAGTTGGCAAGGATTTTGCAAAATCAGTCGGTGAGGTGTTCCTAACTATTTCTGTACATATTTTCTATTCTTTGCTACTTTTATATATATATATATTGCATTCTATTTCAATTGTTCATTTAATCACATGGTCAGCGACTAGCTGCCGCCCCCCCCCCAATCCGGCACCCAACACCAAGGAACGTGGACACGAGACGTGTTTACTCTTTGGAAGGCGGGCGCTAGTCGCCCGGCCGTATTTATTAAAGTATGAAATTAAAAAGGGTTTTAATTGCATAATCAACAATGAAATACAAAAATCAGCAGGACATTCAGTTATACAATCGTTATCAACAAGTTTGAGAGCCTGACCTTAACAAAACTCTAATACAAGTTGTTCCTAGCTTAACTAAACATCCTATCTTGATTTTTGTACATTTCTGGCCATATGGCAGGGTCACTACCGGTGTCAGGTCCTACAAGCTGCGCCTTCCCCTTAGAAGTGCGCATGCGCAGTGTTACCCCGGGAATTGCCCGGTCTACGCCCCAAACTCCATTTACCCACTAAAGGAGGGCCCTTACTCTGCGCCGATGGCGTCATGAGTCCACGCGCGCGGGGTGGCTACCAGCCTAAGGAAAGCGTGAACTACTCCTACCCGCGCTCCTTTGCATATTACCTTGCCCCTGGAGTACTGGGAGTGGCCCGCAGGCTCCTCCCCCTGGGCGGGAACCTCCATAGGATGATGCCCGCCCCCTCAGACCTCAAATATGTGCTCACCGATAATGACCTTACCGCATGCCCCATACCTAATAAATACGACGACCTATGGAAAAAAGTCTAAAGGACAACTACACTGGCTAATAAATAACAGTATCCACGCATAGCTAAAGGGGAAAAAAGGCCTAACGATACATGGCATAAAAATTACAATTCGGTTCACGCATGTTGCTCATAATCACAATAACTACGTATATCTACAAAGGGAAAAAAGGCCTAAAGACACATATCTTCAAATATAGTTCACTTCACACATCATTTTTCTACAAAGGGAAAAAAGGCCTGACAACAGATCACAAAATACCACAACAACCTACTCTCTCCCGCGGTCTATACCTATGAAACTTACCATTAGACCGGACATAACGCTGCTTAAACTTTGTACCAAGGGATGGTGGGTGGGAAACAAAGAAGCCCCGAACGCGGGGCACAACGTTCAGCGAGGGAGCGTCCAGGGACAAGGAAGTCTCCTGGGCGCTCCCTACCTCTTATTCCCGAGGGGCCGGGTGGCCCCTCCTCACGCCCGCCCCCCCCGACCCGGAACCAGTCCATTGATTCCGGGTCAGGAGGGGCGCCGGCCAATCGGCGGTGGGCCGCGCCCCCAGGGCACGCCCCCACCGTCGAAAGACCCGAGGGGAGGGGGGGTGAGGCGGTCGCCGCGCCGCCATGCGTGCGGGGGGGCCGAGGGCCCCCCCTTTTCACATGGTCAGCGACTAGCTGCCGCCCCCCCCCCAATCCGGCACCCAACACCAAGGAACGTGGACACGAGACGTGTTTACTCTTTGGAAGGCGGGCGCTAGTCGCCCGGCCGTATTTATTAAAGTATGAAATTAAAAAGGGTTTTAATTGCATAATCAACAATGAAATACAAAAATCAGCAGGACATTCAGTTATACAATCGTTATCAACAAGTTTGAGAGCCTGACCTTAACAAAACTCTAATACAAGTTGTTCCTAGCTTAACTAAACATCCTATCTTGATTTTTGTACATTTCTGGCCATATGGCAGGGTCACTACCGGTGTCAGGTCCTACAAGCTGCGCCTTCCCCTTAGAAGTGCGCATGCGCAGTGTTACCCCGGGAATTGCCCGGTCTACGCCCCAAACTCCATTTACCCACTAAAGGAGGGCCCTTACTCTGCGCCGATGGCGTCATGAGTCCACGCGCGCGGGGTGGCTACCAGCCTAAGGAAAGCGTGAACTACTCCTACCCGCGCTCCTTTGCATATTACCTTGCCCCTGGAGTACTGGGAGTGGCCCGCAGGCTCCTCCCCCTGGGCGGGAACCTCCATAGGATGATGCCCGCCCCCTCAGACCTCAAATATGTGCTCACCGATAATGACCTTACCGCCACAGGCCAGTATTGTTAACCGACGATCTGGCCTCCCCCTCTAGCCCCTATCTAAGGACACATCCTCCTACCCCAGCCCTCCAGCCAAGCCCAGATATTGTCAGCCCATAGGACATTACCCTCTTCTGTCAGATGAACCCCGTCTCTCAAGTAATACTTTTGACCCCAGATGCACCCATGAGGTATTGACTGTAACACGGGGGTTCGGAACAACCTATCCAGCCGTGTGTTGATCCTCTTTACCGAGTGATTCAACGCCCTGACTGAATCGCCCCCCCGCCACTGAAGTCGAGGTATTAGTTGTGACCATACTAGTGTGCACCCGGGGCAGGTCCTAGCTATCCAACCCGCTGTTGAGATAATCTCCTCAATCAAGGTGCGCCTGCCCAGTGTTGCCAAATCGTTCTCCCCAAGGTGAAGTATCACCACTGACGGTGGAGCCCGCTGGCGTGCCAACAGCCCTTGGAAGAATCCCCTAAACTCGTGAAGACACAACCCTCCTCTGCCAAAGAACGTGATATTCAACCCTAGTTGTGCCGCCCTTTCCTTCTTGTCACCTGACAGGAAAACACATTCCGCTCGCTTCACATATGAATGACCAACAATCCAGACATCGTTCTTTGTTGTTTCCTGGTCGCCGCTCCGTGCCGATGAATATTGGCGGTGCCCGACGACAAATTCCTCCCCTGCGTAACAGGTCTGAGAAACTGTAAGAGAGCGGAAAAGAGACCAAGCGTGAGTGACAGGTAATCATAGCATGTCAATCCGAACATAACGTTTATAGCAGTCTGACGACCACCTCCCAATTGTCTTCACTCTGTCCACTGGGAGGCCCCCCGCCACCGCCTCAGTTGCAGCCCCAATCCTGAAAGAATGAGATCCAAAATCTCTAGGGTCAAGACCCGCTTTTGTAACCCCAATTTCGAACACTCTCCTGAATTGATACCTGGTCAAGGGGCTCCCGTCGGCGTGACAGAGCAACGCCCTGCCTACTGAACCGACCAATAATCCCATGAGTGTTTCCACGTGCCTCACCGGGCAGCACGGGTTGGCGGGGGCCCGTTGCAGAACTATGGTGTGACCCCTAGCTTCTTGATCGGTCTTTGATTTCTGGATAATCACCCACATGGTGTCACCCCTTATCGTCACCCCAGCCTTCTGCAAGCCACCTAGTATGTCAGCCTTAGATCCTGCAACAAGTTCACTAATTCTCAGTGCCCCATAAAATGCCAGGGAGAATGCCGCCCTAAAAAGAAGCACTTCCCACTCTGAGTTGCAAACAATCTCCAGCGTGCCCAGTAAGGCTGTTAGCCGGGCCAACCCCATGGGCTTCCTTTTATCCTTCTGGTGTCCTTGAATACGGCGCCATCCCCTTAAAGCCTTGCGTATCATAAAGGTATTGGTGGGATCCCGAAAGCCCCTAGCTTGAGCGAAGAATGACACTGCTGCCCTATGTCTGGTTGCCGCTGCTACTGAGCGCCCCTCTTTGTGCATCCATTCTAAATAGGCTGCAAACCCATCCTCCTTTGCCCAAAGCACTTCCCACTGTGGCCCCAAAAAGGAACAATAAGACAGAAACGCCCCTTCGTAAGCCGTCTTGGTCCTGGGGGCTAGGCTAGCGACCACGAGGTCTTGTAATCTGGGGCACCAATCTGCCAAAGTACTGCTGGGAAGTGTGCTGGCGAGGGGTCTGCTGTGGGGAGATGCTCCCTGAAAACCTGCATTTTGAAGCGAGAAAGGGCGTCAGCAGCATTGTTTAAAACACCAGGGACATGTTTGGCTCTAAAATTGGCATTCAGTTTAAGGCAACGCAGAACAATTTCTTTGATCAAACGAAGTATGAAAGGACACCGCGCCCCCTGCTGATTGATACATTCCACCACTGTCATGTTATCTGACCAAAACACCACTGATCGGTTACATAGGTGTTCGGGCCAAACCATCAGTGCCACCCATATTGGAAAAAGTTCCAGGAAGCCAATGTTGCCGAGCAAACCCCATGTGTTCCATTCTCCTGGCCATTGTTGAGCGACCCACCTATTCCCTAGGATGGCACCAAAGCCCACACCACCGGCCGCATCGGTCCATAGTCCTAACTCCGCTGATGTAGTGAGCGGGCCGGGCCAGACCACCCTACCGTTAAAATCCTCCAGGAATGCCATCCAAATAAGCATATCCTGGCGAATTTCAGCCGATAGGCGCGTGCGGTGGTGCTTTTCCCTCAGCCCCTGCATCGCGTGCGCGATGGAGCGAGAGAAGGGGCGAGCCATTGGGATGATTCTTAGTGCGAAATTCAGTTGCCCTACCACCTCCTGTAATTGCTGCAAAGTGACCTTCTCCTTCCGGAGGCATAACTGTAGCGACGTTTTGAATTTGCGCACCTTGTCCCTAGGTAGTCTAAAACATTTCTCAATTGAGTCAATCTCAATGCCCAGGAATTCCAAGCAGGTGGTCGGGCCCACTGTCTTCCCAGGCGCAAGCGGGACCCCAAAAGCCCGCATGAGCACGCAAAATTCCTGCAATGCTAGTGCGCACTCCTGAGAACCCGCTGTACCGAGGAAGAGGAAATCATCTAAGTAATGCATGACCCTTTGATGGCCTGTCACCTGTCTCATGGCCCATTCAAGAAATGAACTAAACATCTCAAAGTAGGCGCAAGAAATAGAACAACCCATAGGCATGCATTTGTCCATGTAAAACCTATCCCTAAAGGTGAAACCTAAAAGATGTCGGTCTGCCGGGTGTACTGGGAGGAGGCGGAAGGCGGACTCTATGTCTGATTTCGCCATCAGCGCCCCGGGTCCAGTGGCCTGTAATAAGGTCACAGCCTGATCAAAAGAGGCGTACTTAACACTACATATACCTTCGTCAATGGCATCATTCAAGGAGGCCCCCTTTGGCGCTGATAGGTTATGAATCAATCTGAATTGCCCCTTCTCTTTCTTGGGGACAACTCCCAGTGGGGAACACACAAAATTGTGTACTGGCACTGCAGAAAAAGGGCCAGATATCCTGCCTAAGGAAAGCTCCTTGTCAATTTTGGCGGCCACAACAGCCGGATTGTGTGTGACCGATAATTGATTCCTACAGTGCGCACTACCTGTGTATCCCCCGGCCGGGATCCTAAAACCTTTGGAAAAACCTTCCTGGAGTAGGGTGGCCGCTTTGTGGTCAGGGTATCTGTTCAAGAATGGAATCATTGCCACCACATCCACTGGAGTGGGGGGGCGTGACGCGTCTGACTTATAGTGGCCTTCCCCTACCCCTCTGTCCTGTGTTACCTTGCTTGGACCTACAGGTAGATTCTGGGTGAGAGGGGTGCCCACAGGAGGCACATGCATGCCTAAACTTGCACGCGGCCCTTGTGCAGGTACGCTTATTAAAATCCCAGCACACCCCTTTCTTTTCTGGCCCACCTGCCCTAAATTTCCCAGGCACTTCACTCGTTTGGGGGGGCCGAAAGGGCTGCTGCGGTCTAGTGAACACCCTGCCCGCACCGAACTGAGGGGGAGGTGCAGTGTCAGAGAACTGTTTGTGCCAGGCCATGGAGTCTACCGTGTCCCATGGTAATGCTCTATTGAATTCCAACGCCTTCCTAAAATTTACATCATAACCCTTCCATGCTTCCCCAGAATACTGTTGACTCCACCCCACAATCCTGCTCGAGTAGCAAGCCAATGCAGCCTGCAGATCTGGAGGACGCTCAGCCTTAACTGCAGTGAAAACGGCCCATGCTTGCATCCAATTATTGAGATTTTCCTCAACCCTAAATCTAGTACACTGCGCCCTCCATTCACTTGGGAGCATCCACTCTTTCAGTGCTTTTGCCTGCTCCATTTCCCTATTATCCAATAATAAAGAATAAATGTACACGTATTTATCAGCCCAAATCATTTCTTTAACAGCTAAAGACACATGTTGCGCTAGATTTTCGCTCCTCGAAGGTACTACACCGTCCCCCAAGAGTGGCAATGCCACTTCCTTACCAAGTGCGGGCACCGGGAGCGGCTGCCCTTGTACTCCGTCCAGCTGAGGAACACTTGGACCTGCAAGGGGAGAAGAAATTGGCAATGCAACACTGTCGGCTATCGGTGCCGATCTGATTTTTTCCACGAACCTTGCCGCCTCTGCCGCATGGTCTGCAGAATTCGGGAAGGCTCCCCCTTTTTGGAGCCATGGCATCATGGCCGTTAACTGAGCTACCAATTCAGGCGGCATTGAGTCTACGTTACCCCCCGGGACAACAGGTACCACTGGGGTTATGCCCAGTGGTCCTGGCACAGCTGGCGGGGCGGGCGCCGGGTGTGGCCCGCCTGCACCCGGGATTGTGGGCACCGGTGCAGGAGCAGACCCAGCGTCTACTGGTTGACCTGCCGGCACGGGCACCACAGGGGCAATGGGTGTAGGCACATGCGGGGGTGGGACCACCGCGGGCGGTGCGGCGGGTAACGGATCCACTGGGCCTGGGGCGGGGACCGCCTCCTTGGGTCTCTTGGACCTAGGTTTCCCTTGCGGGGTGACAAATTCCCCTCTTGGCACTGGTGCCACCCTCTTGCGAATCGGTCGCCCCGACGGGCCCGGTGCCTCGCTCTCTCTGTCATCCAACCGAGCCTCCCGCTCCTTAATTTGACCTAGCTGTTGCTTAATGTCACACATCTCCCGCATCATAGCCCGCATCATAGCCTCCATGTTGGACCCCCTTTTTCCACCCCTCGGGCCCGGCATGACGCTTACCCAAAAACACCTGCTGCCTACTCTCTTAGTTCCCAACAGTTCAACTGTGTGTACCTTGCAGATGGAGGGTCACCAGGGGGCTTTCAGCACCATGCAACGGCGACCGCAACACTAGCGGCTTGTCCGCTTATGTAAGGGGTGAGTAAACCTAATGTAGACCCACCCGGCGGCCACCAGGAGCGATGAATGCTAGCCCCCCGTACCCCTCTTACCGATCCCTCCTGTATCCTCGCCGGCGATGATGGTCCGCGATCACAGCCCCCACCACGTTGCGTGCCCTGTCTGCGAGTGAAATGGGCCAAAATTGCAGTTTAAGGTTTGCCTGGGATAGAAAACAAGTATTAATACCGTGTAATAAAAGCAGGAACACTTTTAGGAAACCCAACTTAAATAGAGAGGACGATTGGACCCTCCCTGTTAACCACACTGTTGCTGTGGGACCTAAAAACACCTTGTATCAGCGACCTTCAAAATAACACATATGCAAAAGGCCAGTACACTTCTGCACCAAAACTTGCATTCATTCCCCTGTATTGTGCGCTTTTGTGCAACAACAATTAAATTAATAATTAACACCACACAGTTAGTCAATACCATACAGTAGTGAAACAGTTATCAAATGTCGCTACTCGTTTCCTTACAAGACAGACATGAAAACCTTTATCACAGAGGGGCTCCGATCCAGGTGCTGCCCTGGTCGACCCTGCTTCCCTTCCTTGCACGATAGCAACGGCCTAATCTGCCCTGAGGCCACAAGCGTGAGAAACGGAAGGCGCAAATGGTGAATTATACAAAGACAGATGCCACTCTTTCCCGCGCCTCTGAATTACCCCTTACGGCGGGAAAACTCCCTTTGCCGGCCAAACACGGCGCCTAAACCTTGCCGCTGCCGTGAGTTTTAACGTTTGAGCTCTTTACAGTTTTCCAATTTCTGCAGCTCTGGCAGGATCCGAACCCTAGCCTGTGATGGCTGTGCCCACCGAAGGTAAGTAACTTAACTGTGCAGTCCAGCCGCCCCTCTACACGATGGTGAGAGTATTTTTGCCTACTAATTCCTGGCCCAGAATCTCATCCTGCATCTCAGGGTTTGAACACCCCCCTGAGGCCGCTGCAGCAGGGCGAGCCGTGCAGGTGCATGCGCGTTACTCCCGCTTAGCTCTCCCGTTCACGAATGCGGCGCCCTCCCGCTTAGCTCTCCCGTTCACGAATGCGGCGCCCTCCCCGCCAAATACCTCTACACACGCCGGTCTCCTCACCGCGGGCTCGCTCAGGTCCCCGATGCGGCGCCAATCCCTCGCCGCTCCTACTACCAACGCCCGTTAAACCTGGAAAACAAAAGGTGGAAATTATAGACAAAGGAAGCCCCGAGCGCGGGGCACACCGTGAATCCTTCGCCGCTCCTAATACCAGCGCCTGCTGGTTCCTAGCGCGATACCTCGCTGAATCGGGTTAATGAACCTGGAAAAGAAAACGAAAAAATTATCAAAAACAAAGAAGCCCCGAACGCGGGGCACAACGTTCAGCGAGGGAGCGTCCAGGGACAAGGAAGTCTCCTGGGCGCTCCCTACCTCTTATTCCCGAGGGGCCGGGTGGCCCCTCCTCACGCCCGCCCCCCCCGACCCGGAACCAGTCCATTGATTCCGGGTCAGGAGGGGCGCCGGCCAATCGGCGGTGGGCCGCGCCCCCAGGGCACGCCCCCACCGTCGAAAGACCCGAGGGGAGGGGGGGTGAGGCGGTCGCCGCGCCGCCATGCGTGCGGGGGGGCCGAGGGCCCCCCCTTTTCATTCATTTGCCATTTGGGAATCTGCATTTACTGATATATTTGGCTTACCTTTCTGAACATTGCATTAATAAACTTGTGTGTGTTATTTTTAAATGCACCTGAATTTGTGTTCTTGCCTCGTCTTTAGGGGGTGCTGCTCAAAGTGTATTATTAAAGGTGCAGTGGTATATTTGCCTCCAAAGAGGGAGTGCAGGGTTTGAGTGTGTCTTTTTAGTGAAAAAGCACATTCATTACACCAAGTCAGGAGCCATCCCAAAAAGCTATTCAAATTAATCAAAGCTCAAACTAAAGGTGTACCCCCTACCACCAGTATAACCCCAACACTCTACCAAATTGCAAAGAATTTGCCTCCTTCTTTACTATGAAGACGGAAAACATAAAGAAGGACCTGCTCAATGACCTAATATCCCTTACTGACACTCAGATGGGCACTTCACTGCCCCCAACAGGAGCCCCACCCATAGGCACCGCAAAGTGCCTATGGCACTCAGAAACAGTGACAATCTCTTGAGTTTCAGGAAGGCACTAAAGACATGGCTATTTGAGCAAGCTTACACTTGTAATCTCTAACGCTGGTTCTATCTCACTGCAAGCACTTGGTCGACAGCGCCATGAAACTCAAGGGTGTACGTGCACTATATAAGCATCTATTAACATAACATAACAAAGTTCTATCTCAAAAACAACACATCCTGCTCCTCCTTCAACATGTACAGTGAATAAACTATACCAAAAACGCTAACGGCCTTGAATCCCTCTAGCCCCTTCACAAACCCCGCAAACTGCTCAAAAGACTTCATTCCACTGTTACTGCCTCTATGGACCAAGATTATAAACACCTCCCTCCTTCAAGGAACCATCCCAGAAATCCTTAAAGCAGGGCAGGTATCCCCTATCTTAAAGAAGCCATGGGCAGATCCGTCGGACTTAAACAACTATCGCCCAATAGCTAACATCTCCACTCTGGCCAAACTCTTAGAACATTTTGTTCACACACAGCTTGGCAACCACATAGATCAATTCAACCTGCTCAACCAATACCAATCAGGCTTCAGGACGGTCACAGGACGGATCGCAAGACCCACATAATAGATGACGCTCTAAAAATCCTTGACCAAAACGAAGCCTGTTTGCTAATCTTGCTTGACCTATCTTCGGCCTTTGACACCATCAAACACGACAACTTGCTAGATCTTCTGAAATACAGAGTGGGATTATCTGGCTCTGTTCTTACTTGGTTCATCTCTTTCCTACAAAATAGATCACAAAGTTTCAAGATTAATCAATCCTTATCCAAACCAGTCCCAGTCACTTTAGGAGTACCGCAGGGATCAACCCTCTCACCCACACTTTTCAACCTTTTCATGGAACCACTCAGCAAATTTTTCAGCTCCTCTAAGGTCCATTATCACATGTACGCAGACGACACACAACTCTACATAAAGATCCACTCACTTGAGGACATCAAATCTCTCAACTCAATGCTTCAAAAAATGTAAACCTGGTTGGCCGAAAACCATTTGATACTAAACGCGCTCAAAACTGAATTCCTCTTAATCGCCCCCCAACCAATCGACCATCATCCTCAATAGGCTGAATCACCTAACATTACTCAAAGGTCAACCTCTCATTATCGACTCAGTGAAATCGCAGGGAATAAAGCTGGACAGAAATCTAAACATGCAGAAACACATCAGCTCCTCTACAAAAGGATCACATTTTCAGATGATCACCTTGAGAATACTTAAACCCTTCCTGCCTGCAAATGACTTCAAACAGGCAGTTCAAGCTCTAGTAATCCCAAGAGTGGAATATGGGAGTGTCGCTCTTTGCGGCCTTCCCAGATCAACGATGGCCCCTCTAAGAGCTACAATCAACACAGCTGCTAGACTCATCACAGGCTCCAAAAGAAACTGTCACATCTCCCCAGACCTTAGGGCCCTCAACTAGCTAATATTTGAGGCTAGAATTCATCTGAAAATCGCATGTATGACGCACAAGGCCCTACATCACAATACCCTGAGTTATCTAGCTCAGAAACTGGTGCTCTCATGTGGTAACAGAGCCACTAGGAGCTCCAGGAATCTTCTTCTGAAATTGCAAAGATTTGCCAAGAAGAAAACATACAACTGGACCGTCTCAGGAAGTGCTCCCAGGATCTGGAATGCTTTGCACACAGAAACGAGACAGAACCCTTCTACTGCCTCTTTAAAAAAAGAAGTGAAATCTATTCTCATGACTAAATTTACTTGAACTATTTATATATCCATGTAATATATTTGCTAGCTTGTTTTAGTTACTACTTTGTATTAGACTCACTCATATGTTTTGCTATGTTTTTCTCTGTTTCTTACATATGTCCTGTAAAGCGCTCTGATACCTGCAGGGTTTTTGTTCGCACTATCTAAAACCTTCAAACAAATAAATACTATCCTCGCACAAGGCAACCAACCATGACATAGAGATCAATACTAGTCCTTAGAAAGGAGAGAGTCTCGATAATGAGAAAGTAAATCAGATGAACAGTTTTTCAGTAAAACCAAAGTAAGAAAAGCTGGAATAAGTCAATACCCCATATTTTAAGATAAAACAAGCGCCCAATGTACTTAGCTGTGGCGCAGCTCACGTTGCAGCTGCGCTTTGTCACACCCTGTATTCACCACAAGGCGTAACACCAATGAGGCTCCAAGCGCTGGTTGTACTGTGGAGTACCACCTACCCAGGAGGTAGGGAAACAGTGGAAATGTTCTGCTTATTGTGACTATAGTCGAGCAGATCGTCCACTGCAGGGTGTGACTGAATCCTTTGCTGAGGAAAGGTCTCCAAGCAAGAATACTATCCAGGAAGACTTTGTCTACAGCGTAGACGCATACTGCCAGAAGAAGATTCGCTCTCCTGAGCGTTAATGAAGGCCCGTAAAATCTGTATAGAAAAAGACTCGCTCTCCTATGCGTTGAGGAAAGGCCTGCAAAATCTGCAAGGGAAAGACTCATACACCTGTGAGCAAAAACAACTGTTTACACGCAGAGGAATCGCTCTCCTGAGCGAACACATGAAAAAACAGCAACAGGAGAGTCGTGCCCCGTGCGAGCATAAGTTGCTCAGCGAAGGCTTGCTCTCCTAGGCGGTTGAGGGGATAAATATACGAAAGGCTTGCTCTCCTGCGAGCGAGAAGGAAAGTCTTGTATTCCAGGAATGCAACGCCGCCTTGGATTGTCAAGCACCAAACAATCCGATGGTGTGGTTTATATAAGGTTGTGCAGGGTTTTGCGCGGCAACTCACACTGCGCCCTGGATGTTTTGTGGTATTTGTAGTCCCTACTGGAACTAATACAGGAACCATTCATGCCGCAATTATACTTTATTACACAGGCAACCAAAAGGTACTGGCACATTGTTTCAGTGTGTATCCCGCCTCCCGTGGCTTTTGTCCAGGTTTGTGACATAAATACTGTTGTAAGTTACATGTAGTGACTACAGGCCCTTAATTTATAATGTTTTTGACTCCACCTAGTAAACTGATGAAGTGAGGATATGTAAGTCTACACTTTTAAGTAACTACACTCAAAGTGTATGAATAGGCAAACGCAACAAAGTTACTCAAAAGGGTAAGAGTAAATTACACAAGTAGATTTACTCACTCATGTACGTTACCTTTGTAAATAGACTTCATCATAATCTTAGATTGGGTATGCACCTTTGATGTGGTGAATGCAGTCTTCTCCTTCGTACATCAGAGGAACAAAGGGGCATATTATCAAGGAGGTTTATCTCCGCTTTTTTGGCTTTAAAAGCCAAGGAAGCGGAGATAAAATTATCTCCCTATTACCAAGCTGTCGCTAACACCAGTTAGCGACAGCTAATAGGAGATAGCGACCATCTTGGGCCCCGCTTTGCATGTCAGTGATATTTATCACTAATGACATGCAAAGTGGGCGTGCCAAGATGTTAGCGACTGGAAACAGTCGCTAACATCGCTATCTCCTATTACCAACTTTTGGAGATATTCGCGCTAAGCGCGAATATCTCCAAAAGCTAACACCTGCCCTGAGCAGTTCTTAGCCATGTTAACCAATGGGAGATGGATAACATGGCTAAGAGCATTTGCTCGATAATGCATGAATATCGCTGACTTTTCAGCGATATTCATGCATTGCGGCCGTTTTTTATCGCATTTGCGATAAACCTTGCTAATAGCAAGGTTTATCTGCGATAAAAATCGCCGATGTGCGGCGATAATTTTTGTCTCTAAACAAGTTAGAGACAAAAATTATCTCTATTGGTTGGTAATATGCCCCAAAGTTTTTCAACAATCAGAGAGACAGTGCACAACAATGAATGCTGAGTCTGTAATGACTTACAAATACTGGTGTGAATTTGAAGAAAACACAGGGACAGCTACACCTTATCAGTTTTAGAATTGAGGTATTGGCAGTTTCGCAAAAGAAGATATACTTTTCAATATTGGGACAGCTGAAATGTGTTACACTCAGACCTTGACATATAACTGGCAAGAAAATGGGGATAGTTTATAGTTAGGATTGTCTTCCTTTCTCTTGCCCCCCAACATAACCTACCTGTGAAATGCTTAGAAACGTTTTGCCCACTGCATATAATGTGTAGTATCTAGTTGTGTATCATCATCAAAATGCTTTTCCTTCTTTAAGTACAACAGTGGATGGACAACTATTTGCCAACAATTATTATATGCATGTTTAAGCTGAGTCTCCTCACATTTCACTGAGTACAATTTATGCTGCTCCAACCACGCTACTCTGAGGTTCAAGTGCTAAAGCAGCGCACTTGGGGGCATATTTACTATAGAAGTGGCAGATCATGGGGTTAGCCTGTTTGGCTTAATGCCATGCTCCACCACTTCTGAAACACAGGGCTGCACCATATTTACAAGAATATGGTGCATCTTTGCTTTTCTCCCGGCGCTGTTGCTAAATTTAGCAGCCTAGCGCCAACGCAGGCCCCCTTGCACCATAGTGCAAGTGTGTCTGCAATGGGAGGAAGATTGTTTATGTGCAGGAAGGTGTCCCTTCCTACACATAAACAATCAAATGCCTTTTGCTGTGTCTACGTGTCCTGTGCAATCCAGCACACATGGAAACATAAAAAACTAGGAGAAATTAAACATTTCTCCTTGTTCCGTCTGTTTAAGATCAGGTTTTCCTGGTCTTAATTTTGGTGCTGCCCCATTTTACCACCGCCCTTGTAAAAATGGAAAAGCATCAAAATCAATGGGTGTCACGGTGGAACGCCCACCGTAACACCCATTGCCCACCCCTTTCATGCTAAGTATAGCGTGAAAGGGGTTCTTATGTACAAGGCAGCGTTCAGCCACATTAAGTGGCTTACTGCTGCCTTGTAAATAAGGTGAATCACATATCGTTACAGGAATTTCACTAGAAGTGATGTTCCTTTGACGATAGAGGCTTGTAAATATGCACCTTGGTTTTCAGTTTAGGTTCCAACAGTAAGCTAAGCCTCAATACATCAGAGATAAAAGGCTTCCATCGTTGCAGTTTGAGCCAAGTACACCCTGATTTTCATGGGACTCTTGAAAAAGTTCCCATGTTAGGACACTGAAAGCATTCTGGCATTCCTCTCATCCCACCACAGAAACTTGCTGCCCCCTGGCTCTTTTAGTAATCATTTCCTCTGCAAGAAATCTAACATCTTCACAGTTATCTGTTGTGGATGATTTCCTTTTTTGGTTTTGGTGCATTGTTCCTATAATCTCTCTCGATTTAAAGTCTTTTGCTAGAAAGTAATGGAAGACTCTTTAGTATTTTATGAAATACGTCTAAGGTGTAGCTTTTCTCTGTTTCTCAGGAGATAAAGAAATGTATTCCTTTATTGCTGCATTTTGAGACGCCTTATTGTTTAGCATTTGTTTAGTTTACCTTGATGGTGAAGTCATCACTCTCTTTCTCTTCCTCTCTCTCACTCCATCAACTTGGCATGCACTCAGTCTTCAGTATCTTCATTAAAAGTGCCTTACAAGCAGATATTAAGAGCAGAAGACACTGTATTTGAACAGATTAGTGATTCAGGGTGAGGGATTGTGAACAGGTTTAATCATTAAACTAGGACAGGAGTGTGTAGGCGTTATGGTGGGAAATAAAATATCCCTTAGTATTCCTAATCACATCAGCAGCTTACATAATAAAAACTCTTGTGTTTTACCTAAATATCAGGGAGGATCCAATTTTAAAGTAAGTAATCTATGAGGAAATATGGGGAGTTGCGATGTTTCCAGCTGGCAGAAATCGAGGCACAATGTGTTCTGTCTTTGATTTGTCTTAGATATCTTCTTTTAAAAAGTAAAGAACAATTCAGCAGTATTTCTTTCATAGAGTGCAGCATAGCCTCTTGTGAAGGTGTACAGAAAATAATTACTTCTGGCAGATGTTAAGTACTTTTCTATTGTGTAACTTACTACATTCCTCTGCCTTGTGCAATACAAATAAAATGACACAATTTTGAAAATGTACATTATATCTAAAAACATTTCCATATTGGGTTTGAGTAATAAACACATGGTGCCAAAGTGGTCTGACATCACAATAAAGAAGCTGTAGGAATTTTAACAGTTGACCCTGACACAATGGACAACAATGATTTAAAATTGGAACAATATTTAACATGTATATATTTATAATCACATTTGAATAATTGACCAAGGGGCCTGGTAGGTAAAAACTCACAAATTCGGTTTTTCGCTATTGCTAACTTTCACTAGTGATAACCTTTAATTAGGAACGGGTAAAAATATTGAGTTTGGTCTCTAAAGAATTGTAATCTAAACCCCTCTTTAAAGATAAAGTTGGATTTTAAGTAACAATTCTGAAAATACCACTTTTAGAAAGTTGTGGAAAAAAGTTGACATTTGCTTGTCCTAACCATTTGGTGCTTGCAGGCATGTTTTTTTATTTTTTTATTTTTTTTATTTTATATGATTTTTAATGCGCAGCTAATACCCGAGGGTGTCTAGGCGCAGAAGATACTCTAGGATACGATGATCAGCGCACAAACTTATTGGTTGAAGAGCCAGGTCTTCAAGGCCCTACGGAAACAGATGAGAGTGGGGACAATTTTGATGCTAGGACTTCGGTGTAACTTGCAGTTGGTTTTAGTGTTTTTCTCCAAGAAGGTAAGCGAAAGAGGGAATATGTGGTGGAAGGGTGAGTCATCTCTGACTTGATAAAGGGGAGAAGTCACCTACTACACTTGCACATCATAAAGGCTTTGCCTCAGCACACTGACAAAGAGATTCCTTGTGACATCTGTTGGCTTTATCAATGTTTTTTACCCATATTGCACTGCAACGCAGTTGCTTTGCAAAATGGCTGAAATTAAAGCAAATAAAAGAGCTATGACGCAATCAGCGCTGGGTGCAATAGCGCCTTTCATTTTTACTTTCAGCCATGTTGTATAACAGTGTGCTGTGCAACATGCCTAAAAGTTATTTTCCAAAAGTGCTATGTTGCCCAGCAGCAGTTCAATGGGAACACACCAAGGGTACAGAGTACTAGTTGATCACCTCACTTGAACCCAGTAGTGCATCCAGAGAGGACATCAGTGAAATGAGAAAACAATTGACGCAAACAATCAGTGGGAATGAATACTCATTTCATGAGAAACTCTGCAGACCTCCCTACTGTGACTGGCAATCAAATTCATTAAGATGAAAGTCTTTTTTGTCTATTCTGTGCAAAATAAAACGCAGCATGCCACAAGGCGCTTTATACAGTCTATCTGACCTGGTTTCACTGAGCTGAGGTCTCATTGAAAAGCAAGTGCAGAAAAGTTTGCTTGACATTTAGAACATCAAAGGCACTGTGAGTGCTGTGTTTATTTTCTGGACAGAAGAAGGCAACAGAAGAAACCGACAACAGTATATAATACTCCCTTTCTTGTGGTATGTCATGATGGTATGTACGTTTGATGGTGTGCATTTTGATCTAGTGTACAGTGCAATAGTTTAAACAGCATTTTATAGCATATCAACCTTATGCCTGAAACAAGCTGCATTGTAAGGCCAAATTCCATATTAACTGAACTACAAGAGAAAAATGTCCACAGGTTCCTAGGGCTACATTATTGGCAAGGGGGGTGGGAGGGCGTGAAAGAAGCATTACCCCAAAAAAACGTACCTGAATCCCAACCCGATCAGTGGAAGGACGGAAATCAAGCTGAAGCTATAAGTATTTGGGCCATGCTCCAGCCTAAAACAAAGAAGTCAAACTAGCATGCCCTGCTCACTTACGAGTCAGAAAATCAGAGTGACACATACATGCAATTATAAAATTAATTGCAAGAAATGTGCAAAACACATGCTACCTGTAAATATACAAAAACAAATAAAGTGCATAATGTAATATCCACATAGTGCCAGCAATTACACAGTTCATTGCAAGAATGTATAAACCACGCTCCATCTGTAAAGATGAAATAAATATGAAATAAATTATAGAAATCAAGTTGAGAATAGCGGTCCCACAAACATACATAGCAGTGAATTCTGTAATCATACAATGTGTCATGTGTCTGTTACCCCTTAGCGCAGTAATTATGGTGATATGCATTGTATAAATAACACAATCAATTGAATAGCCTTGCGTTAAATGTGTACACACGGTGCCACTGAAACATAAAGTGCATGGCAAAGTACATACTGATAGGGAATATTAGTTGTGTGGTTCAGTCAATGGAAGCCGCAATATTAGATATCGCTACGAGGGGGCTTTGTATGCACAAAGTGTGAATGATCGTTGCCAGGGGAGAGCATGTCCCAATAGTATGTGGCCCAACCACCCTTAAAGTACTGAATTCAGTAGGGAACGAGCAGGACCTGGTAAGTGATAGGAATGGTTGATAAACCCACATACAATGTAAGAGCCTAACACCCACACACGCCCAGGTGGGCATAGCTTACTGGTATAATAATGACATGTGTCAGATCAACAGGTTAGAGACCAATAGGGTATCATGGATGTCTACAAATGAGGGACAAGTGTGTAACTGGCAGTCAGGCACTGGTGGGCATAGATTGTCAAAATAACGATTTGTGTCAAATCAACCCGGCAGAAAGACCTACATTAATATATACAATATGCAGTCTTAAGGAGCACAGAGTCCCAACTGAATAGAGATGAGAAGGTCACTGGGTATTCTTGATCAAAATCGCATCACGTCAAGTCACAAATAATCTTCATAAATAGAAACAACACATGTGCTAACTACACTCATGAAAAGGTAATGTGCAGTGACCTAAGTGAAAAAACATACAATAAGGTGATTCAAAATGGGTTAAAGCCATAACACTCATAAAGTCAGGAAAAAAAGGAAGCATACTATTCAACACATTACTGTATCAGCCCAAATGTACTGACATTGACATTGTGGTGAGCGTAGTCAGCACTTACGTTGATACAAGTTATGAAAATTATTCCTGAATTGAGGCACTGTGTGCCCACATGGGCGTGATTTCGAGCAAGTCTACACACTGCACCTTCTTAGCTCTGTTTAATTGGGTCTCTGTGCTCCTTAAAATGGCATATTGTATGCATAATGTTTAGTCCTTCGACTAGCTTCACTTGACACAAATTGTCATTTTGACAGGCTATGCCTACCTGGGCCTGACTGTAGTTACACTCTTGTCCCTCATCTGTGGATATCCATGATTCCCTACTGGTCTCTAAACCATTGATTAGACACATGTCAATATTATACTGCTAAGCTATGCCTACCTGGGTATGTGTTGGTGTTGCGTTCTTACATTGTATGTGGTTTTACCAACCATTGTTTTCCACTCACCAGGTCCTCCTAGCTCTCTACGGATGCCAGTTATTTACGGGGTAGTTTGTCTCGGCCTCATACTATTGAGGCTACGCTCTCCTCTGGCAACATATGTTTAAGTATCATTCACACTTTGTGCATACAAAGCCTCCTCGTAGTGATATCTAATATAGTGGCTTCCATTTGCTGGACCACACAACTACTGTATGCACCTATTAATAATGCCTATCAGTATGCACTTTAACAAGCAGTTTATGTTTCACTGGCAGTGTGTTTGCACATCTAACCCAAGGATATTCAATAGATATACATGAGTGGGTCAGTGAATGGGTGCATAAGAATATGAGTTGGTCAGTGAGTGGGTGCATGAGTCTCAGAGTGGGTCTGTGAGTGGGTACATGAGTTTCTGAGTAGGCCTGTGAGTGGGTCTGTGAGTGTCTGAGTGGGTCTGTGCTTGGGTACATGAGTGTCTCAGTGGGTATGGGAGTGAGTTCATGAGTCTCTGAGTGGGTCTGTGAGTGGCTGCATAAGCCTCTGAGTGGGTGAGTGAGTGGGTGCATGAGTGTCTGAGTAGATCTCTACGTGAGTTCAAGAGGGTCTGAGTTGGTCTGTGACTGGGTACACGAGTCAAAGTCAAAAAGGAGTTTTTTTCGATTTTAGTTGTGTAAAATCACAAAAGCAGACAGATGAAACATATAAAAAATTTATTAAAATCATCTTAAATAGTACGAACACACCCTAATATAATGTTTAAAATGTCATTTCATAAAGTTGTCTACTTAAAAAGCAAATATACATACACAGTTCTAGTAAACCATTTTTTGCAGCTAGGCTTAATCGAGGCGTCTTGTTGTGGTAATATGGTAGATAAAATAATCTTACAGTATGTAAAGTATTGTGTTCCTATTTTCATACATTGATCCTTTTCTCTGCTCTCACAATGCTTTTAAAAAAAAACACCGTAACTCCAATACAATTATCGTTATCTAGTTGTTGTAAACATGAAAAGGCCGGTCGACATTGTCTCCATCCCCCTGATTTTAACAAAGGCATAATCCATCTAGTTCTTTCCTTAGTGTATAGTTTGCAGAATAAAATTACATGGATTGTTGTTTGTTGGGAGAGACCATCACAAGGGCAAGGGCATAGTTCTCTGGACCAAGTGTTCATTTCAGGGTAGCAAATTAATCGATGGAAGATACCAAACCTAAAACGCATTCAAACATGCCTGTCATACCCCTCGTGCAGCGTAAAAGATACAGTTGGATAACATACGTAATTACGGTCAATTGATGTTAAATGACCGCCGGTTTATGAATCTCCATCACCAGCCTATTTGCTTCCAAATGGGCCATGCAGATTGCTTCAAACTCCTTCCGGTTATTGCTATTCAATGACTCTGGGGAGGTATAGTACTCTAAATGCCCCAGGTCGCACATTACGTTTTTTATATGGTTTAGCCAGCTGATCTTTGTAGCATGGTCCAACTGCATGGAGTCCCTTATTATTTCCTGATTTAGGCCTGTGCTGCTGGAGGGCCAGACTCTATGCCATAGTGGCACTGGTTGTACCCGGATAATGTCTGAAATATATGGTATCCCTAACTCACAATGGCAATTAAAAACTGGGGAGCTAACAGGAACAGCCAATATGAATCAAAGAAAAGCATTTTCAACATACTGAATAGGGGAGGGATCATGAAAACCCCAGACTCCCACCCCAAAAATGGCCACACACACACACTTTGCTCGATACATTTTTATAAGAATTTCAGTGGGTCTTCGGCCCATTTTCTATGAAAAGTTTATAAGGGCCGCAGTTGATTTCATGAAGAGAAGACTCCTACTCTTAACATCCTGCCCCCAAGTGCCGGTCCGGTTAAACAGTACTCCCAGATATGTGCACATATTAGCAGATTCAATCCTGTTTTTTCCAACTTGAAGGCTCCTGTCTTTTTGTCTCCCTTGCCCACAGGTCATTACAAAAGTTTTCTTTGCATTTAGCTTTAGCCCTATGGTCTCCATTAAATCAATATAAGATACAAGAGCTTTCTGCAAACCTATCCGGGTGCGTGCCATTAACACAGCATCATCTGTGTATAGGAGGGAGGCAATCATGTGTTTGTTAACATGTGGTGGATCCCTTGTCTTGGCCACGAGCTCCTGTTCCAATGCGTTGGTATAAAGAGTGAACAGGAAAGAGTGCAAGGCACATCCCTGTCTCACCACCTTCTCTACGTTAAATGGTGCAGTGCACTCCCCTTTGATTCCGTAGCGGACCTTCGCAGTTTCCCCCATATACAGTTGTCTTAAGAATTGTATCAAGACAATATCTACTTTTATATCAGCCAGGACACTCCATAATTTACTATGTACCATACATTCGAAAGTGACTGTGAGGTCGACAAATGCCAGGTAAAGAGTTCCTGATTTGGCCTGGGTGTACTTACCTACTAAGATGCTAAGATTTAAAACTTGCTCATTTACACCTAGGCCTGCTCTAAAACCATATTGTACGTCGCTTAGGATATTATTATCATCAGCCCATATTTGCAGTCAGTCTAAAATAATCCTTCCTGTTACCCTCATCAGGGAGTCTAATAGGGATATCGGTGGATAGGATGAGGGGTTATCGCGTTCACCTTTTTTATATATTGGTACTATAACCGATTCTGACCAGGAATTAATAAAACTTTTCATACAGCATGCTTGGAGGACCTGTGTTATTATTGGCGTCCATAAGTATGGAATAAATTTGAACAGGTCAATAGGCAACCCGTGCGGTCCGGGTGCTTTACCACTCTTGCGTGTCTTTTATTGCTCCAATAACGTCATTATGTGTTATCCGGAAATCAATGGGGAAGGGAGGGAGGGATTCGTCCTCCAGCTGCTCCGTGCTTTCTGTTTCATTTCCTGAACCCCCTTGCAATTTATACACACTTGAAAAGAAATCCACCCAGACTTTCTCCTCAATTGACACTTCTATCTTCGGAATGTTATTTTTGGTAAAAAAAGGTGCATTTACCGCCTGCCAGAAAGAAGAGCTATCTTTACTTATGGAGGCTTCTTGTAGAGTAACCCAAGCTTTTTCCTTAAGTTCCTTCTGTCTTAGCATTCTAGCTTGATTATAGAGTTTCCTGCATTCTCTCATCTCCCCCATGTCTCTCTCTGATTTATGTATGGACTCTTTGAGTTTTTTTATATGCTTTGGTGCAGTTTGAGTCAAACAATCCCTTGCTGGTGTTGTGATTTTCCTTTCTTTCAGCTCTAAGCAGGTTTTGGACAGTTAGAGTAATTTCAGAAATAGCTAAAAGTATATTTTCATGAGTGGTGGATTCCTCCAAGCACGGTAAGATTGAGTCATAGGCCTTGGTTACTATTTTTTTGTTTAGCTCAGATGGATCATGGCCCAGCCATCGCAACGTGTATCTGTTTAATCTACCCATTTCCATTTGTACATTTTGAGTCCATGCCACTTGATTCTTATATTGCCTTTCTAAGACAGTTGGAATTTTAATGTCTATACTTAAGGGCAAATGGTCACTCGTGACATTTTTATGAATTTTATAGCTCTTAATTTAACTTGCATAGTGATTAGGGGCAATTATAAAATCAATTCTGGATAATAACTCCCTTCCTGTAAATGTGTGCCCAAATTCCACTGTGGGAGAGCATAAGCAATTTGCAAATCCAAGATCATGCATAAATAAAAGCTCATTGAACATATCTCCCCTATCTGAGTGAGCAAGGTGCATTGGGGGATCATCATCCTTTGCTGTTAGGCCACATTTTTCAAGCCCCGCTAATGGGCATAACCCAACATTAAAATCCCCTCCCCATATGCTGTTCACAGGTTACCTTTAATTTATTAAGATCTTCATTAAGCATCTTCATCATTGCCCCCAGAAGTTCTTTTTCGGCATTATTATAAAAATTAGTTATTGCAAGTTTTTTTTTTTATCTATGCAGATCGACACAATTTTATAGTAGGTTTCAGATTTTATCATGTCAATCTTTGTTGCCCCAATCAAGTTGGATACATAAATACAGATTCCACCCTTTGGTCTTACATGTGTTGAGCAAATCGCTGGCGTATGGAAAGTTCTAAAGCCATTTATATGTACTTCTTCGATTGCCCAGGTTTCTTGCACGCATACAATTTCGAATTTTTCTATAAAATCTAGCCAAAAGGTGTTATTCAACTTACTTCGGAGACCGGCTATGTTCTACAAGAGAACACTTACAGACTTATGTGGTAAAAATATAGAGGCGGGATCAGTCTGAAAGATCTGCTTGTTTTTAAAGTGCATTTCTTGACTATAAGTCCCTGCCACTCCCGATTTCTTCTCTATCCTTAGATTTTTTACTGGACCAAGATCTTCTTTACCATGTAGCTCCCATTTCCTCGGGTCAATATGGTCAGTAGCATTAGCTTCGTGGATGCTCTGCATGTCATAGCTCCTAGTGATCATACTTATATCCTGACTAGGGAGTAGTCAATCCTTCTCATCTAGTGTTTGAAGAGGGCTAAATCTATTTGTCACTTCCAGATTGTACAATGAACACTCATTGGACTGTGTGGACAACTTCTTTATAATATGACTTGCAGGGGGCTTCGGCTGGTAAAAGAGCCCCAGAGGGAGGACATTAATGCTTGTATGGTTAATGTTTTCTTCATATGCTCTTAATAACATCTCATTTACTAGTGATGGATTTCCGAATGAGATAGCAATACAGTCTCCCTTAAAAAGTTTCTCACCATTTCTAACCCACCCGATCCTCCTCACCATTTTAAAATCTCCAAACATTGCACTAGCCAGGTCTGTTTTCCTAGCTAGGTAATTTATGGCTTCATTCCGTAATGAAAAGCAGGTTTCGTTTTCCCCCCCCCCGCAGAAGGAGCTGGAGCATTGGCTAGGATTACAGTGAATGGCGTAGCAGCCGGTGGTAAATCTCACATCTGCGTGTTACTTGGACTTTTGTGTAATGGTCGTACTCCTGATGTTGTGTCACTTGCCTGTCCATTCCCCAAGATGTTACTAGTTTTTCCTGTAAGTATTCCTCTCCTGGCCTCTCCCCTAGTTAGTGTCGCATTATATCTCGTTGTTGGTGATTTTAACTGTGCCCCATTCTCAGTTGCATTTCCCTTGCCCTTCCCTAGTTCTCCTTCACGTGTCTGCCCTTTTCTTACTGTCATTGTATTTGTCAAGTTTACGCTCCCTGGCTGAGGTAATGTGTTGGGGACACCGTATTATGTGTAGTCTCCTTTTGTAGGGTCAAGCTGTGTTTTTCAAGGATTTTCTTCATGCCTACCTCAATATTTTCCAGTCTAGCTGTCAAGGCGATAATGGAGTGATTAACTGACTCACTAAGGTCTTTTACCAGGGTAGGGAGGTTTCCCATCTCAATCGGATGTGCATTTTGTTTATTTTTTGGACCTGGTATATTCTCACTATATGTTTTAGACTGATTATTACCCTTTAATCCTTGCAGTTTTTTAGTAGTAATCTTAGATGATTTATTTTTCGGTGGGGCCTGATATGTTTCCTGATATGTTTCACTCGTAATAATAACGGAACTTTCTCGTCTCAGGGGATTACACGGTTTTTTAGAGGGGTTGAGATATCAATATCGGTATCATTAATAGAAATTTCATCTGATATGATTTGGACACAACCATTTATCAGTTTCTCCACAGTTGTATTGTTTGGGGTATGATTTTATCCTCCCTCACACCCCCTTACTTGGCCTTACTTTAGGTAATAAAATAGACATCGGGTCCACATTCAAGGTTTCTTCGACTGAAGAAATGACTTTCTCCATCACACTGACGACTCCTGTGAGATAATTTAGCAAAGCCATATTTGTCTTTTTGGAATTGCTTAGAGATCTAACTCACTGACTTTCTCTTATCTTTCATTTCCTCATTTTTAACGTTCTATTATTCGCAGAGTGATGGATAAGAAATATAATAGGTCTTACTTGTTTTCCAAAATGGATAAGGGAACATTTAATCACAGTCCATTGATGGTGTCCTCTAGTTGTACACATTTCCTGTAAGCGATGGACCAAGCCGGGCCTCCTTCAGGCTCTAATGGGCATGCTGCTGGAGCCCCTGCAAGTTTTTAAAAACGCCTCCTGGCACACAGACTGTGTACAGCAAAGGACTCTGGGAGGTGTAGTCCCACACTCCCGGTCTGCTCTTGCCACTCACGGTGTGTTACCCCAGCAGGGGGTGAAGCTGGCTGTGATCGGGTGTCCCCAATATTCACTGAACTCTGAACTCTCCGTCTCCCGGCAGGACCCGCCACTCTCAGGTACCGATCAGAAGCGGGGAGCTACACAGCTCTACAGGCCCTGCGACAGGGAACTCCAACACCCGCGGCCCCCGGGCAGGCCTCCCAGTGCTCTGGCTCTGTGCAAGGGCAGGACGATTTGCTGCTCCCAGGGCTTTATGCCGGGTAGTAGGGCCGTTGCCTGTTTCCGTGACTCCGAGGCCGCAGTTAGAGGCAGCCCAACTCCGTGGCCACCGTTGCTCCCGTGGGCTCAACTCCTACAGCCCCACGGGACGCACCCGCATCTTTCTCTCAGTGGGCGCAAGAGTGTATGAGTGAGTCTGTGAGTGAGTGCATGTGTCTCTGAGTGGGTCTGAGTATGGGTACATGAGTCTGTGAGTGGGTATGTGAGTGAGTGAGTGAGTCTGTGAGTGGGTGCATGAATGTCTCAGTTGAACTGTGATTGGTGCATGGCTCTGAGTGGGCCTGTGATTGGGGGCATCAGTCTGTGAGTGGGTCTGTGAGTGGGTGCATGAGTGTCTAAGTGGGTCTGTGTGTGGGTGCATGTGTATCTCAGTGGGGCTATGAGTGAGTGCCTGAGTCTCAGAATGGTCTGTGAGCAGGTGCATGAGTGTCTGAGTGGAACTGTGAGTGGGTGGATAAGTATATAAGTGGGTCTGTAAGTGGGTGTACAAGACTGAGAGTGGGTCAATGAGGGTATGCATGAGTGTTTGAGTGGGTCCGTCAATGGGTACATAAAAATATGAGTCGGTCAGTGAGTGGATGCAAGAGTCTCATAGTTGGTCTATGAGTGGATCTAAGAGTTTCTGAGTGGGTCTGTGAGTTGATGTGTAAGTGTCTGAGCAGGTCTATGATTAGGGGTGCAGGAGTGTCTCAGTGGGTCTGTGAGTGGGTACATGAGTATTTGAGTGGGTTTGCGTGGTGAATCAGCCTCTGAGTGGGTGAGTGAGTGGGTGCATGGGTGTCTGAGTAGATCTGTGAGTGGGTGCAAGAGGTTCTGAGTGGGTCTGTGACTGGGTATACAAGTCTCTGAGTAGGGGTGTGAGTAGGTGCATGAGTGTCTCAGTGGGTCTCGGAATGGGTGCATGAATCTCCGAGTGAGTCTGTGACTGGGTGATTGAGTTTGTGAGTTGGTGAGTGAATGAGTACATGAGTCTATAAGTGGGTGTGTAAGTGTCTAGGGAAGACTGAAGGTGGGTGTACAAACAAATAATATTTTTATTTTTTCAGTGATATTCACAAATTTGTCGTGATGTTTCATGGGGGTAGCACAGATGGTGAATTTGAAAATATCGCGACTGGAAAGAAAGTCTTTTCTTAAGGCATATTTTACTTATAAGTTGTTCCCTAAACACCCCTATATTAGGCCGGGGCAAAGCACTACCCTACGCTCGCTTAGTTTGCAAAGTTTTCACTACTTCGCACTATGCGAACTGCACGTAGCACAGTGCAAACACGTGTACCGAAGCGTAGTGCAGCGGTCATTTTTTGCTTGCTCACATTCCTCATCATCAAGTTGGCAACCGCGAGCAAGCAAAATGACATCCCGGAGAGACTTTTTCCTCATTCGCAATCAGCAACATCAAGTGGAAAATAAACCTCCTGGCGAGATTCTCAACGCGGGGAGGTCAGGTTTCTCATTGCGAGTGGTCGCATATGAGAAACTACCAGTCCGAGTTGGGAAAGCTGCCGCTCGAGTAAAAATGTACTCGAGTGGCAGAAAACTACAGCTCGCACTGTGCAAGATGTCGTTTTCAATGATTGCACAGTGCCGGATGCTTGTCTGCACTGTGCAATCATTGAAAACGGCATCTTGCACAGTGCAAACATGCTACTATGCAGTTCGCGTAGTGCTACGCGTAGTGCGAAGTGCACTTTGCGTAGCTTCGCAAAGCGCTACTTTGCAAACTAAGCCCAGCCCTACCCTATATCCCTTTCATGGGCTCAGGGCACATGCAACCTGATCCCTTATACCACTTTCGTCCCTTTCATTTCATCCCCAGTAACTGTTGCAATGAGGTGAAATGGTGGACGCAACTCTCTACGTAGCCAGCCAAGCAGGACACTCCTGTTGGTCCTGTTGGCACGTGCATTCGGTATATATATATATATATGTATATATATATATATATATATATATATATTCACTGAAAAAACCATAGGTTTCAGCCACGTTATAGTTAGGAATTAGCATTTAAAAAAACTTAGAAATTCACTGAAAAAACCATAGGTTTCTGCCACGTTATAGTTAGGAATTAGCATTTAAAAAACCTTAGAAATTCACTGAAAAAAACATAGGTTTCACATATGTTATAGTTAGCTGGACATTTCACTCATACAAAACCATTGAAATTCCCCCATTATTATAACTATAACTCGCAGGTCCGCAATGCACTGCTGATGACGTCACATATTACATCACTCATGACATGGTCAGTGACATCACTCATGACATCACTCATGACATCTCAAATGACATCACTGATGAGATCACTGATGACATCATCCAGTGAATGTGTGTCTTTCTGAAAATAAATATTTTTTATATATGTATATGTAAAGGTCGATGGAAGAATAAATGGGTAAATAAGTGTCTAAATGGATGTTTTTTTTTGTAAAATTGATTGTATAACTGACTTATTAAGTGTAGTGAATACATGTATTAGTGAGTAATGTTTAAATATGTAAATATCTGTATCAGTGTCTCACTTTGCGTATAAGTGGCTACATGGGTTCGTGAGTAGCTACATGAGTGTCTATATGGATTATTAGTTGGATTTTTGAGTATCAGAATGAGTATCTGTATGGTTTGGTGGGAGTATTACTTAGCTCACAGATGCATGAATGACTGACTCACTGTTTGTATGTGTTTTAAAGACAGCATGTGTGCAGGACTGTATGGGTGGATGAGTGTGAGTATGGGTGTGTTAGTGAGTGAATGACTGTCTCAATAGTATCTTTATGAGTAACTACATATGTTTCAAACTAGTATATGTGAGTATTGATGTATATAAGTGAGTATATGTGAAAGTGAGACACTGGAAGAGTTCCTGTATAAATAAGTATGTGTTTCTATAAGTGATTGTTTAAGAGAGTAAGTATGTGTACGTTTCTGTAGAAGTTAGTGTAGTGGTGTGTGTATAGCTGAATATGCAAGTAAATGGATGTTTGATAGTTTATTTGCATGTGTGTGTATGTGTGTGAGTAACTCTATGGATGAGTATCGGTGTGTAACAGGATGTATAGGTGTATGAGTACATATGATGAGTGAGTACATGTATGAGTGACTATATAGAACTGTTGGTGAATGAGTGGATGTGTATGTAGATGTTGGAATTACTGAATAGGTTGTTGTAACTGGTATTGGTATCTCCATTTTTTGGAAAATTTGAGTTTCTATTTTTGAATGTGTGTATCAAAGGTTGTATTAGGATGAAAGGAGGTCTGCCACTCTTTCACAAGGATGATGTCATCAGTGATGTCATCAGTGATGTCATGAGTGATTTCACCCGCCATGTCATGAGTGATGTAATATGTGACGTCATCAGCAGTGCATTGGGGGCGTGCGAGTTATAGTTAGCTGAACTAACTATAACGGAGGAATTTCAATGGTTTTGCATGAGTGAAATGTCCAGCTAACTATAACATGTGTGAAACCTATGTTTTTTCAGTGAATGTATATATATATACATATATATATATATATATATCCAAAATCCACTCCCGTTTTGAACAGAAGAGCACGCACACGAAGACTGAAGGTATTCAAACTCTTTAATGCAGTGGGCCTTCCTCGACCCAGCAAGTTAAAAGAACCATCAGAGACGCGTTGCAGCCGTCTTGCAGCCTTTCTCAATCTGACTACACCTTAGTAGGGAGGTGCTTTTAAAATTTCACTGATGAGTCAACATAAAGAAAACACTACCCGTTTGGCAGGAACTTAAATGAGGCACATGAATACAGATAGCTTTGGGGCATGAAAAGACATCGTAATTAATTAAGCACATTGCATAACATATTTCACATAAGTGTGAGGCAGCAAATTTGCAACACTGCTTCAGGCATCACCGATTGATTTTAGTGAAGACTGGCGTTGCTGCTGTCAAACATCAGTTAATCTTTAACGTTTTGTTTTTTAATGCAATAGCGATTGTACTACTATTTTTAAACACATGGTGTGAGCAACTAATGCTGGCAGGCTCAAACGATTCTTATTGCACTTTGAGCTGGTAGTTATTTTAAAAATTTGTGTCCACTCTACTTCTGCTACATGAGTGTCTATATGGATTATTAGTTGGATTTTTGAGTATCAGAATGAGTATCTGTATGGTTTGGTGGGGGTATTACTTAGCTCACAGATGCATGAATGACTGACTCACTGTTTGTATGTGTTTTAAAGACAGTATGTGTGCAGGACTGTATGGGTGGATGAGTGTGAGTATGGGTGTGTTAGTGAGTGAATGACTGTCTCAATAGTATCTTTATGAGTAACTACATATGTTTCAAACTAGTATATGTGAGTATTGATGTATATAAGTGAGTATATGTGAAAGTGAGACACTGGAAGAGTTCCTGTATAAATAAGTATGTGTTTCTATAAGTGATTGTTTAAGAGAGTAAGTATGTGTACGTTTCTGTAGAAGTTAGTGTAGTGGTGTGTGTATAGCTGAATATGCAAGTAAATGGATGTTTGATAGTTTATTTACATGTGTGTGTATGTGTGTGAGTAACTCTATGGATGAGTATCGGTGTGTAACAGGATGTATAGGTGTATGAGTACATATGATGAGTGAGTACATGTATGAGTAACTATATAGAACTGTTGGTGAATGAGTGGATGTGTATGTAGATGTTGGAATTACTGAATAGGTTGTTGTAACTGGTATTGGTATCTCCATTTTTGGGAAAATTTGAGTTTCTATTTTTGAATGTGTGTATCAAAAGTTGTATTAGGATGAAAGGAGGTCTGCCACTCTTTCACAAGGATGATGTCATCAGTGATGTCATCAGTGATGTCATGAGTGATTTCACCCGCCATGTCATGAGTGATGTAATATGTGACGTCATCAGCAGTGCATTGGGGGCGTGCGAGTTATAGTTAGCTGAACTAACTATAACGGAGGAATTCCAAAGGTTTTGCATGAGTGAAATGTCCAGCTAACTATAACATGTGTGAAACCTATGTTTTTTCAGTGAATGTATATATATATATATATATATATCCAAAATCCACTCCCGTTTTGAACAGAAGAGCACGCACACGAAGACTGAAGGTATTCAAACTCTTTAATGCAGTGGGCCTTCCTCGACCCAGCAAGTTAAAAGAACCATCAGAGACGCGTTGCAGCCGTCTTGCAGCCTTTCTCAATCTGACTACACCTTAGTAGGGAGGTGCTTTTAAAATTTCACTGATGAGTCAACATAAAGAAAACACTACCCGTTTGGCAGGAACTTAAATGAGGCACATGAATACAGATAGCTTTGGGGCATGAAAAGACATCGTAATTAATTAAGCACATTGCATAACATATTTCACATAAGTGTGAGGCAGCAAATTTGCAACACTGCTTCAGGCATCACCAATTGATTTTAGTGAAGACTGGCGTTGCTGCTGTCAAACATCAGTTAATCTTTAACGTTTTGTTTTTTAATGCAATAGCGATTGTACTACTATTTTTAAACACATGGTGTGAGCAACTAATGCTGGCAGGCTCAAACGATTCTTATTGCACTTTGAGCTGGTAGTTATTTTAAAAATTTGTGTCCACTCTACTTCTGGGCTGATAAAAAAGTTCGGGGGGAGTCACTCACCTACTGCACTCCCACCCCGGTCCGCCGCGTCCATTCTGGGCGTTTGATGCGGAGGGTGAGGAGGAGCCCAACACTTCCAGGCCCATAGCAGGCAGGTCAGCGCTCTAGCTGCCCCTCCTCCCGTCCTTCCTGTCTCCTATATATGTGTGTGGGACAGCGTCCGCGCAGCGGGCGCGACGGAGGCCCGCCGAAGTTGCGCCAAAGTTTAGCCCGTCTCCGCCCGTCTGTGGCCGGACGGGGCCCGGGGCCAAGACCTCTGGGCAAATTAAGCTAACCCACATTCACTATGGGAGACAGGAACTGCTAAATCTTTGTCCCCCAAAAGCGGGGCTATGCTGGCACTCTATGTAGGCTCTTACACTCCAGGATTGCCTACTGTGCTCCTTTAAGGGTAGGAGGGAACCGGCTGGTGGGACATGCAATAGGAGTGTCCAGGGAGGCTTGCTGAATTGCAGATCACTAAGTAAGCACAGCAATCAGATCTGGGATCTCCTTTTGGATCAGAAGCTAGACTTTCTCTTCCTAACGGAAACCTGGCTTGGGGAGTACTCTGACCCAGACATTATAGAAGCTATTCTACCAAGCTACTCCATTGCCAGAGTAGATAGGAGTGGAGGGAGGGGAGGGGGCATTGCCATTGTGATAAAGTCTCCGCTTGAATGCACTTTAGAGCCTATAAAAATTGATAACTGCGAAGCGGGATGTTTTACTTTGAAACTAGGGCCCCAATACTCGGTATCGGGGATTCTCGTATATAGACCACCTGGAGGGCTTAAAGATTTTACAACGAGCCTGGTGGAGGGTATTGCTCATTTAGCAATTAGGAAGAGCAGACTTTTAGTGTTAGGAGACCTCAACATCCACCTTGAAGATAAGCAGGTCAAGGTGGCCATAGACCTAAGGCAAGAACTACAGGCACTACAACTAGAACTAAAAAAACACGACTCCAACCCATAAACATGGCCATTTACTGGATCCAGTGTTTGGTAGCTGGGATGGAGTGAGGGTGGATATGCCCCTGCCGGTTCCTTGATCGGATCATTATTTAGTCCCCTTTAAAATTCATATTTTAGCTAATGAAACTCATAGTGGGGAGAATAAGAGCTACCCCCGTCGTAAATGGAAGCAATTCTTGCAGGATACCTTCAATAAGCTGCTGCAGGAAGGGGATCCGCCGGGGGGGCGATGACTGCGAAGGCGCTAATAATAGATTAGAGGAGCGCATTCTCAGTGCCCTCAATGGGACGGCCCCGATGTATCTAGCCAAGGCAGGGAACAGAGGTAAAAAGTCAGCTCCTTGGTTTACATCCGATTTGCGGGCTGCAAAATCGGTCTGCAAAAAAATGGAGCGCAGATGGCGGGTGGACTTCTGCCATCGGATGAAGATAAATTACAAGGAGGCACAGAAAAAATACCAAATGATGGTGCAAGGAGCTAAAGCCACCACTACAAAAATCGGATTGGGGAGGCAGAAAACTCCTCGAAAGAACTTTTTAAGATATATTGAAGGAGATCTCTCTGGTAGCAAACTCTAACACCCCAGATAATGACTCAGTGGCAGAGTGCAATAGAGTAGCTGAATACTTTGCGGGAAAGGTCAGGGATATCTATGCTACCTTTTCCATTAAACCTGGAAGTGGAATAAATTTTGAGGTAGCTAGGGGGGCTTATAATACAGAAAAGTGCCTTAAGCTCTTCTCTGTTCCACCCCCAGAGGCGCTGCGTAGCATCTGTCAGGGGATTAAGTCTGGCTCCCCTCGGGACCCGGCACCCCCTAGGGTGATGGGAGAAAGCCTCGTGGCTCTGGAGCCTTATATCAGACATATACTCCAGATTTCATTCTTCTCGGAAACACTGCCTGAAGACTGGAAGAAAGCGGTAGTTTTTCCTATAATGAAGAAATCCAATGTGAGCCACGATGTACTTGAGAATTTGAGGCCAATTTCTCTGCACCCATATCTAGCTAAAGTGGCTGAGAAAGTGGTTAATTGTCAACTGACTGCTCACTTGGAGAAAGCTAACATCCTTCACTCCTCTCAATCAGGCTTTCGGGCGGGTTTCTCGACGGAGACGGCCCTTTTGAGAGCGACTGAGATCCTGAGACGTGGGGCGGATGCCGGACATACCATGGCTCTGGTGATGCTAGACCTCAGTGCGGCGTTCGACACTGTAGCTCATTCCATCTTGCTACAGTGCCTAAACAAAGCGGGCGTCACGGATTCTGCAATGGGGTGGCTGAAATCCTTCCTCACAGGCAGAAGCTTTCAGGTTCAACGAGGCTCCTTTAGATCAGCAGAGATGGCCTTAGAACAGGGGGTGCCTCAGGGCTCTGCCCTGAGTCCAACTCTTTTTAATCTATACATGACCCCCTTGGCCGAAGTGGTGCAAGCGTATGGAGTAGAGTTGGTCTCCTACGCTGAAGACACCCAACTGCTGATCTCTCTGTCTCAAGCACCTTCAATAGCGGCATCCAATTTTAAGGCTTGTATGCAAGCTCTGGCAGTATGGATGGACTCGCACTGTCTAAAATTGAATGGCTCCAAAACGGAGGTAATGGTGGTAGGTGGGGCCAACCTGAGCTGGACACCAGACTGGTGGCCAACATGTCTGGGTCCAATACCTGTTCCCTGTAAGGAAGCAAAGAACTTGGGAATATGGGTTGATCCCACTCTGTCCTACGAAGGCCACATTCGTCGCCTAGTGGGAAAGTGTTTTGGGGTGCTGAAAACACTTAATCACACCATAGACCTACTGCCGCTGAGTGCCAGACGCACCATGACTCAGGCGCTGGTGACGTCCCGTATGGATTACAGGAATGTCCTGTTTTTAGGCGCCACAGAAAAAAGCCTGGGGCGCCTGCAAGTCCTTCAAAATACAGCAGGTCGTCTTGTTCTAAGACTCCCTAAAAGAGCAGCATCCAAACCTGCTCTAGCGGCTCTACACTGGCTACCGGTCAGGAAGAGAATTATGTTTAAATCTCTCTTAATGTGCCACAGGATACTCTGGCATAAAGCTCCATCCTATCTTCAAGATCTAGTACATAGGTATGAGCCTAACAGAGCCTTGCGCTCAGAAGGGACAGGCCAGCTGACGATCCCTCGTGTAAAAAGAGCAAAACTGGGAGGTCGCTCTTTCAGAGTCGTAGTGGCAAAAAACTGGAACAGACTCCCGATATGCCTGAGATTGGAAAAATCCGAGACCAAATTCAGAAGTCTTTTAAAAACCCACTTGACAATCTTTAATGTAGTTTGTAGGCGGATGTGTTGCTAATTCTGCTTGCTCTTTTTATCTCCACAGCATGGGGACACGCCGGGATGGTGTTGCCAGGCGCTTTATAAACGACTTTATTATTATTATTATTATTATTATTAATAAATACAAATTGGTAATGACTTTTCACGGACTCGGGTTTCCTTGCAATGTGATATTGATGTGCCTTGAATACGTGCAGCCTCACTCCTAAAACGACAATATAAGGTTAAAATAAAGCACTTTCACTACTGAAATCAGCTGAAATAAAAATATACAAAACCGTCTGTGGCACACATCGATGATACCTAATAGGTTCTTTTGCCAGAAAACGGGATGACCAGGCAAATACCATGTCTTATATATATATATATTCACTAAAAAAACCATAGGTTTCACACCAGTTATAGTTAGCTGGAAATTTTACTCGCATAAAACCATTGAAATTCCCACGTTATAGTTAGTTGGCATCACTATAACTTGCGCGTGCAATGCACTGCTGATGACGTCACATATTACATCACTCATGACATGGTCAGTGACATCACTCATGACATCACTGATGACACCATCCAGTGAATGTGTGTCTTTCTGAAAAATAAATATGTGTTATATATGTATATGTAAAAGTTGATGAAAGAATACATGTTTAAATAAGTGTTTACATGGATTTAAAAAAAAAATCTGATTGGTTAACTGGCTTATTAAGTGTATCTTAGTGAATACATATATTAGTGAGTAATGTTTAAATATTTAAATATATGTATTAGTGTTTCACTTTGTGTATACGTGGCTGCATGGGTTGGTGAGTAGCTACATGTGTATGTATATGGGTTATTAGATGTTTTTCTTAGTATCAGTATGAGTGTTTGTATGGTTTAGTGGGGGTATTACTTAGCACATAGATGCATGAATGACTGACTCTCTCTTTGTATGTGTTTTGAAGACAGCATATGAGCAGGACTGTATGGGTGGATGAGTGTGTATATGTGTGTGTTAGTGAGTGAATGACTGTCTCACTAGTGTCTTTATCAGTAACTACATATGTTTTAATGTAGTATATGTGAATATTGATGTATATAAGTGCGTATATGTGAGAGTGAGGGATTGTAAGAGTTCCTGATTAAATAAGTATGTGTTTCTATAAGTGATTATTTAAGAGAGTAAGTATGTGTAAGTTTCCTTAGAAGTAAGATGGTAGTGTGTGTATAGCTGTATATGCAAATAAATGGATGTTCAATAGTTTATTTGCATGCGTGAGTATGTGTGAGAGTATCTTTTGGATGACTGTCGGTGTGTAACAGGATGTATAGGTGTATCACTATATATGATGAGTGAGTATATGTATGAGTGACTATATAGAACTGTTGGTGAATGAGTGGATGTGTATATAGATGGTGGAATTATTGAATTGGTTGTTGTAACTGGTATGGGTATCTCCATTTTTTTGAACATTTTAGTTTCTATTACTGAATATGTGTTTCAAGGGTTACATTACAGTGAAAGGAGGTCTGTCACTCTGTCACAAGGATGGTGTCATCAGTGATGTCATGAGTGATGTCACTGATCATGTCATGAGTGATGTAATATGTGACGTCATCAGCAGTGCATTGCATGCGCAAGTTATAGTGAGTCCAACTAACTATAACGTGGGAATTTCAATGGTTTTATGTGAGTAAAATTTCCAGCTAACTATAACTGGTGTGAAACCTATGTTTTTTTCAGTGAATTTAATAGGTTTTTTAAATGCTAATTCCTAACTTTAACTGGTGTGAAACCTATGTTTTTTTCAGTGAATTTCATAGGTTTTTTAAATGCTAATTCCTAACTATAACTGGTGTGAAACCCATGGTTTTTTCAGTGAATTTCATAGGTTTTGTAAATGCTGATTCCTAACTATATATAGGGCCTCAAACCTATGTTTTTTTCAGTGAATTTCATAGGTTTTTTAATAGCTAATTTCTATAGCTATGAAATATAATATTTTTTATAATAAATCCTATATTGTATATTTATGTCATACTATTTTTTAATGTATATTTTTCCCTTTTTTTTTTTATTTTTGCCCTGTTACGCTCCCGGTGTGCGTACCGGTGAACGCACCGGTAAGCGCAGTGTTATGGCATGCCCCGGTGCGCGTACCGGTGAGCGTCCCTATAGCGCCATTGCCGCAAACGAAAACATCATCGTGACATATCGCGTAGTCGCATGATGCGTCTTATGACGCACGGCGTAAGCGCACCCGGAAGCGCCCGAGTGCATACGATCGCGCAACGTAAGCGCCGCCGGGCGCTCCCCGGGGCGCGCACCGAGGCACGTAGCGTAAGCGCGTCGGGTCATGTGACCTGAAAATAACACTTTTGATTGGTTGCTAACAGTTTTTTTTTAAGAAGGAATGAAATCCCCACCCATTTCCTTCACTTCTTCTTTCACTTTTGTGACTGCAAGACCTCTCTTTTTGCTGTCAGCTCTTTGCTGAATTAATATCTTGCATTACCATGGCAGCCAGAGCATCCAGCAGTGAAGATGAGTCAGAGGGATTTCTGGATGAAGAGGTTCCTCAGCCAAAAAATAAAAGAACCCTTCATATGGAAGTTTTTTTCCATTCCACCTGATCAGAAAAAAGTAAATGCTCCAAAGGTGGAGTGCAGGATTTGTAAAACTGTCCTGTCACGGGGTGACCCCAGAAAGAAGTATTCATTTGGAAACTCGACGATGATTCGACATGTCGAGAGGAGGCACCCCCAGAACTTTGCCCGGGAGAGTTTCAGGGCTCTGGCACGAGAGGCTCCCAGTGATGGGGCCTCTACTTCAACCGGAGGACAAACTGCATCAGGGAGGGAGCAATCACAAGAACAGATTCCCAACATCCAGCCTGCTTTTAATAAAGGCGTTATTAAATGCAGATATTGCGATAAGTTACTTTGCTATGGGGAACAAAGTGTTCTGCTCATGGTTCGAGCATTGGATAACCATCGCTGCCGTTCCCAGCCCTAATTTTTTTTTTGTTTTTTTGCTCCTGTTGAGCAGTTTCCCATTCACTGTTTTTGTTTTTGTTCTAAAAAAAGAAAAAAGAAGAAAAAAAAGTTATTTTCAGAACTACCTCCAATTCTCATCAAAGAGATGTGTTCTTAAAAAAATAACAAAGAGTAAATGAAGTAGAGTGCATTGATAAACGAGAAGAAAATGAGTGAGAAAGCACAGAAAGGGACGAGAGGAGAAGGGAAGTGAACTAGGGCGACTGAAAGAAGGTGAGTTTGGGGAAGGAGAGTGAGGAGAAGGAGAGTGAACATGGCAAATGTGGATATGCGAAGAAAATGCAGTAAAGGAACGGGGGTGTGGAAGGGTAAGAAAAGAGCAGTGGCTTAAATTATTAATTTACTCTTTCACTGGGTTTTCCCCATGGTACGCTCCCCGGTGCGCGTACCGGGCGCTCCCCCCGCGAAAATCGAAAAAAAATAATTTTTTTGCCCTGCAGGGCCCTTTTATGGCCCCCACATCAAACCTAGGGGGTCAGGGGGGGTTCTACCCTACCCCCTTTTAGTCATTTCCCCCTCTGTTTTTGCCACCTCTTGTGTCTCGATCCTACCGAGACACAAGATGGCGGCCGCTCCGGACTGTTTGGAATGTTGACAGACACCCGAGAGCCAATCAGCTTTCCGCTCACGAACTCGCGTTACGCACCGGGTGCGCTCCCCGGTGCGCGTACCGGGGCGCGCTTATAGATATATTTTTTTTTGTACCTAAATTACTCAAAATCCACTGGAGCACATATCTTGAGACATAGAAAAGGCACATCGGGCTACCAGTCCCTACAATTTTGCCAAGTTTGGTGGAAATCCATTCAGCCGTTCGGGCTAAAAGTGAGTCCAACCGCCCTATGGGAAATTGCATCTTTAGCCGCAGCTACAGCCCGAACTGCTGAACGGAATTACACCAAATTTGGCAAAGAGGTAGTCCTTGGTTCAGACAGCTTATTTGGTGTAAATCCATTCAGTAGTTTCTGCGAAAATTACAGTTAAAACCATTTATATATCTCTGGGCACTCTGCATCTGTGCACCCTCCGCACCGTGAGCGCACCATAGGCGCACCCTCCCGATCACGTGCTGCATGCTAATTGGCTGTCAAGTGGTTGTCAAGATTCGAAACTAGAAACTGTTGGCAGCCATTTCATGCCTCGGTAGAAGCGAGGCTGAAGAAGTCTGTGAAATATGTGTGCAAAACGCGAAAAGGGTGCTGGGTAGACACACTGTGACCCCCTAGGTCGGCTCAGGGGGTCCCAGAAGGACCCCTAAGGCCCAAAACATTTTTTTTAATCGCTGGAAGCGCGTAGGATCTGCGCATTTCGTTGCTGAAAAAAAAAACAAAGCGCGGGCTCCCGTGCTTTAAAGGTTAGTAGCCCCCGGGGCCAAATCCTTTTAAAAGAATAGTTTGGGGGTCCCAATCCCCCCCACACTGCCCTGGGTACCACCACCCCCTGGGGCTGTAACTTAATATATGCGTTTGGGCTCACAGGCTCCCCCGCAGCCCTGGAGACCCCACCCCGGGGCTTGTTTAAAATGGGTGGGGGGGCTCTTAGGCCCCCCAGCCCCAGGGACCGCCACCCCCCAGGGCTTCAAAACATTAATTGAGGGGGGATCTGAAGCCCCCCAGCCCCGGGGACTGCCACCCCTGGGGGGTTTTGAAAGTGTGGGAGGGGGACCGTGTGGCCCCCCTCCTGGAGCCCAAGGTGTCCCTGGGGACCACCACCCCCAGGGCCAGCTCCTGGGACCCCGGGACACTGCTGTTTGCAATGGCTGGGTGGGAGCCTCGCGGCTCCCACCCTGTCATTGCAAATGGGTATCCTATTTGGAAAAGAGAGCAGGTTAACCTGCTCTCTCTTCCAAATAGGAAAGGAGATTGCTTTTCCTCAGGGGGAGCAGCATGTTAGCTGCTCTCCCTGAGGAAAAGCAATGCTGGCTCCCGAAGGACGCGGGGAGCCGGCTGGGACCGTGGGGGCTTTGGGGCTCCCCCCAAGGTCCCCAACGTTTTTTATAAGCCCCGGGGGATGGGGTCCCCGGGGATAATGAAAATTAGTGATAGGTGCTATTTTTTATGTTAAAATTAGGAGTCGCGCACCTAGCGCGGTACTCAGTGTGGCCCCTGGTGTGCACGCGTTGGATGCACAGCTTCTAACCCGTAGGGTACGCGACGAAGCACGTGTGGTGCACGACTTGCACGCATCCGCTGCATGACTTTGACGCGTTGGGTGCTAAAAAACAAATAATATTTTTTAGCTATACATCAAGCTTATGTGTTTAGTTGTTAAGTGGCTCTAAAAAGAGCGCTTGTGTTTATTGAGAGATTTTAGTACCTATAAGTAAGTGCCGATGCAGAGTCTAAAGTTCAAGAGGAAGACTCTGTTCCCTTCATCTGTAAAATGTACACCATCTCTCCTATAGATGCCATGCATATTGAAACACAGATTGTTGTGGTATATGGACTCCCATTCTATAGTCTCGGAGAAAAGCAGAAACGTATTTATTCCATGTTTTCTAGCTTTCTCAATCTGTGGACAAAATTGATTGGACCAGTTCCATTTCTGGCTTTGGCCAATATTGTAAATGTAAATGTAAATGTATTGCGACTTATATAGCGCACGTATCACCCGAAGGCATCAAGGCGCTTGCTTAGGGAACCCGTCCTGATATTCCCCTGTGAGATACCCCGGCAGGGTATCCACAAGGTGAAAGCCAGGCATCCCGCCGCGAGGGGCCGTAGTGGAGATTAAGCAAGCTATTGCCCAGAGTCGCAGAGTGTGACCCCGTGAGTCGAGTAGGCCCCGGAGCGAGAATTGTCGAGTCCGTGGAATTTTTGAGCCCGAGACCCGCCGATGTAATCAACCCATGTAATTGATTAAAAACGCATTGTGTTCTCACATTTTGGTAGAATTAGAAAATACTCATTGGATATGTGTTTCCAAAGTGAGATTAGCATTAATAGTAAACTGCAGTTCTGAAATATATGGAATGCATGCTCGATGTTTTTGCAGACAAATAAGTACATGTAGTCTTACAGTGATAGTACCCAGTATGATTTCCTACACTGCCCAAACACCACTATACTACTGTAAACCCTTAATCTACCTGCAGTACAACCACCTACATTACCCGTTCACCACTTTACTACCCTAAACCTTAAATCTATCCCAGCACAACCTCCTACAATACCCAAACACCACTTTATTTACTAGAACACTACCCTACCATGACCCCCTACACTACACAAACACCACTGCACTACCTTAAATCCTAAAACACTATCCCTTGCATGACCCTGTACAGTACATACATACCACTGCAGTATGCTAGAACACTGCCCTAGCATGATTCCCTACACACCATTTCACTACCCTAAAGCTTAAATCTATCACAGCAGGACCCCTTACACTACCCAAACTCTACTATACTACCCTACCAGTGCATTTATAAGTAATATTGTTATTTGTCTAGAATCACACTGTGAGTCAGTGTCCATTTGGGGAAATTGAGAGACAATGATTTGCTTGGTTTATGTGTTTGCAGAGATATACATACATGTACTCTTGCAGTGACACTATCCCAATCACGATTTCCTACACTACACAAAGACCAGTGCACTATCCTAAACCCTTAATCTACCTCCAGCACGATCACCTACACTACCCATTCACTACTGCAGTACTGTAAACCCTAAAACACTACTCCAGCACGACCGCCTAAACTACTCAAACACCAATGCACTACTCTAAACCTTAAATCTACCCTACACTACCCAAGCACCCCTGTACTTTCCTAGAACACCACCCAAGCACAACCCCTACACTACACAAACACCACTGCAGTACCTTAAACTCTAAACCACTATACCTAGCATGACCCTGTATACTACATAAACTCCACTGCACTACCTTAGAACACTACCCCAGCTCAACCCCCTACACTACTGAAACACCATTCCACTATCCTAAATGTTAAATCTATCACAGCATGAACTCTTACTGTACCCAAATACCACTGTACTACCTTAGAACACTATCCCAGTACGACCTCCTACACTACCCAAACACCACTATATTACCCTAGTACTCCATTGATAAGAAATATCTGTCTAGAATTACACTTTGAGTCACTGACCAGTTGGGAAAATTGAGAGACAATGATTTGGTTGGCTTATGTGTTTTCAGACATATAAATACATGTACTCTTGCAGTGACTCTATTTGTAGCACAATTTCCTACACTACACAAAGACCAGTGCACTACCCTAAACCTTTAATCTACCTCCAGCATCATCACCTACACTACCCATTCACTAAACCCTAAAACACTACTCCAGCACAACCCTTTATACTACCCAAATACCATTGCACTTCCCTAAACCTTAAACCTACCCCAGCATGACCTCTTACACTAGCAAAACACCACTGTACTATCCTAAAAGAGTAATTCAGCACGAACCCTTACACTACATAAACACAATTGTACAACCGTAAACACTAAATCTACCTCCAGCAAGACCCTCTACATTACCCATTCACCACTTCACTAACCTAAACGCTAAAACACTACCCCAGCACGACCTCCTATGCTACTCAAACACCACTACAGCTACCCTGGAACAGTACTCCACAACAACCCCCTACATTACACAAATACCACTGCAGTACTCTAAACTCTAAATCTGTACTGTTGGTAAACGATAGTGACTGTTTATGTATCATGTAGTAATCTATTTACTAAAGTAAAAGTGAACCAATTATGAATTCACTCAGTGTCTCTCCTAAAAGTATAATGAACATTTTCTTAATATGCTTGTACTCATAAAGTGCTTTAGGTTTTAGTGTTATGGAGTGCTTCAAACTGGTATGTGCTACGCATGTACAGCTGTTACCAACTTCACAGTTGTGCTTTAGGCCTAACATTTCTTAGTTAGAATTTATATGGAATGGGTTTGTATAGTAATAAAAAAGTATAATTTTAAATTTATTAATAAATATTTATTTATGGTTATTTTTTACAGATGCTGTTTATCATCATTGAAAAAAGTAATCAAGCCGGAGAAAAACAGAAGAAGAAAAGCTCATAAGAAGGATACTTACTTGAAAAAGACTCAACCACAAGTATTGAAAGACCAACATAATGTGTCTACAAAGATATAAATTTCTGGTAACACCACAAAGGATTTCATAACAAATATTACTAGATTCAGAAAAAAATGGAAATGTTCAAAGCAGTGAAAATGTTCCAAACACAAAAAAAGTGCAAAGATTAGGAAAGGAAAAAAAGGCAATGTACTTACAAAGGATACAACTTATAGTAAAAAAAGAGAAAATCAATATAAAGAAATGTGCAAAAAAATATTTTACAACAGATTAGTCCATAAGTTACTGAAACATACAAAGAAATGTAGAAAGAGAACACTATTTTATAAAAAGAAGAACCATATTTAATCCATTGTTGAAAAGGCTTTTGAAGTAAAGAGGAAATTATTCATTTTAGTATTAAAGAGAATTCGATCTCTAGATAAACCAATCCATTTAATGAAGGCCAAAAGTAAGAGGAAAAGTAACAAAAGTAATTTTTGTGATATTTTCTTAGGGCAATGGAAACACAGTTCAAGTTCTGAGCCTTTTTTTAATGAAGAGAGTTTTTTTACAGAGCAATGATTTGTTGCATGCAATTGACACCAGTGGTCGAGCTTATGAGGTTAGAAATGGTTGTCCAATTGAGAAAGAGCAAATGATTCCTAGAAATGCTGAAGAAGTGATAGCTGATGAAGTTCTAGGCAGACGTACTAAAGACCCAGTGTACACTTGGGATTGCAGTAGTATTTGTAGTGTACGACAAGAATCTATTGATAAATTATGCAATTTCTTACAAGCATATTGTAAAAAAGTGTTAAACAAAAGATTAAGGTGTTGCAAGGAATAGACCATTGCAGAGTGAGAAAACATACTGGTTTGCAAGGTCATTCTCTGGGTTGTCTTTCTAGAAAAGTATGTCAAAGTGTTTTTCACCATTTCAGGATTTTGGCAGTACATCATACTCAAATACGGAAGTTAGTGAGAAGATTGTATTATGCAAAAAGTCCAGCACTAAAGTTAAATGAGTTGAACAATGCTCTTTTTCGAGGGTCATTATCAGATGTGAAAAAGGTTTGTGATGATATTGAGTTTTGTTACTTTGGTCCTGAACAAGAGAGTTAAGAAACTCAGACATTAATAGAAGAAAATGGTTTAGAGAATATTGAGCATAGTTGTACAAAAAATTTTGAAAATGAAATGACAAAGCTTAAGGTGAAAGGCCAAATTTTTCTTGTATTTGTTGTCACCGAACTCACTACAAAAATCAGACTAGAAGTGTTGATTTGTATTTAAAAAGGAAAAAAGGAAATAATGATAAGTGGAAAGAATTTGCAACTTATTTGTTTTTAGAGAATTGTTTTGATTTGCGTTCTGATCAGCGTATTTGTAAATATTGTTATAACAAATTAGGTGAGAATAAAATGCCCGCTAGAGCTGTTCACAATAATCTAGAGTTGGTTGCTATTCCACCAGAACTGATAGATTTAAACATATATGAGTCTATTCTCATTCAATGTGTGCACCTGTTTCAGGCTATTGTTCGTATGGAGCCTAGAACAGGTAAATTGCCTCCTTTAGATTTACAAAGAGGATTAAAAGGAAGAGTTGTGTATTTACCATTAGATTTAAAGTAAAATATTGAAACTATTGGTATAGAGAGTGTAGAAAGTGAACCACTAGTTATTCTTGTTAATGGTGTGCCGACTAAGAATAAGAAAATCTGGCAGGAGTTAGTGGATGTTAGGAAAGTGCAAAGTCCAATTTAAAAGCAGACACTTCGGTCATTATAAAGCAGGCCGATAAAGGCGGGTCAATTGTTATCTGGGATAAGGAATTATACATACAAGAAGTACGGAGACAATTGAGTGACGATTCGTGCTATCGCAGAATTAAGAAAGATCCAACATCTGACTTGAAGAATGAACTGTTTGCTCTACTTGATGCAAGTTTCGAACAAAGGTTCCTAGGAAAAAAGGAGTTTGAATTTCTCAAAACCAAACATCCGAGAACACCCCTATTATATGTATTGCCAAAAATACATAAAAATGCAACATCTCCCCCTGGCCGTCCGATAGTTTCGGGTTGTGGATCCTTACTGGAACCTATTTCTAAGTTTGTCGACTTCTTTCTAAAGCCTTTTCTCCATCAGGTTAGATCTTTCATACAGGACACAACTGATTTCATCAATAAACTCTCTACTATTGAGTTTGACAAAAATGTTCATCTAATAGTTACGATGGACATCACGTCTCTTTACACTTAGATACCCCAGGATGAAGGAATCAATGTCCTCGAATTATATCTGGAGGAGTGTGTGAGACCACATAGGATACCAACCACATTTATCAAAAAACTGGCAGAATTCTCCCTAAAAAAGAATTACTTCAATTTTAATGGAGAATTCTTCTTCCAAGTAGGAGGTGTGGCCATGGGTTGCCCTTTTGCCCCGGAATTGGCTATTTTATTCATGGCTAAATATGAAGAAACATTCGTCTATAATAACAATCCCTTTGCACAATGGATAACACACTGGTATCGTTTTATAGACGACATCTTTTTCGTGTGGATTGGTTCAGAGGAGAATCTAATAAACTTCCATGAATGGATAAATAACAGAATGCCTTCAATTAAATTTAGTATGGACCACTCTAGAGACAAAATGCCATTTTTGGATGTTGAGGTTTATCCCTCACATGGAGGTCTAGTGACAACTTTGTACAAAAAAACCAACTGATCGGAACAAAGCCTTGCATTTTGGAAGCAACCATCCACGGAGCCTGAAGGACAGTCTTCCCTATGGGCAATATCTCCGGATACGGCGCAATTGTACAGAGAAAGAAGAATATCTACGACATGCAGAAAACCTCACTTTTAACTTCAAACAACGTGGGTATCCAAAGAAATTGCTCAAGAAATCATTAAAAAGAGCATGGTGGACACCTAGGGAAAGCCTACTGGAAAGAAGACCAAAAAAGGAAACTGAAAGAATGGTATTCGTATCCACCTTCTGTCCAAATTCAAACATTTTGAAAAAATTGGTCAAACAAAATTGGCATTTGCTAAAAGATTTGGACCCATCTTTCAAGAATGAACCACTTTTTGCATTTAAGAAAAACTATAGCATTGCGAATCAATTAGTGAGAGCAGCTTTACCAGAAGCCAAGAACCCTGACTTACGTACCATGTTACGCCTACCCCCTGTTCAAGGCCACCACAGATGTGGCACTTGTTCATGTTGTGAGTCAACACAGGAAGGAAAAATTTTTACACACAATCAAACAAATTGGAAACATGAAGCATTTTCGAATTGTAAAACTCGTTATGTGGTATATGGAATCATATGCCCATGCAACCTTCTATATATTGGCAAAACCAACCAAGAGGTGCGTTTAAGGATACAGCAACATAAATCAAGAATAAAAAACAGTGTTGTGAATGCACCTCTGGTAAACCATTGGAAAGAAAAAAAACACAAAGAAACCGAAATGACATGGACAGTAATCACAAGGGTCGAAAATGACGCAAGAGGTGGCGATTTGGACGCCAAACTGGTAAGAAGAGAAGCAATGCTGATAGTGAAGTTCAATAGAGCATTGTCAGGACTAAATGATTTGTCAGAAATGTTCAAACTTTGACAACATCGACTCCAGTAATGTGCTAGGGTATGACTCCACATGAAAACATGGAACTGTTAAACCATTATAATCCAAACTCTCCGAAGTATTTGCCAGACCGTAATCACATCCTTGTTGACCTCTCACAACAACGAATCTGCCTCGGTTGCACAGGCAATAATAAATGGTGATCCATCGGGCTAACAGGAAGGAAAAATTTTAATTTCACATTACTTTCAATACTGAACGCGCGTCACCTACATGTGCTATTATTAGGCACCAACAAAAGCAAATTCTATATAACCACAATTTTCGCTAGCTCACAGTGGCCAAAACACCCCAGTTTTACCAATAAACATAATTCAAGGGACCAACAAAAACAAATAAAGTTTAAATGAGAAAAAAAGGGTCCCTTCAGCCACAAATATCATAACGCTTCGGTACTACACTTCCCATGATCCTAGGCAGACCAGGAAGTGAATGCGAGTAAGGAAGCATTTGGAAGTCGGGTCAACAGATACTCGACAGCCCGGTTTGAAGCAAGTAAGTTATACTTCGAAAAAAGAATGCGCCTTATGCAGAAATGCCCCTGAAACCGGAAAGAGATGGAAGTTTCTAACGTTAAGTCTCCCATTTATAGAACTGAAGACGGAAGTCTATCGATATTGTATACAACGCGCCTGATCCTCCCGTTCAGGTAAGCGTTTTACTGCAGCCATCAAACGCCGAGCTAAAAAGCTGATTTGAAGAGGACAATAAAGTTAACCATATTGCTCCATCTGCCCCCTTGCTGTTTAGAATGCGGAGAGTCAGGCAACTATAAACAGGAGATTTAAACACACAAGTAAGTGACCATGGACTGACATGTGTGAGAATGTTCGAAAGATGTGGTTAAGAATGGGTCCAATTGTTTTCCGAAATTGTGTTCTGATTTTGGTTTCCTGCATTTTTTGCAGAGTGTTATTTCAAGATAATTTCTAGCTTTACTTTGACGAGTGCGAGGTAGGTGAGGAAACTTGTAGTTTTGGGATCTGGCAGCGCAGAGGTAGTTACCCTAAACCCTAAAAGCAACCTTTTGTTCTCCCATTACAGATATTGGTCCTGAAGAGAACTCCGAAATGATGGAAGTTCGAAACGCGTAGACTTTATGTTACAAGCCAAAATCTAAAATAAAGAATTGATAAAAAATTGTACATATACACATTTTTGTTGCAAAACACATATTGGCTTTTTTGTTGTGAATATTGTGATTCCAGCATTTATTGAATCATTGATGTTTCTTTGTGGTGTTTGTACTGGATTGACGAATGAATGTGGATTGAATGTTCAATAGTATGAAATTTTTTGTAAATAAGAAAGTTGTTCTTTTTTGATATAAGGTATATCATTCTTTGTTGTGGACACAAGGTTTTAACAATTGTATAATAATTTGAAAAATCATTCATTCAAATAGAAGTGAAAAATTAAAACCAAAAAGAAATAAAAAATTGGAATTAAAACCAACAAACATATTGTCTCAACCGTATGTTTTGACAAAATAATAGTCTTACTCATTAATTAGCGGCATTAGCTCCTATTTTTGTTCATAGGAAAGTGCAAAAGGCAACATTTTATTTGATAAAGAACAATACATACTATAAGAATGTTTATATGGGAGAAGAAGAAATAGTTTTAGCAGAAGATACTGAAATGTCAAGTGGACAAATGGAAAAAGTGGATATGTTAAGATGTGAGGATATCTATGAACACTACAGTGTGCATCCATCCACTTCATTCAAAAGAAGTGATGGGGAACACTATTGATTTGTTCCAAATGAAAAAAGAAAAAGGAACTCCCATGAGTGTATTGGGAGAGAGTTTGGAAGCTCGTTGTTTTCCGCACTTGTTTCCAACAGGAAAAGGGGGACGATATGATGAACGTCGTATGCAGATTCCTGCATCTGAATATCGGACAACACGATTATGTGCAGAAGATCAAAGATTTCGACAATGTATCCCTTATATATCTTTTGTTTGAAAGTGACTTGTCTGGACTTTCATATGCAGTCAATCATATTCTAAAAACTGGAATACATCTGCAAAATGTATCTGCAAAAGATTTTATGGGTAAAGGTCACCAGAGAGATGATCATCCAGAATCTCAGCTCATTAATCTGATGGCATGTCAGCGTGGGACTACTGAATATTGGTATCATCGTCATGGAGAACTGAAATGTATGCTACGGAACTTAGGAACTCCAACATGAGTCCTTACCCTAAGCTGTGCTGAGTACGCTTGGGATGATTTGCTAGAATTTCTTTGAGAGGCAAATTCCAATATAAAAAATATTGAATACAAGACACCTGTAGAATTGTGCTCTTTGGATCATGTTAATGTATGCAGGTATTTCAATCATAGATTTGAGGCTATGATGTCTATTATCTTCAATAAAAAAATTCCTCCTCTTGGAGAAGTTGTGGATTTCTTTTGGTGAAAGGAGTATCAATCAAGAGGTGCTCCTCATATACATATGCTGTTATGGATTAAGGATGCTCCCAAATTTGGAACAGATTTGGATGATACTGTTTTGAGTTTTATTGAACAATATGCAACATGTGATGTACTCAAAAGCACAGAAGAAAACAACTTAAGAGCACAAGTGTTACGATTCCAAAGCCACCGATGTGAAAAATACTGTTAATGAAAGTACAAATCTAAGGACAAGTTCTACACCAAGGGGTCCATTCCGATTCGGGAAAGGAATCCATCCGATGATTCGTATTCGTAGCCGTTTCCGTATGAATCGTACAAATCGTACGAATCGGGTAGTACGATCCATTGGTAAAAATACGTCTGAATGTTTGCGAACCATACGAAAAACAAGCGAAAATCCGTACGATACTGACTCGGAAAGTGAACCGTACGATTCGTAAACATGCTGTACGACCCGACAAGAACGATCCAGATCGGGGACCGACAACGCGATTCGTACGGGAAAGCGTCGTCGCGTTTCAACTTCGATTTGTACGGAAAACATCGGGTATGAGTGAGCCACAATTTCTAATACGAAATTAACCTCCCCTTAACGAAGCGCATGCGAACCCTGTAAAAATGTCGCGTACGAGCGAGCCACAAAATAAAATACGAAACAAACCCCCCATTAACGAAGTGCACCTGAGCCCTGTAAAAACGTCGCGTACGAGCGAGCCACAAAAGTAAATAAGACACAAACCCCCTTGAACAAAGCGCACGCGAACCCCTAAAAACTGCACAAGGAGGGTGCAAACGACTCGCACAACACCACAAAACATGTCTCCTATGTACAAACCATTGGAAATGAATGTCCTGGTCAGATCCAAACAGGCAAACAGAGGGAAAAACTCAGACCCACCCCTTATAACACACCCACCAAAATTTCAAATTAAGCCCCACCCACAAATGGACCAATAAAAAGGGATCCTTTGCAACATACGCATTTAGCTACAGAGACTGACAACACACCAACTGCACACATCCACCTTCACACATACCCCCAATCACATTCAGACCCACACACCTCCCCATTCAGGAGGAGATGGAGATCCTTGTAGATGAAGTCATCAGAGTAGAGCCACAGCTGTTTGGCGCATTGGTCAGACGGACCTGCATAGCTGACAAAACATGCCTGTGGGAGAGGATCGTCAATATGGTGAATGCTGTTGTACCCATCAGACGCACCAGGAAGGATTGCCAGGCCAGGTGGTACGATCTGCGGAGGATGGTGAAGCGGAAGATGGATGAAGACTATGCCCAGAGCCAGCTCACTGGAGGTGGTGGTCCCCGCAGACCAGTACAGTACCATCCCTGGGAGGAGAAGGTCATGGCCCTGCTACCACCGGTGGGAGTACATGGCATTGAAGGAGTCTTGGAGCCTGGTGAGTATACAAACAACTCAAGTAACATGGGGGTAATGGCAGCTACACTCAAAGTACGAAAAATGCCCGCAACAAGCGCCAAGCGCCCGCTGCCCATAACTACAGGCAAAAGCAACGCTACTGCCACTAACATGTGTATGCCCCATTGACAAACCAAGGCCATGCTATGTCCCGTGCTACAGGAAGCACTGACCCAAGAATGGACTTCGGTATCCTGGGAGGGTGGCTGTCACAAAATGCATCGTGGGACTCCAAATAAGACACAATTGCATGGGGGTCTGCGGGGGTGGGTAAGGGGGGCTCTTGCCCCCCCCGGATCGCCAGTGTGTCTGGTGTGGGCCAAGTCAGGGCCAACCCTAGTCCATCATGTTTTTGAAAGGTGCCATTGTCCCAGGTGGCAGCACCCTCCATTGGGTGGGAAGGGTGCAAGGGGGTTGCCGAGAATTGTGCAAGGCAGAGGGGATGAGGGAGCAAGGCAGAGGGGAGGAGGGTGCAAGGGGGAGGGCAAGAAGGGTGCAAGGGGGAGGACGACAAGGGTGCATGGGAGAGGTTGAGAAGGGTGCAAGGCAGAGGGTGAGAAGGGTGCAAGGCAGAGTGCGAGAAGTGTGCAAGGCAGAGGGGAGAAGGGTGCAAGGCGGAGGGCGAGAAGGTTGCAAGGGGGCCGGGCCAGAAGGGTGCAAGAGGGAGGGCGAGAAGGGTGCAAGGGGGACGGCCAGAAGGGTGCAAGGGGAGGTCAAGAAGGGTGCAAGGCAGAGTACGAGAAGTTTGCAAGGCAGAGGGGAGGAGGGTGCAAGGGGGATGTGATGAAGCTAAAAATGTGGCCACCCATATAAACATTTTTGTGGACGCCCATGCCAAATTGCACTCACACCATATGGCCCAGGTACACACCCATGCATCATGCTCAATGCACATGTAGTGGGAATGTACTGACAAGATAGCTGACACTGGGCCCTGGTGTAGCCAGCACATGGCCCACCTGTGACCAGTGAAAACACAAACACCAGGACAACAAGGTCAGATATCTTGGACAGGAACTCACAACTACTGTCATGGCAGCATGCTCCATGGGGGGACATCCACACCATGAGAGAGGCCCAGTTCCAAATCAGACTCCAACTACCAGCAGGGCCTGTCACACACACCCCTTACATAAACATAGCCTCCTGGGACAGGCAATGGAGTGCCTCACTGTCACAATCGTCATGTAACACAACAAAACAAATACAGATCAGAGAAGCTATCAAGCAAAAAATGCACGGTGCATATTCACAAGTCCCTTGCGCTTCTTTCACGACGCCGTTGCTTCACCTTTGTGACGCAGCGGACGCACAAAAGTTGCGCCATGGTGCTGGGTATTTACAATGTGATGCATCTGGGAGATGTGCCACGTTCTAAAGCCCTGCACCAGAAGTAGATGTTCTGGTCTGGGGGGGGGCGGTGGGCGGCCGTCACTGCACAGCAACACCTCCCAAAAGTGGCTGAGTGAAATCTTAAAGATTTCACTCAGTCACTTTCGTGCACCTGCTGCCTCAAAACCCTGTGCATGCTTGAAGCAGGCGTTAAGATTGACGTAGCATTGTGCAGATATGGCCCCATGGAGCATTTGTGGTGCTGCGTTGCGCTGGCGTCTCAACTCCAGCAATGTGCCACTCCTACGGCACAGATACGTGATGCAGCTGTGCCATTTTTCCACCATGCTGATCCGCATTGTAAATATGTTGTATCCATCCTGGCATAGCTGTGGTGCACAATGACTGGCAAATCCCTGCTGATATGCATGACTGTGCAAGTCATTGAAAATAGTCCCTCACATGTCAATGACTCCTGAGCACAGATCAATCTGAGCCCACAACATACCCATCCACAAGTGAACATTGAGAACAATTCAAAGCATAGACAACTACCAGTTGGAACAGTGCCAACGACAATGTATATGAAAAATGGATGTTGCATGAACTGGCATTAACATTGTCTGTCTCTCACACCCACAGGGCAACATGTGGAATCTCCCCCCAAAAATGGGGGAGAGGAATCACAGTCCCAGGCTACGCAGGACCCTCATCCCACCGGCAGCGACGCCTCTCACCACTCCATGGATGACCCCGACCAACCTGGCACCTCTGGTGCCCAAACCTGTGCAGCAGTTGGATCAGGAACATCTGCACCAACCACCACACCCATTCCTGCCACATCCCAGCAGACAGCTCGGAGCCCTGCCCACACTCAACAACTGAGCCAGTCTGACAATGAGGGACAAGGTTCTCCGAGCACCCAGGAGGTGGCAGACAACACCACCACTGCATTCCCTCAGGGTTCCCGTCGACCTGATATGCCCACAACGGCATGCCAGGCTTGTGTAGGCAGGGATGGTGGGAGTGGCACAAGGCGGAGGCAAGAACCTGACCAGCCAGCTGCAGGGCCCAGTATGTCTGAACTGCGCAATATCATTGAGGCATACCAGCGGAACACTAGGGAGTTCAGCCAGGTAGTGGGGGACCTCACCGAAATCAAAAACCTGCAGGCCGAGCAACACGCCAGTCAACAACAAAACTAAGGACGGATGGAGGTAGGACTGGCTGAGCTCCTGGCGGTGCAAAAGGACATAACCCATTCACTCTGTCGGATTGCTGACAACACGGAGCACCCTCTCTGTGACACCAGGCAAGAAACATCTAGGCGAAGACCGCCAACAGGCACAGGGAGGGAGGAGGGGGAATCGTCCGATGGAGCCACCCATGCATCGTCAAAGCCTGCATATGAGGGTCCCCCAAGGAAGTTGGGTCGTCCATGGAAAAGGCAGTGAGAGGCAGTGGCCATGCCCATCTCCCAGGTCATCTGGTCAGGCATCTTGCCTTTTTGTCCAACAGCATCACCTTATTGACTGTCCTACTCTCCCACATGGACTTGCTGGCTGCAGTCTGAACAATGATGCCAAGCACTGTCGTCTGGACTCTGTTGACTCAAACTGCAAGGCATCACATCTCCCTTTGTGAACTTTGGATTCCCAGTATTTGTGTACAGCACCTAACACTTATTCACGTTTCCCCGCACAAGATAAATAAATCAACAAAACAAACACAAGGGAAATTGATGTTGCAGTCTTTTTCCCTGATTCCACAACATACGTGTGGGGATATGTCAAAGTATGCCAGGGTGTGGAACAAACTCAAGTCATCCATACACTGGGATCTGAGTCCAGTCGAGGACACACATAGGTCACAATGTATCATCAAATACATACATCGAGCACAATACTTACCTGTGATGGTTTCAATCTGCTGAGGGGGGGGGGCTTGCCACACTGCTCGGACAGACAGTTTTGGAAGAGTTTAATGAAGGTGTAGAGATTGTACTGTGTAGTATGAGTATGAAGGTGATCCTGCAGTTGACAGTGAGACTATTGTAGGTTTCTCAGGTGGACTGTCATGTGGCAGTGGCAGGGGATGTTGAGGATGAGGTGTGCGGATGCACCCTGGATGTGCACAAGTCCTCCTGTAGTCAGGCTGCTGTTCCTGCATAGAGGGAGTTGCTGTAGTTGAGCCGGCTGGTGCCGTGCACCAGGGTGACTGTCCGTCTTGACTAGGAGTGGATCTATCTGAAGATCATTTGCAGCATGCGGAGGGACTTGCAGCATGAGGTAGAGATGGTGTTGAGTTGCATGGCTATTGTGAGCGAGGAGTGTACGATGAGCACCTGCTTGCGTGTGTGGCCACTGTGTGCTTGTGTGCTGCCCAGGCCGGTGTGACACAAGGAGTTGTCCCAGCCGTAGGGGGACATTCCTCAGATGATGAGCTCAGTCTTGTCCAAGTCCAGCCTCATGTGGCTGATGTTCATCCATTTGTCAACGCACCTCATGCCTACTTGAAGGTTGCTTCTGGGAGTGGCTGGGTCTTTGGTAAGGGTGAGGAGCAGCTGGGTGTCAATGACAGAGGACATGATGAAGAGGTCATGTGCGCATGTAATGTTGGAGAGGGGGGTCATGGAGACATTGTAGATTGTCACACTGAAAGATGAGGCCTGGGGCATGGGCCTGATGACCCCAGTGTACTACATGCTGAAGGGGGGATGCAGACTCCCTGTGCCTTGCTGGGGAGGTACTTGGCAATTTCATCCATGGCCTTTCTCTGGATCCCAGTGTTGGAGATGTGTGATCTGACAGTGTGGTGGCGTATGGTGTAGGATGTCATTGAGAGGTCGATGGGGTGAGGGTAGTGCTCTCACCATTGTTGAGCAGGGTCCAAGATGTTGTTGGTGGTGGCAATAGGGGCTGTTGCAGTGGTGTGGTTACAGTGGAAGATGGTCTCGTGCGGGTTGCCTGGAGATGTTTGCTTAAAAGGACATGGTCAGTTGCTCGTTGACTGTCTGCTTGATGACAATTGCTGGGTAGGCAAGTAGGGTGATGTTCCAGGACATCCTGAGGTACTGCCGTCCGTTGTGAAACAAGGGCCTAGGTTTCTGGATGCCTCCAGCTCCCATGGCAAGTGGCATACTCAAAGGAGACATTCATGCCGTGCCGGAGGTGGGCTTCAAGGATGGTGTATGCTGTGATTGAGATGTTGTGTGGGAAGGGTCCTGATGGAGAGCCGGAGTGGATGGTGTACATGAGCCGGGTGGAGTCTTTGCTGAAGACGGGAGTCCAGGACCTGAAGGGAGGTATGTCCTGTGCAAAATAGCGCTGTCTGCCTCTGTGTGGTGTGGCTGTCGTGTACGTCCACGAGCTTGGAGTGGTAGTAAGTTGCAAGGGATCCCCTTGGCCTTGCAAGGGTGGGATGTCTTTTGGATAGAGAGCTGGGGTTAGATAGTTCAATCACAATGCTGATGAGGTTGTGCTTGTTGTTGCCTAGGACATACCTGAAGGTTGTCTTCTTGTCCGTGATGATGATATGGTGGATTTCAGGGCTGAAAGGTAACTGATGGTTGTTTCTTTTACAAGGTTTGCACATGAGTCCGGCTAGACCTGTATGAGTCCAGTAGGTCTGCCATCTCCCTGGTGGCTTAACTTCACAGGAAAGTCCGCCAATGTGGTAAGAGTGTTGGATCAGTCGCTGATCGGGTGTGTGCAGTTGCAGGGTGTGGCAGTGTCGTTGGTTGGAGTGTCCTATGTGAGTGTGCCACACAGCTTGTATGTGTAGACTCAGGTCAAGCTTTTTTGGTGGATCTCTAACTGAGTGTGGTGCAGTGTGTTGTTTTTTGGACAACTGGATGCAAATGTTGATGTACCAATGCAGGATGGTGGTGTGGTTGTCCTCCAGCCAGGAGTTGCTGTCCCCCTGACCCATGTAGTCTGTGTAGGTGAGGACCTGTGTGCTGATGTAGTTGTCCAATGTCTGAGGACAAATCAGCAAAGCCGTTTCCCAGTTCTGTGGTTTCAGATTTAGCCACAATTTCATAGGAAGCCTCTCTGCTCAAATTCCAGATGTGTAAATCCAGTTCCCCTACTGACCCCTTTCCCGCCAAGCAATACAACATCCTTGCTAAGATTCACACTCACCATTTAAAAGCCATCTGGAACCTTCCCCTCAGATTGGGCTGTAATCCGGATGCGTGGAAACACGCTTTCCTCCTGCCCATTTTAAGGAAAGCCAACGCAGATCCTGAATCTCCTTGCAATCATAGACCTAACTCTCTTTTACCAGCTCCGGCCAAGATTTCAGTGAAAGTTTTCTGCCAGCAACTGATGGCCTTTGTTGAAGATAATAGCCTCCTTCACAACTCTCAATCCAGCTTCCATCCCGGCTATAGTACGGAGTCGGCCCTCATTGAAATGGCAGACTCTATACGCTGGGCAGTCAACGGAGGTTCCAAGGCGGTGTTGGTGCTGTCAGACTTGTCTACAGCATTTGACACCGTCGACCATCCCCTTCTTCTGAACCGCCTTAATACCATAGGCGTGGGAGATTCAAGGCTGAACTGGATATTGTCCTCACCATCTGACCGCACACAGCAGGTCCGACCTATCCATTCATCTCCCCAGTCAAATCACTGAAGTGGGGCGTGCCGCAGGACTCTGCTCTGAGCCCGCTGCATTTTAATATTTACTTAACCCCGCTGGCTGAATCTATTGCCATGTCTGAAGTCAAAATCATATCATATGCTGATGATCTTCAGCTTCTATTCACTTTAAATGCTGTGTGTGCGGCAAATTTTGACCACTTGAACATTGTCTCAAGATTATTGTGGCCTGGATGGACCACAATTTCTAGAAACTTAATCCAGATAACACCTAGATCCTATTTTTTTAACCAACCTTCTCCCCTCTCTTCAAATCTGTGGTGGCCAGTGGAACTGGCCATTCCTCCGGCACACAAGGACTCGGTCAGGAATGTTGGAGTTAGATGGGACAATTAGCTATCCCTTGCCACTCAGGTACATGAGGCGTGTGCCGCTTGTTTTGGCAAGAGTAAAATCATAAATAAAAAATAGCTAGACCCCTAAGATCCTCCTCTGCGTTCCTAGTGACGGTCCCTAAGGTAAACAGAGTAAGGATGGGTGGCCGTGCCTTTAGTTTCACGGCTGCCACTCTGTGGAACACCCTCCCGCTGGCGTTGAGATGTAGACAAGACTTTATTCCTTTCAAAAAGGATCTTAAGACCTTTTTGTTCCCTAAAACACTGTAATGATAGTATGCCCGCAGGATAGACACAGTCTCAGCGCCAGGATACCCTTTGGGTGGCAGCCGCGCTTAACAAGTAAATAAATATATATAAATATATATATATATATATATATATATATATATATATATATATATAACCTACTGGCGGTCGCCAGTAGGTATATATAGTTAGGATTTTTTCTCTATGGGTTTTTTGAAAATTCTATGTCTAATAACTTTGGCGTTTGTGGACGGAATCGGCTGAAATTTTCAGGAAAATGGCACATTTTGTTTCTGAGCAGCCCTTGAAAATTTGGGGGGGGTTCGTCCAGTGGGGGCCGAGAAAAAAGGGGGGTCCCAAAACGTGTTTTTAACATTGAGTTTTCCATAGGGCGGTTGGCCTCACTTTTAGCCCGAACGGCTGAATGGATTTGCACGAAACTTGGCAAAATTGTAGGGACTGGTAGCCCGATGTGCCTTTTGTAGGTCTCAATATATGTGCTCCAGTGGATTTTGAGAAATTAACGTTTAAAAAAAGATATATATCTGTAACAGCGGACCGGTTAGCGCTCTGGTTCGCGGACTTTTCGCGCAACGGAGCTTTGTGAAGCGAAGCTGATTGGTTCTCCGGCGTCTGTCAACATTCCAAACAGTCCGTAGCGGCCGCCATCTTGTCTCTCGGTAGGATCGAGAGACAAGAGGAGGTCAAAACAAAGGGGGAAATAACTATAAGGGGGCATAGTAGATCCTCGCTGACCCCCTAGGTTTGATGTGGAGGTTTTAAAAGGGCCCCGCGGGGCAAAAAAAAATAATAAAAATAATAATTGAACGGCTGAATGGATTTGCACGAAACTTGGCAAAATATTAGGGACTGGTAGCCCGATGTGCCTTTGCTAGGTCTCAATATATGTGCTCCAGTGGATTTTGAGAAATTAACGTTCAAAAAAAGATATATATCTGTAACAGCGCTCCGCTTCGCGTAACGGAGGTTTGCGAAGCTGATTGGTCATTCTGTCACTGGGCTATAGTTGGGCTACATCTGGCTGATATTTGGGCTACATTTGTTTTTTTGTGTGTCTGGCGGCCATCTTTGGGCTACATTGGGCTACATTGGGCTTCATTGGGCTACATTCGGCTAATTAGCAAATAGCTCATCGCAAACTAGGAATGGTAAAGAATCGCTATTTATTCCTTAAAGTTCGCTATTTAGGAAATGCAAATAACTTTGATGATACATATGGCGGTTCATCTCTAACAAGATAAGAAGCATAGGGATAGATTTATGATGACTGGCGCATCACCAGGGATGTGTTAGTCATTCTGTGCCGCTGTTCCGTCACCTATGGTGTGCTGCATTTACAATGCGGCGCATCATGGGGCAAAAACAGCACAGATGCGTGATGTATCTGTGCCGTAAAGGTGGCGCATTGCTGGAGTTGTATCGCAAGTGTGATGAAGCTCCAGCAAGGGTCGGGGGTGCCCCTGTCGCAGGGTTTCTGTTCTCACACAGAACTGTGGACAGAGGATTGGAACCTCGGCGAATTAGGGTGTCCCAAAACTCACGTTAGTAATCAAAAACTATTTAGCAAGCTAGGTACAGTGTCACATTGGATATAACAAACTCTCAATGTTTAGACAATCCAGAATATGAACTTATAGTACCTCAGGATACGTGGAACTCATGAACAGTCGGTCGTTATATATTTCTTAGAAACCAGAACATGGAGTTAAGAAGAACACATGTGTATTTGAAATGTTTATTTACTAATGCCGTCTTCTCAGGCGTAGTACCTTAGATAATAAAAGTACACATATTATCAGTAGCAAAATTACCAGCATAGTTACTAGTACATAAAAAGTGAATGGTGATAGTATGTTAACATGCTGTAAATGAATAAGAGTTAGCAACACTTATAAGCAGCCGCGGGCCGTGGAGGGAGTTACGGTGAGGCAGGGAGGCGGGGAGGGGGAGAAGCAGGGTGGAGAATACAAGTACACATATTATCAGTAGCAAAATTACCAGCATAGTTACTAGTACATAAAAAGCGAATGGTGACAGTATGTTAACATGCTGTAAATGAATAAGAGTTAGCAACACTTATAAGCAGCCGCGGGCCGTGGAGGGAGTTACGGTGGGGCAGGGAGGCGGGGAGGGGGAGGGGCAAGGTAGAGAGGGCTCCACCCTGCTTCTCCCCCTCCCCGCCTCCCTGCCCCATCGTAACTCCCTCCACGGCCCGCGGCTGCTTATATCTCACCCTCCCTAATACACATATTATATTATTTGCTAAGAAGGTCTCTTTGTGTTGGTTTAGGGCGTGTCCATACTTTAGTGTCTTAGATTTGAAGGAATCACATCAGCATACACCAGCTCTCTCTTCATGTGAACCGCATCAACTGTTGTGTATGTGTGTTCGGCAAAGCAATATAAAACCCGCCTCATGCCCAGAATTGGCAGAAGTTGCACTTATGTTATGAGTATGAAGTCGTGGAGATCAGACCTCATAACAATTCTGTATCGTGTTGTTCTTGAAACTTTAGCACTCGCTGTACAGATATAGTTTAACAAGTAAAGCAGATAGTAGACCAATAACATATTATTCTCATGTAAACCACGATGAACTACTAGGTGGAAAGCTAAAGCAACAACTAAGTGTCGTGTGCAGAAGTTGCAAAAAAGGAAAAATGGCGTTTAAACCGGTAATGAGCCCATGCTAACTTAACACGGTGTAAAGATATCCAGGACCTAGATGACACCTCCTCATGATCCGGAAACGAACTGAATAAGATAATAGAAGTGCCATCTCATGAGAGCAGATTGCAAGTTTATATGTGGACGGTCCGCAAGGTAAAGCATTAAAAACTAGGAAAATTCAATGCTAAAGAAAAATAAAACAGCCAAGTACTTTATCGAGTCTTAAGCCAATAGGCAAGGTAAATAATAAAAACTTGACAAATAAGTCAATGAATTGTCAATGAAATGCTAGTACTCAGCATATCAAACATGAAAAAGGTCTATGACATAACTGTGTATGCAAAATAAGCTGCAACAGCCTCCAATAGGAAGTCACCGTCTTCATCCGAAAACAGTTCAGCCATCCAATTTAAAAGCGGAAAAGAACATACGTGCTCTCCCAGCACCGGATCCTCTATCACCATCAGAGGACAGCTCGGTGGGTTTTCAAGAAAGCTGTGTTCCAAGAAAGACTGTGCTGCCGCCAGTAAATTCCAGGGACCAAGTAGTCCATGCATCAATGCCACAGCCATAATCCTTTCGCCAGGACAAATCAACTCGTGAGTAATGATAGGAGTCATCAGCTGATTAAAGTCGACGTCAGGAGAAACCGGTCCGCAGAGACACAAATCAATGGCCCAATCGAAATCACAGGTCAGGCAGTGAAATACAGGCTGGACACAGGTGAAGTAGGAGAACCGAAAAGATAATCCATATGCCGTGCTTAATATCGCCAACGGCATTGTGCCATAATATTCTAGCATGCGATTGCGGAACAGTGTCAGCAGCTGCAGGGTCGGAGGTTGCATAGGAGGGACATCCATATTTAAAAATGTAAAAAAGCACAAGAGCGTCCGCTGGTAATGCAAGTAAAAATGCAATCCACGAACCAGAGTGGAGAAAATGGAATGAAAGGGAGCAGGGATGACTCCAAAGATTTTCTCAAATGAAGTCACGAGACCACTGGTAACAACTTTAAAAAAGTGTGCCAGGGATTTTGTGGAGGATGCGTTAAAGATAGTCGGAAACATGTTGCTGAAATTGAAAGGCACACCTGTGTACGGGTGTTCGCTATGTGAAGTACGAAAGTTTCACGGGCCGAACTCAAGGCCACCTCTCTCTGAGACAAAAGAGCTCTTATTCTTGTCATGCCGTTGAAACGTGTCCCAAGGTTGGTATTTGTGGCCAGATTGAAAACTCCCTATGTTCATGTGTGGGAGGAAATAGAACATTTCTGCAGCAAATAACCCGTTCACTTACTGTTACGATAAAAGGAATACTTTTTAATTAACTCAGAACAATCTTCATTATTGAGCATCAAATAACTACCATTTTCCAACAACTTGAACGTGGGGATGATAGCAGGAACTGGCGTGCCTTGCAACACGCAAGCCATATTTGGTCGGTGTTTGTTGCATGAATCGTGTAACTGTATGTGCCTACACATTAGTGAATGATCTGGCGTCTCAGTGCATTCCTCTCCATTCAGATAAACTTCTTGATCATTTTTGAAACATCTGTATGTGTATGGAAGCGACCAGACCTCATGAACAAAAGCACTACCTAAAGGTTCATAAAGACCTATTGGTATATATTTCATACAATTTGAAAACTTATATAAAGCAAAAGGCAGCGTTATTAAACCGTGGATAAGGCATGTTGCCAAAAAACCCGCAATCCTCTGCTGATGATGTCACTGAGCATGTCATGAATGATGTAATATGTGACATCATCAGTAGTGGATTATGGGTAATAGTATCTCTAGTTTACTCCCCTATAGCTGTCTTTCTTTTAACATAAGTGTGTGTTTCCTTCCCTTATACTTACTGTTTTTGGTTCGCTTCCAGTTCGCGTACCAGCGAGCGAACTAGGAAGCGAACTAAGAGAAATAGAGGTTGGCACAGTTCCAAATATTGTACCAATTTTTTAATAACGGGGAGGTAGTTCTGAAAAGAACTTTTTTTTTTATTTTTCTGAACATTTTTTTACTGTTTTTGAATTTTTCGGAACAGTTTTATATTTTTTTGGGTTTTTCTTGGAGGGGGCAATGAAAACGATTCATTGTAAAGAGCTCAACAGGAGCAACAAAACAAAAAAAAGAAGTATTTATTATTTTGGGCGTTTCGGACAAACTTGCATATGATAGTCAATAGCTCTGTTGATCAGAGTGATGCTTCTTTCTCCGTAGGAAATGAATCCATCGCAAAATACGCAGGTGTGTTTTACTTCACCAAATCTCATTTGTATATTTGGCACCATCTCCCTGCCCTCTGGTCCCGTTACTTCCGGTACAACAGATCTTCTGGCCATAATAGGGAGATTATCTAGGTCGTTCCGAAACTGTGCAGCACTGTAGTTGTTAGGATGCCACCTAGTCATATGGCGATGCATTGTGTAGTTTCCGAAACTGTATTTTTTGTCGGTCCCTCTGGACAGTCTATCTTGACATATAAGGCAAGTTACGTATCTTGCATTTACTTTTTTCTGACCTTTGGGAATTTTAAAAAATTGCCAAATGAAGTTTTCTTTCCGGTGAGACGTCTTGGGCTGCTCAGGCAAAAACTGCCTCTCTTCGTGCTCGTCCTCCTGTTCCTCTTCTTCTTCTTCTTGTTGAATTACAACTTGAGCAGGTGGTCCACTCTTCCTTGGATGTGGTGGAGGTGGTGGGGAAGCACCAGCTGAAGCTACTAAAGAAGCCATTGCTCAGTGATCACAAAGGGTCTTTCTCTCACAATGATGAAAGTCAGAGTGAGGAAAGAAGGAGGGATTTTCATCATTTGGGAAAAACAAGAGTTCTCAACCAATCAAAAGTGTTCATTTTAGATTATATGACCTAGTCTTACATCATTAGGAAACCAAAAGTGAAATGAACCAATGAAAAGTGTTATTACCAAGTCACATGACTTGCTGTGTTTACGTTAAGCGCTTTGCAGGGCCTCCCGGTTTGCTTCCAGAAACCTGCGCTTTGGCACTCGCTTCGCGTACCAGTTTGCTAACGTAGCACGTCATATGACGTATCAAGCGACAACGTGGAACGTCATGCGGACGGGAGGCGTCACGATGTTGTTTTCTAACGCGGCACTTGCGGTAAAGAAACGTTTACCGGCTCGCGGTCTATTTCGCGGCATCAAGGTCAGCTAACGGGAAGCTTCCCGATTCGCGAAGCGGGAACGAAGAAAAAAAAATATTTTAAAAAAAAATTATTCATAAACATATAAAATATATTTTTGGATTTAAAGAAGAATACATTTTACAGCTACAGATATTAGCTGTTAAAAAACCAATGAAATTCACAGAAAAAACCATAGGTTATAGACCATATATAGTTAGGAATTAGCATTTACAAAACCTTGAAAATTCACTGAAAAAACCATAGGTTATAGACCATATATAGTTAGGAAATAGCATTTAGAAAACCTTATTTTACTCACACAAAACCATTGAAATTCCATATATAGTTAGTTGCACTAACTATATATCGCGCACCTGCAATCCACTGCTGATGATGTCACATATTACATCATTCATGACATGGTCAGTGACATCACTGATGACATCACTGATGACATCTCAAATGACATCACTGATGACATCACTGATGACAACATCCAGTGACTGTATGCTTCTGTAAAGTTAAAATATGTCTTACATATTGAAGAATGAGTGGATGTATAAGTGTCTGGATGAAGGATTTAGTAGGTGCATGACTGACTGTATAAGTGAGTGATTAAATGTGTCTCACTGAGTGCATGGGTTAGTGACTAAACTGTTTTAAATTGTGCATCATTGTGTCTGTTGTTTTGTAATCTGATGCATGTGTTGATCATTAGCTATATGACTAACTATATGGGTTATTGATTAGTTGCCCAAGTATTTGTATGGGAGACTGAGTGTGTGTGTGGGTGTCTGGGAGGTGTATGACTCTGTGCATAGATGTGTGAGCAGTTGATTCACTAGATGTATGGGTTCAAAAGTGCATGTGGAAACATCTGTATGGGCGGTTGACTGTGTGCATGAGTGTATTGGTGAGTGAATGGATATCTCAGTGCTACATGTCAAAGTAAGTACATATGTAAAACACAGTACATGTGATAGTTGACATATATAAATAACTGTGCATAAGAGCCAGTGAATGTGTGAGTGGCTGTATGGATTATTGTGAACTTGTATCAGGGATTGTATAACAGAGTAAATATGTGTTATTATATGTTCCAATAAGTAAGGTGTGTATAACTATATAGTTGAGGAAATCGAGGTGTGATTGATTCTTTGCAAGACTGACTAGGTGTGTGAGTAACTCCATGGATGAGTGACAGTCTGTGAGTGTCTGTTTACACTGAGTGTATCTAAGGTTATATTAGAGTCTGAAGAGGTTCATTGTATCATCACATGAATGATGTCATCAGTGATGTGATCAGTAATGTCAAATGAGATGTCATCAGTGATGTCATCAGTGATGTCATTTGAGATGTCATCAGTGATGTCATCAGTGATGTCACTGACCATGTCATGAATGATGTAATATGTGACATCATCAGCAGTGGATTGCAGGTGCGCGATATATAGTTAGTGCAACTAACTATATATGGAATTTCAATGGTTTTGTGTGAGTAAAATAAGGTTTTCTAAATGCTATTTCCTAACTATATATGGTCTATAACCTATGGTTTTTTCAGTGAATATATATATATATATATATATATATGTATATATATATTCACTGAAAAAACCATAGGTTATAGACCATATATAGTTAGGAATTAGCATTTACAAAACCTTGAAAATTCACTGAAAAAACCATAGGTTATAGACCATATATAGTTAGGAATTAGCATTTAAAAAACCTTAATTTACTCACACAAAACCATTGAAATTCCATATATAGTTAGTTGTACTAATTATATATCGCGCACCCGCAATCCACTGCTGATGATGTCACATATTACATCATTCATGACATGGTCAGTGACATCACTGATGACATCACTGATGACATCTCAAATGACATCACTGATGACATCACTGATGACAACATCCAGTGACTGTATGTTTCTGTAAAGTTAAAATATGTCTTATATATTGAAGAATGAGTGGATGTATAAGTGTCTGGATGATGTATTTAGTAGGTGCATGACTGACTGTATAAGTGAGTGATTAAATGTGTCTCACTGAGTGCATGGGTTAGTGACTAAACTGTTTTAAATTGTGCACCATTGTGTCTGTTGTTTTGTAATCTGATGCATGTGTTGATCATTAGCTATATGACTAACTATATGGGTTATTGATTAGTTGGCCAAGTATTTGTATGGGAGACTGAGTGTGTGTGTGGGTGGCTGGGAGGTGTATGACTCTGTGCATAGATGTGTGAGCAGTTGATTCACTAGATGTATGGGTTCAAAAGTGCATGTGGAAACAGCTGTATGGGCGGTTTACTGTGTGCATGAGTGTATTGGTGAGTGAATGGATATCTCAGTGCTACATGTCAAAGTAAGTACATATGTAAAACACAGTACATGTGGTAGTTGACATATATAAATAACTGTGCATAAGAGCCAGTGAATGTGTGAGTGGCTGTATGGATTATTGTGAACTTGTATCAGGGATTGTATAACAGAGTAAATATGTGTTATTATATGTTTCAATAAGTAAGGTGTGTTTAACTATATAGTTTTCGGAAATGGAGGTGTGATTGATTCTTTGCAAGACTGATTAGGTGTGTGAGTAACTCCATGGATGAGTGACTGTTTACACTGAGTGTATCTACGTTTTTATTAGAGTCTGAAGAGGTTCATCGTATCATCACATGAATGATGTCATGAGTAATGTGAAATGAGATGTCATCAGTGATGTCATCAGTGATGTCATTTGAGATGTCATCAGTGATGTCATCAGTGATGTCACTGACCATGTCATGAATGATGTAATATGTGACATCATCAGCAGTGGATTGCGGGTGCGCGATATATAGTTAGTATAACTAACTATATATGGAATTTCAATGGTTTTGTGTGAGTAAATTAAGGTTTTTTAAATGCTAATTCCTAACTATATATGGTCTATAACCTATGGTTTTTTCAGTGAATTTTCAAGGTTTTGTAAATGCTAATTCCTAACTATATATGGTCTATAACCTATGGTTTTTTCAGTGAATTTCATAGGTTTTTTAATAGCAAATCTTTATAAAAATAATACTTTTTAAATCTAATTTTATATTTTATAATTTTTTTATTTTTTTTTAATATTATTTTTAGTGCGCTCCCGGGGCGCGGACAGGTGAACGCACGGGTAAGCGCAATCTTGCGGCGCGCCCCGGGGCGCGTACTAATGCGCGTCCCGGAAGCGCTATTGCCGAGAACGAAAACAACATCGTGACGTATCGCGTAGCCGCCACGCCTTGCGTCATAAGACACGTATCGCGTAGCCGCGAGATGCGTCTTATGACGCACCGCGTAAGCGCACCCGGAAGCGCATACGATCGCGCAACGTAAGCGCCCCGATGCGCTTACGATACACGCCCGGGACGCGCCCCGGGGCGCGTAGCGTAAGCGCGTCAAACCATGTGACTTTAAAATAACACTTTTCATTGGTTCAGAACTTTTTTTTTCCAAATTGTGTGAAACCCACCCATTTCTCTCACTATTGCTTTGTACTTGGAGAGAGCAAGAGCTGTTGTGTCTACTCTATCTCCTACTTTTCTGATCTCCAGCAATGGCTGCAAGAGAGTCATCCAGCAGTGATTCAGAGGGATTTTTAGATGAGGACCCTCCTCAGCAAAAGAAAAAAACCCATTTCATCTGGAAATTTTACGAAATCCCAGAAGGACAGAAAAAAGTCAACGCTCCCAAAGTAACATGCAAAATATGTGGGAGTAGTTTATCCAGAGGCAACCCTCTGAAAAAATATAGTTTTGGGAATGCTAATTTGATCCGGCATGTGAAAAGAAGACACCCTAACAACTTTCCCAGGGAGAGTGTCAGAGAGCTGGCACGGAATGTACCCACAGATGGCGGCAGCACCTCCACTGGTGGAGCAACACCTTCGGGACCACCCCGTGGAAGAATGGTTCCTAACATTCAGCCGGTGTTTGCGGGCATCAAATTTTTGTGCAAAGAGTGTGACGAACTGCTCTGCTATGGGGAGCAGAGTGTTGAACTGATTGCCCTAAAGAAACAGCAACACCGCTGCTCTTCCAGTCCCTAAATTTTCAAATTTTTTTGCTCCTGTTGAGCAGTTTTGGAATCCTTGTTTTTGTTTTTCCCTTGAAAAAAATCCCAAAAAAATATAAAATTGTTTTAAAAAGTCTAAAAAAATATAAAACAACAAAAACAAAAAAAAATATATAAAACAACAAAATCAAAAAAAAAGTTCTTTTCAGAACTACCTCCAATTTTTAAAAAGAAGCTTTATTTTTTTAAAAGTCTGTCATTTTTAATCTCCATGGTACGCTCCCCCGTACGCTCCCCGGTGCGCGTACCGGGCGCTCACCCCCGCGAAAATCGAATTTTTTTTTAATTTTTTTTTTCACCCGCGGGAGCCTTTTATGGCCCCCACATGAAACCTAGGGGGTCAGGGGGTGTGTACCCTGCCCCTCTTGCTCATTTCCCCCTTTGATTTTTGCCACCTCTTGTGTCTCAATCCTACCGAGACACAAGATGGCGGCCGCTGCGGACTGTTTCGAATGTTTACAGACACCCGAGAACCAATCAGCTTGCCGTGCGCAAGTCGCGTGGCGCGCCTGAAGCGCTCCCCGGTACGCGTACCGGGGAGCGCTCCAGGCGCGGCTCTAGATATATATCTTTTTTTGAACGTTAATTTCTCAAAATCCACTGTAGCACATATATTGAGACCTACAAAAGGCACATCGGGCTACCAGTCCCTACAATTTTGCCAAGTTTCGTGCAAATCCATTCAGCCGTTCGGGCTAAAAGTGAGGCCAACCGCCCTATGGAAAACTCAATGTTAAAAACACGTTTTGGGACCCCCCTTTTTTCTCGGCCCCCCTGGACGAACACCCCCCAAATTTTCAGGGGCTGCTCAGAAACAAAATGTTCCATTTTCCAGAAAATTTCATCCAATTCCGTCCACAAACGCCAAAGTTATTAGACATAGAATTTTCAAAAATCCCATAGGGAAAAAATCCTAACTATATATACCTACTGGCGACCGCCAGTAGGTAATATATATATATATATATATCAAGAGATTTATTAACTATCTGCACAATGAAACCCGGAAAATGGTGGTACACGCAATGATCACCTCCCATTTAGACTACGCAAAAGGCTCATACGTGGGTATCACATTAGGCTTGCTCCGTATACTGCAGACGGTCCAAAAAGCTGCTGGCCGCCTGGTATGTGGAGTCTCACTTTGACAACATATCTCCCCGTATCTTAGACTACTCCATTGGCTGCCCATGGCTACACAAATAGATTTCAATGCGCTGACACTCGCCTTCAGGGCAGGACAAAGCCTTGGTCCGGTCTACCTTAGGAGGAGACTCCGTCCCTATTGTCAATCACGATCTGTACGTTCCGATGACCAGCACCTGCTCATTAGTCCTTGGTTTGCAAAACCTAGATCAGGAGGTGAAACCTTTCAGGTAGGAACCACTCAGTATACTCCTGAGGCGGAAAGCCGGGAGTTAGAAATCTTGCTCCTTACTAATTTTAAATATTGTAACGCTTGTTTATTGGTACCTTGTCTTTCATTTTTAACCTACCTACCTACCTTAACTAGATAGCAGGAATTCGCTGGCTCCGACGATTAGGCGCGGAGACCTCACTTCAACGCTGCTGACACACTCCACGCCCACCTCGCAGGCAGGCCGTTGGGGGTGCGGTCCAGTCAGCTGACGCGTTCGGCGTCACTACAAAGGAATACGGTGATGCCTCCGGGCAGTGGACGCGGGCACGCCTTTGGCGCACCGAAGGTGCGCCAAAGGTAAGCCCGTCTGCGCCCGTCCATGGCGGGCCGGGGCTAGGGGTCAGGACCCCTACTCCATCCCTGGCAACTTTGACCCCCTCAAGAGGACTAGTCTACTCGTCAGCTGAACTCCGTGATATCCGGTAGAGAGCCTCTGACATACACAGGGCTATGCTGAACTGCACTAACAAGTTACCTGAGCAGTTAGAAGGTCCGGTAGCATGTAGAAGTTGTACTTTTCAGGGCGATCAACTTATTAGCCATGTTTCACGATTACATCCCTCTAGGACCGCCACTCCCGAGGCACCCCCATTTATTCTTTGTAATGTTAGGTCCTTGGCCAGACACCCGTTTAAAATTTGGGACATGATTAACTCACATTCCCCCGAAATCTGTTTTATGACTGAAACCTGGCTGACTTCCACCAACCACCCTACTGTTAACATTGCGATCCCAGATAATTACAAATGTATTCATCTGGATAGGACGGGAAAAACGGGGGGTGGAATAGCCATTGCTTGCAAAAAACATATTAACATCTCCTGGATAAATTCACTAATAGATGAGGCGCTGGAAATCGGTATCTTCAAAGTAATTTTTTCAGCCTCTGAGAGCTGGACGGGAGCTTTAGTGTATCGGCCCCCGGGCCCGAAAACTGATCTTACTAATAGATTAATTGACCTGATAGCCACGCATGCCTTGGCAGCTAGCAAGTTTCTGGTGCTAGGCGATTTTAACTTTCATGGAGAACTACATTTATTACCAGAGGTGAATAAGCTCCTTATGGATATGGAGCAGCTGGGGCTCTTTCAAAGAATACAAGGATCCACTCACAATGGAGGCCATACACTTGATTTAATATTCACCAATATTGACGCATTTAAATAAGACCCCCCCTTGGCCTCTTGTTTGGACTGACCCCTCCAATGAAGGGCTGATGAAGGCTCTGTATGCTATTATCCCCGTGAAACAAAAACCCAGACCCACTCCTAACCGACGTTCAGTCCAATGGTTCACCCCTGAACTGAGTCTGGAAAAGTCTTCCTGTAAGAGACTGGAAAGACACTGGCAACGAAATAAAACTACTCAGTCAAAACAGCTCTTCAAATCCGCCCTGACGGCCTACCACCGCAATTTAAAGGCAGCACGATGCCTGTTTATTGCACACCAAATTGAGTATTCTAACAACTCCTCCAAAGCCTTATTTGACATCGTAAAAGACTTTGTGGATCCTGTGGTATGCAAACAACCCTCTATCGAGTCCAAAGACCTATGTAATTTACTGGCTCGGTTCTTTCAGGAGAAAATTGAAAAAATCTATGCCAATTTTCCTCCATTCGATCCGGCAGTCCTACCCAGCACCTCAAACTTGAATGGCGCTATTATACGTACCGATTGCTCTCTTGAAAGTTTTAGGCCTATCTCCCTAGCTGAGACCCAAACGGCTTTAGAGTCGGCTAAATCGGGCTCTCCGGCTGACCTCTGCCCTCCCAAGATCATGTCACTTCTGTCCCCTATTCTGGCCCCCATGGTACAAAAGATTTTTAACCTTTCTATTATAAAGTAAAGTAAAGTCCACATTTGTAAAGCGCACAATCACCCGTAAGGGTCTCTAGGCGCTGGGGGCCGTCGGGAAGATTAAGCGAGCTATTGCCCAGAGTCACATGGTGCTGGACTAACCTGCCGCCGGAGCCGGGGATCGAACCGTGGTCCCCAGATTCCAGCGTCAGTCGCCCTGGCCGCGGCGCCACACCTCTTCCACAATGGAAGGGGTAATTCCAGCTCCCTGGAAAGAAGCGTTTGTTCGCCCCATTCTTAAAAAACCTATGGCAAACCTGCTTGAGCTGGGCAACTATAGCCCTATTTCCTTGCTTCCCCTTCTTGGAAAAATACTTGAAAGTATGATCAATAAGCAACTAAATAGTTATCTGGAATGAAATGGTATCCTGGATTCTTCACAATCCAGCTTCCGTCAGGGTCTTATCACGGAAACGGCTCTCCTATGAGTGACGGACTCTATGAGAACAACGATGGACGCTGGTGGATCAGTAATTATGATTCTGCTTGATCTCTCTGCGGCCTTTGATACTATTTCCCATACTAGGCTCGCGGAGAGGTTAAGCTCCTTCGGCGTTCATGGCCCGGCTCTTAAATGGCTACAGAATTTTTTGGTTGACCGTTCTCAAACGGTCATTATGGGCCCCCACCAATCAGAGAAAATATGACTAGACAAGGGCGTCCCACAGGGCTTCTGCTTAGCCCCACCATTTTTAATATCTATATGGCCCCTTTGGCTAAGGTGGTGGAAACCCTGGGGTTCGAAATTATTTTGTACGACGATGATACCGAGCTGCTGTTTAACATCGGCCCTAACCTCGAAGCAGATAGACTCCGCTTTGCTGCAGGAATTTCTGAAATTTCAAACTGGATGACTAACAACTGTCTACAGTTAAATCCGGGCAAGACGGAAGTCATGCTTCTAGGGAAAGCCGCACAAAAGGGGGTGGCGATGGACGGAGCATCTGAACCAATCAAACACTCACACCCAGTCAAAAGATCTGGGTTTGATCCATCACCGTTGTTTAGCCCACTCCGCCACCCCAGTTCAGACATGGCTATATGCAAATCAGTCTGACCCTGTGCCTCATGGGAACAGTCCAGCCCGAACTGCCAAGCCATGCCTTCCCTGGACCGGAAACAAGCTTCCGAGGACCGGTTTCTGGCATTCCAGCCGTCTTCAGCCCGGCTTGCTTGAATCCAGTGGCAAAGTGAGCAAGGGACTCACGTCTGAGCATACCCTGCCACACTTATGGCGGCCAAAGCGGTGCAAAAGGGGGTGGCGATGGACGGAGCATCTGAACCAATCAAACACTCACACCCAGTCAAAAGATCTGGGTTTGATCCATCACCGTTTTTTAGCCCACTCTGCCACCCCAGTTCAGACATGGCTATATGCAAATCAGTCTGACCCTGTGCCTCATGGGAACAGTCCAGCCCGAACTGCCAAGCCATGCCTTCCCTGGACCGGAAACAAGCTTCCGGGGACCGGTTTCTGGCATTCCAGCCGTCTTCAGCCCGGCTTGCTTGAATCCAGTGGCAAAGTGAGCAAGGGACTCATGTCGGAGCATACCCTGCCACACTTATGGCGGCCAAAGCGGTACAAAAAGGGGTGGCGATGGACGGAGCATCTGAACCAATCAAACACTTACACCCAGTCAAAAGATCTGGGTTTGATCCATCACCGTTCTTTAGCCCACTCTGCCACCCCAGTTCAGACATGGCTATATGCAAATCAGTCTGACCCTGTGCCTCATGGGAACAGTGCAGCACGAACTGCCAAGCCATGCCTTCCCTGGACCGGAAACAAGCTTCCGAGGACCTGTTTCTGGCATTCCAGCCGTCTTCAGCCCGGCTTGCTTGAATCCAGTGGCAAAGTGAGCAAGGGACTCACGTCTGAGCATACCCTGCCACACTTATGGCGGCCAAAGCGGTGCAAAAGGGGGTGGCGATGGACGGAGCATCTGAACCAATCAAACACTCACACCCAGTCAAAAGATCTGGGTTTGATCCATCACCGTTCTTTAACCCACTCTGCCACCCCAGTTCAGACATGGCTATATGCAAATCAGTCTGACCCTGTGCCTCATGGGAACAGTGCAGCACGAACTGCCAAGCCATGCCTTCCCTGGACCGGAAACAAGCTTCCGAGGACCGGTTTCTGACATTCCAGCCGTCTTCAGCACGGCTTGCTTGAATCCAGTGGCAAAGTTATGTTATGTTATGTTATGTAGCTTTTATATAGCGTACGGCTACTCAGCAAGAGTGTCCCGACGCTTTCCACCAGCAGCTCAGAGTCAAATAACACAACACAGCTAAAAACAGAAGACATCAGAGAAAAATAATAAAAGCAATAGGCAGTAACAACAAACTAAGAATTAAAAAGCCAGGTCTTCAGGCCCTTCCTAAACTGGAGCAAATTGGCAGTGCTACGGAGTGGAAGTGGAAGCAGGTTCCAAAGTTGGGGAGCTCTGCAACTGAAAGACCGCCCTCCAGCACGGGCCTTCCTCACCCGCGGAACCACAGCTTAAAAGAGGGATTCCGGGCGGAGAGAGCGGACTGGACGATAAAAAGTCAGTCTCCGCTGCAAATATCCAGCCCCTGATCCATGCAGAGCTTTATGCATCAGGGTCAGGGATTTGAACTGGATCCGCTTCCTGATGGGGAGCCAGTGAAGCGTCTGAAGCAGCCCGGAAGCTCGAGCTCGTCTGCCTAGGCCAAAAATCGCCCGGGCAGCAGAGTTCTGCACCACCTGAAGGCGCTGGACCAGGTAATCAGGGAGGCCAAGAAAGAGGGCAAAGTGAGCAAGGGACTCACGTCTGAGCATACCCTGCCACACTTATGGCGGCCAAAGTGGTACAAAAGGGGGTGGCGATGGACGGAGCATCTGAACCAATCAAACACTCACACCCAGTCAAAAGATCTGGGTTTGTTCCATCACCGTTCTTTAGCCCACTCTGCCACCCCAGTTCAGACATGGCTATATGCAAATCAGTCTGACCCTGTGCCTCATGGGAACAGTCCAGCCCGAACTGCCAAGCCAAGCTTTCCCTGGACCGGAAACAAGCTTCCGAGGACCGGTTTCTGGCATTCCAGCCGTCTTCAGCCCGGCTTGCTTGAATCCAGTGGCAAAGTGAGCAAGGGACTCACGTCTGAGCATACCCTGCCACACTTATGGCGGCCAAAGCGGTACAAAAGGGGGTGGCGATGGACGGAGCATCTGAACCAATCAAACACTCACACCCAGTAAAAAGATCTGGGTTTGATCCATCACTGGTCTTTAGCCCACTCTGCCACCCCAGTTCAGACATGGCTATATGCAAATCAATCTGCCCCTGTGCCTCATGGGAACAGTCCAGCCCGAACTCCCAAGCCATGCCTTCCCTGGACCGGAAACAAGCTTCCGAGTGGAAAACCGCAGCAGTCTGGTCTAATGATTGGTGGCCGTTACAACTGGGCCCTTCTCCAACGCCTAAGCACAGTGTTAACAACCTAGGCATTAAGCTAAACCATTCCCTATCCATGCAAGATCATGTAGCTGCACAATCGGGGCCTGCTACTACAGGCTCAGACTACTCCAAAACATCTTACCTTTCATCCCCATGGAGCACCGTAGAACTTTGACCCAAGCTTTAGTCATTAGCTGCATGGATTACGGGAATGCCTTATTAGCAGAAGTTGGAGTTACATCTCTGAATAAACTGCAGGTAATCCAGAACATATCGGCCAGGCTGGTCCTGAACATGCCGGCTGGCTCCCCCTCGTTGCCATTGTTGAGAAAATTACACAGGCTGCCGATAAAACAAAGAGTCTTTTTTAAAGTCTGTTGTCTTACTTTCTGTGCTCTTCAGGGTCAGGGCCCTTTGTACCTTCAAAATAAATTAAACAAACATGTTCCGAGTCGCCCTCTGAGGTCCAGCACGCAGCAGTTGTTTCAGGTGCCTCGTATTAGACTCCATAGGTCTGGGGGCATGGCCTTTTCTTATCTCGCCCCCAAATACTGGAACAGCCTTCCAATATCCTTGCGAGAAATACCTTCATATTTGGTTTTCAGAAAACAGCTAAAGGCTTTTCTGTTCTAAGTTTTTCCCCCTTCCTTCTTATGGGGCTATTCTGAGTAAAGCGCCGAGATGCCTCTCGGTGATTTGTGCGCTATATAAAAGAGCCTAACATAACACCTAACATAATATAACCACCCAATGTTGGACTCAGCTACCTCTTCCACTGCGTATGATTCTGTCTGAATGTGAGTCTCGAAAAGCCCTTAACACCTGGCTATTTAGCCTGCTTGATTAGTTGCTCCTCCGTATGCTGCCTCTTTTTCGGCACACTACAGCGCTGGGACACCCCGTTGGGATAGATGTGCGCTCAATAAATGACAATCAATATAATTGTAGATGGCTTAGCAGAATTGGGGGTGTAGACCTAGAGATCTGTAGATGATAGTTAGACTGAGTGTGGTCAGGGGGTTGGTGTGAAACCTGAAGTGCAGATGTTTGACAAAGCTGAGTGTGTCCTTGGTGTTGTATGTAAATCTGCGGGTGTACTTCGGAAAGAATTGCAAAACATCCTCCTGGATTGTTGGTGCGGTTCCTGCGGGTTATCTAGTATCCGTCTGTGATAGCAATGTCGAAGTAGTGTGCTGAGGATGCATTCAACCAGGTTACTGTAATGAAGGCAATGTGTGGGGCTTTTGAGTTGATGAAATAACAGAGTCCAAAGGCGTGCTGGTGGATGTAGCGGGTGTGCAGTAGGAGGCACATGACCTGGTTGTGAGGACATGGTCTGTTAGGTGGGGCAGCGCGGTGTTGGCAGTAGGTGTTGCACATACAGCCTACGAAGCTGTCATGGGTGTGCTTAGGGGTTGCCTGATAGCAGGTGGATTATTGTCTGTTGTGTTACCTGCATCATGGAAGGACCAGAGTGTCTTGCACTGTGCAAGTTGCAGGCGCTGACGGTCCTGCCTTTGGCTCGGAGGTGGCGCAACAGTGGCACTGACAAGCTGCTGCCTGCATTAAGAATGGGTGGAGGGAGTGAGGAGCATCTGGGAGGCGTGTGTGTTCCAGAATCAGGGCACTCAGTGGTGCGTTGCCGCAGGGGAGGCAGCAGCAGGAATGAGTGAACATATGACGGCAGAAGGGGTGAGACACCCTGCAAAAACTAGCACACAAAGACAAGGAGGTTTGAAAGGCACAATGTAACAGGTGTATGGAAAGGAAGGAGTGTCTGGTTACTCATGCGAGGAAAGGAAAGGAAGGGAACTGCAGGGAGGGAGATTTGAAACAAAGGTAAACAAGCATAAGGATTCAGCACTTTTTGTCACTGAATCACAGAATACCTAAGGACCTATACTGTAACAGTTACACCTGTAAAGGAAAACAAGAGACACTGTATCCTATTTGGAATCACCGTAATGAAAATGTTACTAGATCTGAGGATTGAACACAGACACATAAAAGCTAGCAGAGTTTGGCAGCTAAATAAAGGGGGTATAACGCTCTGCAGGCTGCTTCTATGCAATTAGAGCCATGCGGTTATCAAGGAAATCACAGTGTATGAATAAGGCTCCAATAAACAGAAATTCTAATTCGCTGCAGTGCTACTCACACAAAGGCAACAATCAGTAGTTACCCCATGGACTCAGTGAGGGTCAAGAAGGAAAAATACACATCACCCGCAAGAGCCTTAAGAAGCTCATCCAACAAGGGAGTGAATTAGGTAAACACAAGGAAGCCCCGCAAGAGCCAGTCATTGGCTCGTCCAACTGGGCTTTGAAATGCCTAACATAATAAGCTGCTGGGCCGGAACTCAACAGAGAGTAATGAGGAACAATGGCACAAAACCACCCCTACCGTGACCAGAATATGCAGCACGCCACAAGAGAATCCTTGGATTAACGTCATCCGTCTGGTGTCACGGAAGTGTTTACATTTGCTACAGCACAACGTTGTGACGTCATCAGCGCAACATTCCTGGCATCATGGGAATAGAAAGTTAACATCAACTTACCGAGAAGGCTTGCAAGCAGTGTACTCCACTGGCCCTGAGGTAGCGACGTGACAGTGACATGACATACTGGCACAAGGGGCAATGCATCAATACGAACAGACTCACAGGACATTTGTCAGAACATGTGGGACATACGTTGACCCACACCTTCACAACATGGTTGATTGGCGATCAAACTGTACTTGCACACAAGATTAAGTAGATGAGCCAAACACATCCTGCTGCACACAGTGAGGCTGCAATTCCCCATAGAGCTGGTGGTTGTGATGTCCCACACAATGTCAACCGGAATATCGGCAATGTGTCAGGGTCAGGGTTTACACACATTGATGCATTCACCAGAGTCAAAACTCCACAACAGATGACTGTCAAGAAGGGTGACTGTCCTGTCATGGGAGTGGTGCAACATGAAATCTGATCCATGTTGATGAGACATGTATGAATGGTTCTACAACATGCAGAGAAACAGTTCCCACACATTCCCAAACCATACCAACTCCAAACAGCCTGTTTGGATCTCTTACCCAAACTGATTTTATACATGTCTGTGCATGGAACGCTGATTCGGCCCACATTGCAATCATCATAAGGAATAGCAGGAGAATAACGATGACACGAACAGACAACAGGCACAGCCAGCTGGGAATGACAGACACACAAGGGCACACCATTAAAATTCTCTGCTAAAGACATGGGCATGTAAAAAACAGGAACAATGTAGTACACGTGTAAATTTCAAGATCTTTCATTGCGCATTTCTGTGTGGCATGATATCAGCACTTGCGTGACACATCATGACCAAGCATCAAAGTTACTTTGCATACAGTCAGCTGGACACACACATTGCAACACATGCCACTCAATGCTACAAGCTTGCACACTCATTTCCAGTGACTCACCATTATGAGAAGAAGTTGCGTATGAGCTGACTCTGGATATCATCTTCCTCCTCCTCATCACTTGCATCGTGACTAAGCCCTTCATCCTCAACAGGTGGATGTTCCTGCTCCTCAGGATCCAGGATGAGTGGCACTGCCTTCTCAACTGCCATGTTGTGCAGCATGCAGCACACGATGAAGATAATACAGACCTTGGCCGGGGCATATGGGAGGGATCCGCCGGTCTTATCGAGGCACAGGAATCGGCTCTTCAGGAGGCCAAACGTCCGCTCAATCACGCACCTGTTCTGCCCGTGTGCATTATTATTGGACCGCTGATCTGCAGCTGTTCTTGGGTTGCGGAGAGGTGTCATTAGCTATGGCATGTTGGGATATCCAGAGTCACCTACAAATATACATTGTATAAATAAGTGGTTCAGGAGATGCCGTCAGAGCAAAAGATAGTGAGACACACAGGACAAACAGAGTTTACCCACCAACAAGACATGCCCGATTGTTGCGCAGCTGCAGCATCATTCGGGGCACCCTGCTACGCCTCATGATGAATGCATCGTGTGTTGATCCTGGAAAACGTGCACAAACATGTGAAATCAGCATGTTAGCAAGACACACCACCAGGGCATTTATTGAATGATAATGTTTCCAGTTGCGGTAAGCCTGCTCCAGAGCCTGTGGTGGCACCAAAGCCACATGTGTCCCATCAATGGACACAATGACATGTGGCATCTCTCCCAGGCTATAGAATTCACCCTTCACATCTCTCAACTCTTCAGGAGTTGGAAATTTGATGAATTCATCAATGTGCTCCATCATGGCTGCTAAAACATCTCGCAGGACACGGCTGAACATTGTTTGTGATATTCCCCCGACATCAGCTATGGTTAATTGAAATGTACCTGTAGCAAGAAAATGGAGGGCTGCCGTCACCTTTAGCTTGGGGGTCAGCGCAGTAGGATACCTGTGTTGTGGTTGGAGATGTGGTTCCAGCCTTTTTGTCAAATCCTGAAACAACTGTCGAGTGAATCTGTAACGTCGGATGCAGGCACGTTCCCTCATGGTATCCAAGTCTGGAAATGGCCTTTGTAGAGGCGGTGCCCTGCAGGACATATTTGGGAAGAATGGAGAATTACTGTCAGCCAACATCGATATCAATGTACATAGCACATGTAAAACTGCTACTACACATTATGTCACTATGGAGTCTGGCATGTGCAATACATCCAGAACACATATGCCACCTTGCTGGCATTCCTTTGAAAATCCAGAAACACCTGTTGATTGACAGATAAACATGACATGCCCTCAAATGAGCTGCTGGTCTGGTCTGAGTGAACAGCCCAAGATATCACTGGAGTGACACACGCACCAAACCTGCAGTGGAAGGTTCTCATTCCATCCAGACAGCTGACTGCAAGGCGCGCACACAGGTCACATGGAATGTCAGATGTACAGATCAAACGCATTGCGATTAAGTTGTGCATGTGACAACAAAACAACACAGCCTTTGTCACGATGCAGACATGTCTGCCTGGGGATAAATGATGTCTGATGCCATCAGACGCAAAATCCGTGGGAATGCACCTGTGGCATGGTGTGCGTACATGTGAAACCATTCCCATCTCAACACAGACCCATGTTAGATGCACCAACTGCAGATGCAGTTTACGTAACACAAACAGCAAGCTCAATCTTTAACATGACACACACCGGACATGGTCACATAGGGTCATGCTGAGCGTGAAATGTCAAGTGACAAAGTGCTCCGGTCCCTGGCATCATGAGCCAGGTGCTCGTAGTGATGACTGTGCCATCCCAGTGTTGATGTGCATAACAACATGTGCATAATGATACATATGGGACAAGTGTAAAGGTGATGTGTACCACATAGTGCCCCATCACACATGACATGTGTCAACAGGTCATCACACATCGATTGTGCAACAAGATTAGATGCCCTGTGCTATATCACTGCCTGCCACACCTAGGGCCTGCTCATCTAAGTATGCAATGACTATAACTTGATGGACATCCTTGTTTGAACCGTACCCCTACATCCCTGCCATGTGTGCGCGTTGTATCACTATTGTAATGGTGCCATACGTGAGCATGTGAAACGTACCACCCCCCTGCATTGGCATCTGCTTGTGAAACGCAACGACCCCTGCATTCACTACAGCGTGTGAAATGCACCGTACCCCTGCATTCACTACAGCGTGTGATACGACCGTACCCCTGCATTCACTACAGCGTGTGATGCGCACCGTACCTCTGCATTCACTAAAGGGTGTGAAACTCACCGTGTTATACGCACCGTACCCTAGCATTGGCGTCAGCATGTGAAACGCAACATACCCCTGCATTCACTACAGTGTGTGAAACGCACCGTGTGATACGCACCATACCCCTGCATTCACTACAGCATGTGAAATGCACCGTGTGATACACACCGTACCCCTGCGTTCACTACAGCATGTGAAACGCACCGTACCCCTGCATTCACTACAGCAAGTGAAACGCACCGTACCCCTACTTTCCATACGTGTGTGCGCATCGTCTCACTATTGTAATCGTGCCATACGCGAGCGTACCGTACCTCTACATTCCGTGCGTGTGTGCGCATCGTCCCACTATTATAATCCTGCCATACGCGAGCGCACCGTACCCCTATATTCTGTGCGTGTGTGCGCACCATCTCACTATTGTAATCGTGCCATACGCGAGCGCACCATACCCCTACATTCCGTGCGTGTGTGCGCATCGTCTCACTATTGTAATCGTGTCATCCGCGAGCGCGTGAAACGCACCGTACACGTGTGCGGATCTCCAAACAACTTAGGGGACACATAGGGGACGAGTAGTAGGCCCTGAATGCATGGATACTGAGATTTGAGTGTGTGCTACAGGTGTCCTGCAAAAGCCGATTTGGCAAAACATATCCAATGTTGCAAAATGATTGTGGAGCTGAAGCTCAAATTTTGAACGATGCAAATGCGTGTCAGAACTGTATGTTTAAAGGGATTGGAGGAAACCTACGATGAGAACGAATCTGACCTATCACTCTGTACTCCTCGCACCAAAAGCCCATCAGTAGCACTGATTTAAGGCTGCATGAAGCCCTGAGAGAGCACTTGCCTGCACAACATTGGAGTGGACCACACTGCTGCTGTCTCTGCATCCTCTGGCATTTCATGGCTCGTACTATGGAGAGAGCCCCCAGCTTTTACTGAGGAGGAAAACCAGGCCCTGCTGGATGCCCTTTTACCACAGTACAGCAAGCTGTATGGGAGACCAGAGGAGCAGGTGAGTGCTGACTGCACTACCTTTGAGTGTGCACCTGTTGTGTGAGTGTCACAACAGGCATTGTGTATTGGTGGGACAGGCATGCAATATGGTTGTGAGTGATTTCCGGGGTGTACATGGTGGTGTCCCTCATGCAGAGCATGATGTAGTTCATGTGTGTTCACTCCTCACTTGCATTGTGCTTACTGTGACCTTCACTGCATAGTGAATGATACATTCAGCCATGCCAGACCTTGGTGGCTTTATTCTCAAATGTCCTGAGGTGGAACAGTGTGCCCCCAGGAGTGTCAGGTGACTGTACTTACAGAAGTTTAAGACTTGAGGGGACCTGTGGTGAGATTGTTCAAATGATGTGTTTAACCTCATGGACATTGAAGTGTGTGAATGTTCCTTCTCATCTAGGTGAGTGTGTATGTGATGTGTTGCACCACTTCTACATGGCGTATGCAGCAGCTCTAGCCATCTGATGTGACAAGTAAGCAGTGCTGTGTGCCTTACTTGCTAAGCTAGCACGACACTTGTGACACCCCATTGGCAAGTGGCACATGTGCAAAGTGAGGGTTGTATCCGCTGTAGTGAGTGATAGGCGAGTGATCTGTGCCAGGGTGTGTCTGTCTGGTCTGCTGAGAGTTCTTAAGTGGAGTGGGGTATGTGACTGCTTGGCATGTGCTGTCCCACACCCTGCAGTTGCATGTGTTGCCCAGTGTGTGCCATGATCAATGAGTCTGTTGCACCTGTTACGCCATATGTTGCCTTTCAATGCCATGTAGTGCATTGGGGCTTGCCCACAGGCCTATTTCACATGGACAATGATTCAAGTCCTGTCAGCATCCTATGCCCTGTTCACTTTATCAATGGTGTGCAGGTGTGTGTCTTTGGGACATGGAGCAGGTGTACTGATGTTGTTTCACTTTGTCTTCCTGACAGGTAACTGCCTACGAGAAGGGGGAAATATGGTTTGAAATTGTCAGAACCATCAGGTCTGCGGGGGGCCATCACCGGCGGCTGCGCAACATCCAGAAGAGGTGGCAAGACATCCGGTGCTAGACCCGGCGTATCACCCGCGTCCAGCTGAAGATGGAGCCTCCACGCCGGCATGGTGGAAGCCGTCACCTCACCCCCCACATGCTCCGGGTCCTGGCAGTCATGTTTCCAGACCTCGATAGGCAGTTGCAGAAGAGACAGCAGCAAGGAGGGGGTAGGTACATGGCTGTTTGTTGTTTTGTGTGTCACCTGCTTCTTGAGGTGCTCTGAAGCCTGGCTACACTCCCACAGTTGGGGTGTCTGGTCAGACAGCTTATATGTGCAGTGTCTTTTTGATTCCCCATAGTCACTTGGTGCTCATTTTCATCACTTCCGCTCCTTAACATGTGTCCCCTGGTCTGTGTGTAATCACATTTGCACATGCTCATCTAGGGTGCAAGAAAATAAGCCTGCACATTGATTACGGCATCATGTGGGAGGGTGGTCTGTGACATGGTTTGGGACCTTGCCTGTGCCATGACTTGTGCACTGTGTTTGGGCTTCATAATTGCTTACACTGATGATGAGTCTCAACATAGGAGTGTGAGGTTTCAACTGCGCACCCTTGCAGAATGCATGACCCATGTTGTGTTCTCAGACATAATGTACATCAGTGTGAGATATGCATAGTACCGTGACGGTTACTCATGGTACAGTCAGCTCATTCCAGACCCACGGATCAGTGTGCCCACTACAGTCCCCTGAGACACCCTGGCCTCCTAATCATGTGTGTCCTCCAACACTGTGCCCATTCTATGTGGGTTCAACGTGGGTCTGCCTCTGTGGTATTGTTCCCTGGCATAGTTTGTATTTTTCCTGTGTCTGCTACATGTGTCCACTGCACATGGATACAAGATTTGGCTTGCGCATACTCACACTGGGCAGTGTGTGTGCCTATTCACAACAATCTGTTGTTGGTTCTTTGCGACTAATATGTATTCCCAGCCCCACGAGGTGAGCTTGGGTTACTTTTGGAATTATTGCTGCACAGTTTTTGTTACCCTGATTCTGAGGTCTCACTTCTTGAGCTGTATCAATCAGATTGACTGAGGTATGGGGGTGTTGTGCAGGAGAGGTCTACATGGGCCTGCCCGATTTAACCTTGCCAGGTCTGACCTGTGGGTGAGAATTGGCTGATTATTGTTTCACCATGTACTGCCCATGTGATGGTGACCAGTGATTTCATTTGGGGCTTGGCAGCTGATGTCATTTGGTTCCAGACATGATTCTGCCTCATAAATTTTTGCCACATATATATAATTCTGGTGCAACACTGATTTGTCTTAGGGTGCACACTTCTGTTGACATTTTGCCTGGGGATAACGGTGTGTCCACAATGCAGCAATGATTTTGTTCATCACAATTGCAGGCCCATTAGCTTAAGCATTGTCCTGAGTTGGGACATGTGTGCAAATTCACATGGCAGCCAGTAGGTCTTATGTTTAAGCAACTGTGTCATCAGGGAATGGATGCCCATGTGAGGACTGACATGTTTCAAGTAGTGTCACATAAATGATTGTACCTTCGCACTCACAAGACTTGTTAAAAGTTGTTCATGTTTTGAATGTGTTAATATGATGAATTGTGAAAAGGACACTTATGTGCCTGCATGATAGTTGTCTCACAAGGTAGTGCACACCAAAAAAAAATCCATATTTTTTTTAAAGAAGCAGGCAGCTTTTCAAAGAGGCCAGTGTTAGTGATTAATGGTGTGCCTTGATCTCCATATACATGTCCCCACAGTGGTCTTGAGGTCTCGAAACTCCATTGTTGTCAATTGTACAAAGTAATGAGTGTCAAGCCATCAAGACCTCCGTTGGACCATGTATATGGCAAATCTGCAACGCCATTTGTTTCTAACAGTGTTTTATCTTAAAGGGTGCCAGTTGTTTCAAGGAATGTGTAAATTGTTTTTGTGGGCATTTCATTGTGAGACATCTGTCATGCAGGCACATACGTGTTGTCTTCACAAGATGGCGAATTACCACATTCAATACATGTCGATTGTGTAAAGTGTGGTGAGTCCCAAGATGCCAACATTTATTTACATTGATTTTTTCACCAATGTACTTACAGGGCTCTGAGTGTGGTATCACGTTGGGGAGTGAGGTGGGTTAGTTTTCGCTTAGGGGCACCACTACTGTTTATTTTTTTGTGTACTTGAGGTGGCATCACTTCATTGTATTGATCTGCTCTGCTGTAAACAAACAGTAGCTTCTCTGTGTAATTCTCATTCAAGTTGTGGCCTGGTGTGTTCTTTGGATCCTTGTGTCTAAGTAGCATTGTGTCTATACCAATTGGGCAGTACAAGTCTCAGATATGTGCAGGGCTATCTGGCTGTTACTCATGATGCATGCCATGATTTGCCGTGTGACCTACTGATTTTGTGCTTCTGTGTCAGATGTGTACAGGTGACTGATGCATTTCTGTTTCTTCTCCTTGCCCACAGCATCATCAACAGAGACAGGAGGAGACAGCTGATGGGGGACCCAGCCACAGTGCCAACATCGCTGAGGAGTAGGAGGGAGCCAGTGGCACGGAGGGTGAGGGGAGTCGGCCTGCGGACCTGTTGGAAGGCGACACTTCCTGCCACGCAGATGGGTCCGCTTCTGACTCCCAGGAGGAAGGGGAATATGCCGCAACACCTGGCAGCATCACTGTGTCTGTCCCCGCCTTCTCCAGATCCATCTCCACCCTCCCAGTTGCTCCGTTCCCATCTGTCAGTGCAGCCCCCCATGTCTCCTTTGGCCCAGGCACCGCAGCCCCTGCCCCTGTCTCCCCTGCTGCCCTCAGTGCCGAGTCTGTGGACCTACTCCGGCAGATTCAGGTTGGTCAGACAACGATGCTGACTGTCCTCCATGTACACATGATAATTAAGAGTCTAATTCTGGAAATAGTAACAGCATTGTTATTTAATCACAATGTGTACGTACTTTTGGATCATACAAAATTATTTAACACAATTAGTATGTATTACGTGCCCCATGAAGGAGAAGGAAGGGGGTGTGAGAGTGTAGGAAGAGGAGTAAAGTGGTCAAAAAGGTGACATAACATTGGTCCTCAGACCTTACTATACACAGTAATGAAATGGTTCATAGAATACGGACCAGTGGTTCAAAAATATTCACATAAATAACATGCTTCCAAGAAAAATACAATAATTCATATATATGGACGGAAGCTGAGATGGAGAAGAGCTGTCGACGTTTCGACCCACAGATAGTTGCAGGCATTGGTTGTTGCCTTGCTTGGGGGTCTTCATCAGGACGGGGGTGGGGCGGGTAATCTAAAAGGGGATAAGGAACAGGTTGCCAATGGGTCAATCACTGAACTAATCATGTGTATACTACAATTACAGCACAAAAGGTTAAAAGGTGAGGGTATGGTATAATTACCATGCAGAGGATGTAATGATCATGGTAAGGATGGTCTCATATTGATAGAGGAACATCAATTGACTAGAGTGGCAACAGAGTATCCAGAACCAACTGTCCTATTGTTGATTGCGTTTTCTGGAAAGAGAAACACAATATGCAACCGGTTTTAAGTCTCAAACCACTGTGAGTAGAAAAATTAGGTGTTATCACGTGGAGCTGAAAGGACTTATGATTGAACTTCGGGTAGAGGCATCAATACTGTTATGCCGGCGGTCCGGCAGCCAAAGGGGTGAGGTTGGATCAGCTTAGTCAATCCCGCCGGAACACCGATCGGGAGAACTACAAGCGGTAGAAGAAGGGCCGATGGCGGCAGAGTATGAATAACACAGACAGTTAAGTCGAGTTGCTAATGGCTCAGGTGGGTTCGGACAGGAGAGGCAATTACCTTGTCTCGGAGAACAATCCATTAAGACGCGCGGTCCACAATGGTGGCCTGGCCCTGCTAGCATTGGGTCTCATAGCAACCAAAGTCACGTGACCAGGGGCGGGCTATTCTGCTGTCATGAGCATAGAAAAAATACTCTTCGAAAAGGGGTCACTCGGTGAGTGCCGAGCGGGACGGGGGGAAGGCAAGTAAGAGTCAAAGTATGAGCAGGGGAATAAATGACTGTTCAGTTGAAATTGCTTGATATAGCGTACCTATCTTGCAGGATGGTATAGGCCAAATCAATAGTGCAATTTAGGCGGACCCACAACGTAGTTTCAGTAGGACGGAATAAAACAACCAATACATCAAGAGAACATGCAGATCAAACAATACAATTAGTCGGCCAGGAGAGAAAAGTATGAAACAACCATTCATAAGTATAACTGTACGTTTAGTTAAGTGTGGCTAACTGTACGAAGGTACTATCATTTTCATTCAGGCCATGCTGTACCGAGTCTAAATGAAACATCCATTTGGACTCAAAAGTGCTCAGAATGTTACCAATATTACCACCACTGGGGCCTAGTATTGCCTTTTCAAGAATGATTCATTTAAAACTGTCCGGTGGGTGACTGGCTGCTGTAAAATGGTCAAACAAGAGTGCTCCTTGTACTTCGCAACGTATGCGGCTTGAATGTTGTAAAATCCTTGCTTTCGCCTTTTGTTGAATCTGACCTACATAGATTAGGTCGCATGGACATATGATGGCATAAATTACATTGCTTGTGTTGCAATTCGTGTGTGATTTCAGAGGTATTTTTTGATGCTTGTATTGCAGCTCTTTAGTTTGGATCGCAGTCGGGCAGGCTTTACAATGGCCACATCTGTGGTGTCCTAAAATTGGAGGGAGGTTCCACATAGATATAACAGTGTTTTCTTCTGGGGGATGGAGGAAGGAACGGACCACATGGTCCCTGATGCTTTTGGCTTTCTTAAAGGCATGTAGAGGGAGTGTGTTTTGTCCCACTTCATCTGAGACCAATTTCCAATGTTGGTTGATGATTTCTCCTTTAACTCTGAAGGAGACTCTGAACAAGCTGGTCCCAGTAACGCCTACATCCAACAAGAATACGGATACCCACCCCAGCACCCGACTTTTTTAGGCCAGGGTCAGGGTCAATGGAGACTCCCCCGGAGGGAGAGGCAACAATTGGTCCCGAGGCCAGCAACGAGGCCAACAATCGAACAACGCGACATGGGATGGTGGCAGAGACAGAACACAGAAGCAAGTCCGCTTCCCTCCAAAACAATACGGCGAAATATCAACCCGTCGGAATGTATACCGTTGGTAACACCTGCACTGAACTTGGTGGTTAATATTTCAAATTACTTCCTGAAAGAAGATGAACTTAAGGTACTAAGTAAAGGCTTATCCTACGTCCCTACCAACATACCGGACAAATTTGCAATCAGAACAGAACTTTTCAAGTTCTTCAGGAAAATACGACTCAAATACTATTTCCCAAACTCTCTGCCCTACCAATGCCGATCACATACAGGCCTAAGGATTCCATCCACATTTTTTCCACCAGCGCATACCATGTCTCACAAGACTCTAGCCTATGAAACCGTGGTTCTAAGGGATGTCAACCTTCTACTTGAAGAAAGAAACTACACCAAGTTCAACATCAGCAAAACAGAGAGAGAGGCACTACAATCACTAGGGAAGAACAATGAAGTGATTATTAAATCGGCCGATAAAGGTGGAGCCATTGTTGTTCAAGATGTGGCTAAATACAAATCTGAAATCTTCATGTAACTGAATGATGGTGTCAGCTATAGTAAGCTCACTGCGGACCCTTCAATGTCATTGGCTTAACAGATCCTGAATGTCATCAGAGAGGGACTTGATAAAGGTTTTTTGACGGAGCAGGAATTCAACTACCTTAACCAAAAGAATCCCAGACTACCGACCATATATACGCTCCCGAAAATTCACAAAAATATGCATGATCCACCTGGACGACCCGTCGTGTCAGGCTGTGGCTCTATGTTGGAACCACTAGGGAGATATATAGACGTATTCTTGAAACCGATAGTGGAGGCTACTCGTACATATATATGTGATACTCTGCATACCATTAACATCGTGGAGGGTATTCCATTTGATCCAAACAAACAAATCCTAGTCATGTGTGACATCGTCGCACTTTATACTAGTATCCCGCAAGAAGTGGCTCTCGTGGTCATTGCGAAATTCCTGAACCAAATAATTGCTCCCATGGCAGTGCCTACCGAATTCATTGTGTCACTCCTTAGGATCGCCATGATGCAAACCTTTTTCATGTTCCAGAACCAATTCTTTCTCCAAACCAAGGGTGTGGCGATGGGTGCCACTTTTGCTCCAGACTTGGCCATTATCTTCATGTCAGCCTTTGAGGATGAATTCATTTTCAACAACCATAACCCGTTCCAACATAATGTGGGCCTCTGGATGCGCTACATAGATGATATTCTCCTAATCTGGAATGGCGACCATGCACAACTGACTTCATTTCATGCCTGGCTGAACTTACAATCACCCGATATCAACTTCACCATCCATTCTGACACAAAGAAAGTCGACTTCCTGGATCTCACCATCTATGAGCAGGAGGGCTTCTTACAAACCACTCTGTTCCGTAAACCAGCAGAGCGCAACTCGCTCCTCCAATACAATAGCCACCATCCAAGAGCCATGAGGGATAACTTACCCTTTGGGCAGTTCTTACGGATCCGCAGGAAGTGCTCCACCAAGGAACACTACATGGAACAGTCGGAAGACCTTTCAAACCGTCTCTGTCAAAGAGGATATCCCAAGAGACACATTAAAAGAGCAAGAAAACGGGCTTGGTTCAATCCCAGAGACTGCCTACTTCCACCCAAACAGAGATCAGACCATCAAGAAGAGAGAATTGTATGTGTCACCACCTTCTCCACTAAAAGTAACAGAATAAAGAAAATCATCAACCAACATTGGAAATTGGTCTCAGATGATGAGGGACAAAACACACTCCCTCTACATGCCTTTAAGAAAGCCAAAAGCATCAGGGACCATGTGGTCCGTTCCTTCCTCCATCCCCCAGAAGAAAACACTGTTATATCCATGTGGAACCTCCCTCCAATTTTAGGACACCACAGATGTGGCCATTGTAAAGCCTGCCTGACGCGATCCAAACTAAGGAGCTGCAATACAAACATCACAAAATACCTCTGAAATCACACACGAATTGCAACACAAGCAACGTAATTTATGCCATCATATGTCCATGCGACCTAATCTACGTAGGTCAGACTCAACAAAAGGCGAAAGCAAGGATTTTACAACATTCAAGCCGCATACGTTGGGAGGTACAAGGAGCACCCTTGGTTGACCATTTTAAAGCAGCCAGTGACCCACCGGACAGTTTTAAATGGATCATTCTTGAAAAGGCAATACTAGACCCCAGGGGTGGTAATATTGGTAACATGCTGAACACTCGTGAGTCCAAATGGATGTTCCGTTTAGACTCAGTACAGCATGGCCTGAATGAAAATGATAGTACCTTTGTACAGTTAGCCACAAACGTACAGTTATACGTATGAATGGTTGTTTCATACTTTTCTCTTCTGGCCGACTAACTGTATTGTTTGACCTGCATGTTCTCTTGATGTATTGGTTGTTTTATTCCGTCCTACTGAAACTACGTTGTGGGTCCGCCTAAATTGCACTATTGATTTGGCCTATACCATCCTGCAAGATAGGTACGCTATATCAAGCAATTTCAACTGAACAGTCATTTATTCCCCTGCTCATACTTTGACTCTTACTTGCCTTCCCCCGTCCCGCTCGGCACTCACTGAGTGACCCCTTTTCGAAGAGTATTTTTTCTATGCTCATGACAGCAGAATAGCCCGCCCTTGGTCACGTGACTTCGGTTGCTATGAGACCCAATGCTAGCAGGGCCAGGCCACCATTGTGGACCGCGCGTCTTGACGGATTTTTCTCCGAGACAAGGTAATTGCCTCTCCTGTCCGATCCCACCTGAGCCATCAGCAACTCGACTTAACTGTCTGTGTTATTCATACTCTGCCGCCATCGGCCCTTCTTCTACCCCTTGTAGTTCTCCCGATCGGTGTTCCGGCAGGATTGACTAAGCTGATCTAACCTCACCCCTTTAGCTGCCGGACCGCCGGCATAACAGTATTGATGCCTCTACCCGAAGTTCAATCGTAAGTCCTTTCAGCTCCACGTGATAACACCTAATTGTTCTACACACAGTGGTTTGAGACTTAAAACCGGTTGTGTATTGTGTTTCTCTTTCCAGAAAACGCAATCAACAATAGGACAGTTGGTCTGGATACTCTGTTGCCACTCTAGTCAATTGAGGTTCCTCTATCAATATGAGACCATCCTTACCATAATCATTACATCCTCTGCATGGTAATTATACCATACACTAGCCTTTTAACCTTTTGTGCTGTAATTGTAGTATACACATGATTAGTACAGGGTTTGACCCATTGGCAACCTGTTCCTTATCCCCTTTTAGATTACCCGCCCCACCCCCGTCCTGATGAAGACCCCGCAGCAAGGCAACATCCACTGCCTGCAACTATCTGTGGGTCGAACCGTGAATATTTTTGAACCGCTGGTCCGTATTCTATGAACCATTTCATTACTGTGTATAGTAGGGTCTGAGGACCAATGTTATGTCACCTTTTTGACCACTTTACTCCTCTTCCTACACTCTCACACCCCCTTCCTTCTCCTTCATGGGACACTTAATACATGCTAATTGTGTTAAATAATTTTGTATGATTTAAAAGTACGTACACATTGTGATTAAATAACAATGCTGTTACTATTTCCAGAATTAGACTCTTAATTATCACATGTATATATATTCACGTTTTCCTATGTTCTGGGACCCCTCTTCTCAGTACTACGTTCACCCAGGTCCCAGTGACTACTTTGAGTATAACCCTTGTTCTTGTAACATGACTGTCCTCCATGGCCAGACTCAAATACTGACCCAGTTGTTGTCGTTCATGGAGGGCATGTCAGCTACGATGTCTGACCAACGTCAGATTCTCACGTTCATGGACTCCTCACTGAGGGCAGCAGTTTCCCTCCTGCAGCGTTCCGTCCCCCCCTCCTTTGGACATATCCACACTCCCCTCTCCCATACCTGTCCAAAGCACACGCAGGAAGGCACGATCATGCACACCAACGGACACAAGCAGCACACCCCCACAAAAGTGTAAGTGCACACCTCCTGGCTCGAAAACTCAGAGGGCTGCAGGCACACCCACAGGGACTGGGGTCAGACCGCAGACACGCAGCCTAGGGCTGGTCTGGACGAACTGACAGCCTTGTGCAGCGATGAGTATCTTTCCAACTTTGGCGCTGCACAAGCCACTGAGGACGATACGTCCCACCCTGCACCCACCACATCTATCCTTCCCACTACTGTCCCTGTGGTGCCTGGTCCTGACCCTGATGGTGCCCCCCAAGGGTCAACAGCCCATTAGTTCATTCCTGTGCAGGCAAGTTTGGGGTAGACGACCTCCCCAACGTCCCCCTACAAGACATTGTTGTGGACTGGCAATTGGCCTTATTTGAGCTGGGACTCATTTTTTAACTTGTTTTAATTCAAAGCTGAATAAAGCCTTTTATTTTGCATTCTACACTATTGCATTTCAGGTACTTGATGTTGGTAATGAGGGCCCTGGAGTTGGTGAAGTTTTGGGGGTTCTGAAAGAAGTGTTTTATTGATGGTCATGAGCTGGACCATGGTATCTGTGTGCCATCACAATGTCTCTGCAATTGATCATTGGTTGTGTGGGTTAAGTTTGGCTACAGACATTGTCCCAAGGAGTGTTCCTTGCTTTGTGACACCTGAGATCTTCACTGCAGACAGTTGGACAATTGTTGTGCTGACATGTGTGCACATTTCCTATATTGGTAACGGTTCCCTTCAGCAATGGCCATGCCTGCTCACAGATGTCTACTGCTCATTCGTCTGTGCCATCCATGCTACTCACTGTACTTGTGTTTTGAGTATGTACAAATGCCTTCATGGACACATTCATCCTTTTTGCCACTATGCATGTGTGTTATCACAGCCTACGCCTATTTTGGGAATTGTTCTGCAGGGTATTTGACTCACAATTTTGAACATTGTACCTAAGTGTTTTCAACCCTATTTCTTCCATGAGAGACAAAATCTTGGTGGTCTGACCACCACCTGGACATTCATAGCAGCCCTGGGATGTATGGGACAGAGTGTGTTCCCTTTCGCTCTCTTTGTTTGGTGTGCTGTTACATCACTATACACTATTGTGTAATGATGGTAGGGTGTGTATTTATTCAGCATCCTCCATGGGTGGGTATGCATGTGAAATTTGACGTCACACCCACATGTGGTGTGTCACGCAGTGTGTGACAGAAATCCATCCTCCATAGAGTGGGACACTGCTGTAAGAGATGTGTTGCTATGGCACTATTAGGAAAGTCTCAAGTTGGGGGTGTGCACATACCCCCATGTAGTTGTGGTATGCTGATGATGATGTACCCCTATATCTGAGCACTGCTGGGAGTCATATCCACCTACCCCCATACTTTTGGCCTATGCTGGGAGTCATATCCACCCACCCCTCATATGTCTGGACACTGCTGGGAGTCATATCCACCCACCCCATACTGTTGGCCTATGTTGTTAGTCTTCTGCACCCACCCCTCATATGTCTAGACACTGCTGGGAGTCCTCTGCACCCACCCCCATACTGTTGGCCTATGCTGGGAGTCCTCTGCACCCACCCCCATACTGTTGGCCTATGCTGTTAGTCCTCTGCACCGACCCCTCATATGTCTGGACTCTGCTGGGAGTCATATCCACCCACCCCTCATATGTCTGATCACTGCCGGGAGTCCTCTGCACCCACCTCTCATATATCTGGACACTGCTGGGAGTCTTCTGCACCCACCCCTCATATGTCTGGCCCCTGCTGGGAGTCATATCCACCCACCCCCATACTGTTGGCCTATGCTGGGAGTCCTCTGCAGCGACCCCTCATATGTCTGGACACTGCTGGGAGTCCTCTGCACCCACCCCCATACTGTTGGCCTATGCTGGGAGTCCTCTGCACCCACCCCCATACTGTTGGCCTATGCTGTTAGTCCTCTGCACCGACCCCTCATATGTCTGGACTCTGCTGGGAGTCATATCCACCCACCCCTCATATGTCTGATCACTGCCGGGAGTCCTCTGCACCCACCTCTCATATATCTGGACACTGCTGGGAGTCTTCTGCACCCACCCCTCATATGTCTGGCCCCTGCTGGGAGTCATATCCACCCACCCCCATACTGTTGGCCTATGCTGGGAGTCCTCTGCAGCGACCCCTCATATGTCTGGACACTGCTGGGAGCCTTCTGCACCCACCCCCATTCTGTTGGCCTATGCAGGGAGTCCTCTGCACCCACCCCTCATATGTCTGGCCACTGTTGGGAGTCATATCCACCCAGCCCTCATATGTCTGGACACTGCTGGGAGTCATATCAACCCACCCCTCATATGTCTGAACACTGCTGGGAGTCATATCCACCCACCCCTCATATGTCTGGCCACTGCTGGGAGTCACATCCACCCCTCCTCATTTGTCTGGACACTGCTGGGAGTCATATCCGCCCACCCCCATACTATTGGCCTATGCTGTTAGTCCTCTGCACCAACCCCTCATATGTCTGGACACTGCCGGGAGTCCTCTGCACCCACCCCCATACTGTTGGCCTATGCTGGGAGTCCTCTGTAGCCCACCCCCATACTGTTGGCCTATGCTGGGAGTCCTCTGCACCCACCCCTCATAAGTCTGGCCACTGCTGGGAGTCATATCCACACACCCCACATATGTCTGGACACTGCTGGGAGTCATATCCACCCACCCCTCCTATGTCTGGCCACTGCTGGGAGTCATATCCACCCACCCCTCATATGTCTGGACACTGCTGGGAGTCATACCCACCCACCCCCATGCTGTTGGCCTATGCTGTTAGTCCTCTGCACCCATCCCTCATATGTCTGGACACTGCTGGGAGTTCTCTGCACCCACCCCCATACTGTTGGCCTATGCTGGGAGTCCTCTGCACCCACCCCCATACTGTTGGCCTATGCTGGGATTCCTCTGCACCCACCCCCATACTGTTGTCCTATGCTGGGGGTCCTCTACACCCACCCCTCGTATGTCTGGACACTGCTGGGAGTCATGCCCACCCACCCCTCATATGTCGGATCACTGCTGGGAGTCATATGCACCCACCCCTCATATGTCTGGCCACTGCTGGGAGTCATATCCACCCACCCCCATACTGTTGGCCTATGCTGTTAGTCCTCTGCACCCACCCCTCATATGTCTGGCCACTGCTGAGAGTCATATCCACCCACCCCTCATATATCTGGCCACTGCTGGGAGTCATATCCACCCACTCCTCATATGTCTGGCCACTGCTGGGAGTCATATCTATCCACCCCATACTGTTGGCCTATGCTGTTGGTCCTCTGCACCCACCCCTCATATGCATGGACACTACTGGGAGTACTCTGCACCCACCCCCATACTGTTGGCCTATGCTGTTAGCCCTCTGCACCCACCCCTCATATGTCTGGCCACTGCTGGGAGTCATATCCACCCACCCCTCATATGACTGGCCACTGATGGGAGTCATATCCACCCACCCCTCATATGTCTGGACACTGCTGGGAGTCCTCTGTACCCACCACCATACTTTTGGTCTATGTTGGGAGTCCTCTGCACCCACCCCTCATATGTCTGGTCCCTGCTGGGAGTCATATCCACCCGCCCCTCATATGTCTGGACACTGCTGGGAGTCATATCCACCCACCCCTCATATGTCTGGCCACTGCTGGGAGTCATATCCACCCACCCCTCATATGTCTAGCCACTGGCGGGAGTCATATCCACCCACTCCTCATATGTCTGGACACTGCTGGGAGTCATATCCACCCACCCCCATACTGTTGGCCTATAATGTTAGTCCTCTGCACCCACCCCTCATATGTCTGGACACTGCTGGGAGTCCTCTGCACCCACCCCCATACTGGTGGCCTATGCTGGTAGTCCTCTGTACCCACCCCCATACTGTTGTTCTATGGTAGGAGTCCTCTGCACCCACCCCTCATATGTCTGGACACTGCGGGGAGTCATATCCACCCACCCCTCATGTGTCTGGCCACTGCTGGGAGCCATATCAACCCACCCCTCATATGTCTGGACACTGCTGGGAGTCATATCCACCCACCCACATACTGTTGGCCTATGATGTTAGTCCTCTGCACCGACCCTTCATATGTCTGGCCACTGCTGGGAGTCATATCCACCCACCTCTCATATGTCTGGCCACTGCTGGGAGTCCTCTGCACCCACCCCTCATATGTCTGGGCACTGCTAGGAGTCATATCCACCCACCCATCATATGTCTGGCCACTGCTGGGAGTCATATCCACCCACTCCTTATATGTCTGGGCACTGCTGGGAGTCATATCCACCCACCCCCATACTGTTGGCCTATGCTGGGAGACCTCTGCACCCACTCGCATACTGTTGGCCTCTGCTGGGAGTGCTCTGCACCCACCCCCATACTGTTGGCCTCTGCTGGGAGTCCTCTGCACCCACCCCTCATATGTCTGGACACTGCTGGTAGTCATTTCCCCCCACCCCTCAGATGTCACGCACCGTACCCCAACATTCATGGCGTGTGTGCGGCGCGTATCACTATTGCAAGGGTGCCATATGCGAACGCGTGTGACGCACCGTACCCCAACATTCATGGCGTTTGTGCTGCTCGTATCACTATTGCAATGGTGCCATACACGAACGCGTGTGACGCACCATACCCCAACATTCATGGCGTGTGTGCGGCTCGTAACACTATTGCAATGGTGATATACGCGAGCGTGTGAGACGCACCGTACAGGTACCCTTCTGTTGTTGCAGTACTTTGTTCTCACCGTCTGCGCCGTCATCGGTTTCTGTGCACCAGGTCGTAGGCGTACAGGACTGGGATGACATGGATGATGGGGTTCATGGCGTGTCAGTCGCGTATCGGGGGTGTGGTTTGGGCCGGACTCTGCTTTTACGGATGTTTTCAGCTCCCGTAAAAAAAGAGTCGTACGGAGTGTCGCCGACACGTATCGTACTTGCTGGGCCGGAAACTGCTGCTTGTTTATGTACGGACGTCGCGTACTGCGTTATCCGGATACAAATCGTATGTATTTTTTTGTCGTACGGTGTTTGGTATGATTCGTACGGAGATCTACTTTGGGTTAGGATCGTACTTGATCGTACGTACAGGGACGTTGAAGGTATCCGATTTGTACGGGAAATTCGCTAAGTACAACTATTCGTAGGGGATTTTACCGAATCGGAATCGCCCCCTAAATGTTGTTTTATATTTCCACGTCCTGTAATGTCCAAAGAAGGAGTGAACAGTTTTATGTCATCTTTGTGACATACTATCACAAGAAAGTCTCCAAAAAATACTTACAATTTAAGAAGAAATGAAGAGTCAAAATACATAAATGACTAAAACCTAGTTTTTCTGTCCATGTGGAAAGCTAACATGGATATGCAATATGTTGCCGACAATTCCATTGCTGTTGCTCGATGTGTTACGTCCTATTTTACAAAATCAGAAAAGACAGAATCGAAAGAAATGTGGGAAGATATTTCTCACGAGAAGACTCTAAGTAAGAAATTATACAGTTTCAGTTTGAAGATGTTATCGCATCGAGAAATTGAAGCATATGAATGCTCAGATCGGTTATCATCTGCAAGTCTATACTCCAATCTAGAAGAATCCTTTATGTGAGTCTAGGTCTTGAAGCAATGCCAAATCGAGTACTGAAATCTGTAGAAGAAATTGAATATTTAGCAGCAAAAGATCCAGAAAGTACAGATATTTTGAAAACGAATATGTTGGACACATATTACCCAAACAGAAGTCATCATCTTGAGAACATGTGTCTCTATGAAGTGCTGCAATACTACACTTTTAAACAGAATACTACAGAGAACATCAATGATGGAAAATATGGATTTATAGGTTCCGAAGGATGTTTGGTGAAACAAACGAAAGGAAATTTGATTTATCACAGAAAGCTGAGTTGCAACACTGCTGATAAAAGGGAATTTTACTATTTAGCCCTTTTACAACTATTCAAACCATGGCGTTCAGAAATGGAATTACTTGGAGATTTTCAGAGCTATGAAGATTACTTTAATGCCTGTAAAGATAGCATACAATGGGATCACTGAAACAATATCGATGACACAAATATAGAACTACCTAAATATCGAGTAAAAAATATAGAATACAAAAATATCGACTTCCGATCTCCAAACAGGTAAGTACAATAATATTGAATCAAAAATATCGTTGTAAAAAATATAGATAGTCAAAATATCGAATTTTTTTAACACCATCGCTGCTTGAGTTATTTTTCTTCTGTGCTGGGCCATAATGTAAATGGGTGTGGTCATGACGAGCTCAGCTCGTCATGAGCACACGAGAGGTGTACCTCATGACGAGCTGAGCTCGTCATAAGCACGAAAGGGGTTAAATGCTTTAAAGTAATGAAAGATTAATGAAATATTAAATATAATTAACTTAAACATACTTAAAATACTTAAATAACATTAAAATTAATAAATAATTAATGTAAGTAAAAAAAACATACAAATTGATTTATTAATACACACATATATATATGAACGTAATATTAATACAAAATATAAAATATTTTTACCGTAGGATAGCAGAAAGAGTAAAATTTACAATTACCACTCCAGTGAGTGCAACAGTAGAGAAAGTGTTGGATAGCGTAGGGGTAAAAATTACTATTCCCACTCCAGTGAGTGCAACAGTAGGGAAAGCGTTGGATAGCGTAGGGGTAACAATTACTATTCCCACTCCAGAGAGGGCAACAGTAGGGAAAGCGTTGGATAGCGTAGGGGTAAAAATTACTATTCCCAATCCAGAGAGTGCAACAGTAGGGAAAGCTTTGGATAGCGTAGGGGTAAAAATTACTATTCCCACTCCAGAAAGTGCAACAGTAGGGAAAGCATTGGATAGCGGGAGGGTAAAAAGTTACTATTCCCACTCCAGTGAGTGCAACAGTAGGGAAAGCGTTGGATAGCGTAGGGGTAAAAATTACTTTTCCACTCCAGAGAGTGCAACAGTAGGGAAAGCGTTGGATAGCGTAGGGGTAAAAATTACTATTCCCATTCCAGTGAGTGCAACAGTAGGGAAAGCGTTGGATAGCGTTGGGGTAAAAATGACTATTCCCACTCCAGAGAGTTCAACAGTAGGGAAAGCGTTGGATAGCGTAAGGTTCAAAATGACTATTCCCATTCCAGAGAGTGCAACAGTAGGGAAAGCGTTGGATAGCGTAAGGGTAAAAATTACTATTCCCACTTCAGAGAGTGCAACAGTAGGGAAAGCGTTGGATAGCGTAGGGGTAAAAATTACTATTCCCACTCCAGAGAGTGCAACAGTAGGGAAGGCGTTGGAGAGTGGGAGGGTAAAAATTACTATTCCCACTCCAGTGAGTGCAACAGTAGGGAAAGCTTTGGATAGCGTAGGGGTAAAAATTACTATTCCCACTCCAGTGAGTGCAACAGTAGAGAAAGCGTTGGATAGCGTAGGGGTACAAATTACTATTCCCACTTCAGTGAGTGCAACAGTAGGGAAAGCGTTGGATAGCGTAGGGGTAAAAATTACTATTCCCACTCCAGAGAGGGCAACAGTAGGGAAAGCGTTGGATAGCGTAGGGGTAAAAATTACTATTCCCAATCCAGAGAGTGCAACAGTAGGGAAAGCTTTGGATAGCGGGAGGGTAAAAATTACTATTCCCACTCCAAAGAGTGCAACAGTAGGGAAAGCGTTGGATAGCGTAGGGGTAAAAATTACTATTCCCACTCCAGAAAGTGCAACAGTAGGGAAAGCATTGGATAGCGGGAGGGTAAAAAGTTACTATTCCCACTCCAGTGAGTGCAACAGTAGGGAAAGCGTTGGATAGCGTAGGGGTAAAAATTACTTTTCCACTCCAGAGAGTGCAACAGTAGGGAAAGCGTTGGATAGCGTAGGGGTAAAAATTACTATTCCCATTCCAGTGAGTGCAACAGTAGGGAAAGCGTTGGATAGCGTTGGGGTAAAAATGACTATTCCCACTCCAGAAAGTTCAACAGTAGGGAAAGCGTTGGATAGCGTAAGGTTCAAAATGACTATTCCCATTCCAGAGAGTGCAACAGTAGGGAAAGCGTTGGATAGCGTAAGGGTCAAAATTACTATTCCCACTTCAGAGAGTGCAACAGTAGGGAAAGCGTTGGATAGCGTAGGGGTAAAAATTACTATTCCCACTCCAGAGAGTGCAACAGTAGGGAAGGCGTTGGAGAGTGGGAGGGTAAAAATTACTATTCCCACTCCAGTGAGTGCAACAGTAGGGAAAGCTTTGGATAGCGTAGGGGTAAAAATTACTATTCCCACTCCAGAGAGTGCAACAGTAGGGAAGGCGCTGGAAAGTGGGAGGGTAAAAATTACTATTCCCCCTCCAGTGAGTGCAACAGTAGGGAAAGCGTTGGATAGCGTAGGGCAGTGGTTCCCAAACTTTTTCCACCTGCGGCTCCCTTCACGTATTGGCAGTTGACCGCGGCTCCCCATGTTACTTTTTTGGGCGGATGGGAGAATGTAAGCCCGGCCGCTGGAGTACTTCCATTTTATTCCCTGAAAATCATATATGTAACAAAATAAAAGTGTAACAGTTGTTTAAGAAAAAAAATGATTTGGTTAAGTCGGAAAGAATACTCCCCAGCACTGTAGTTTGTATGGAGAATATATCTTTTAATTTGTTTTTAAAAATTTGACACTAGCATTGGGTGCTCTCCTACACATCATTTAGTTGTTAAGGAGCCACTTTTGATATATACAAATGATGCTCCACTAATCCTATTAGCATTTGTCCACATTAGTAAAGTTTTGGTGTTCTACATATATTTATCATTTCACTCATATCACTTGTGTTGATGTCAAGTATGTTAAATAGTTCACACTTTTAATGTGTCTTATGATTTGAGAACTCTGCAACTGTTGATTTGGTATTGCAAAATGTGCCAGACTGGATCTATGAACCCACCCAAGGGTTAAACGAGACAGAGTGACAAGGAGCGGTGGGTTTAGTGAAAGAACAAAGGCTACAGTTATGCAGTTTACGTCATAAGCAGCAGCTCTTGAGATTGCGAATATACACAGGAAATGCACAAGACTGCTGTTAAAGTAAAACCTAAACTACAGACTTTAGAGGTTGGGGAGAAATAAGATTTGTTTTAAAAATTTTGGGAGCACAATCAAAAAGTATACAATTTTACCAACTTCCAGGTTTCAAGAATGGAGGTGTAGAGTGCTGGAGCATGACAAATGGAAGTACAGAGGCATCTGTACATTGCTGAAGTCCCAATCTTTGTACGAGTTGGTGATGGTAAAACAAATCATACAAGCAACATTTAAAAATGTAATGAAGCAAGACAGCTATCCCAAAACAGCGCTACCAGCTACTGATAGCTTTAGCAGTTTTAAACTCACCTGTGAGCCTGTGGTGACTGCAAGCTTGAAGACAGTCTTTTCAACCAGGTCAGCAGCAGGTAGACTGAGGCGGATCAGGAATTACATCAGAACCCAAGCAAGACAGCTAACAAGCTAAAACTAGAGACTGAACAGGATCTTCTCCCTGTTTAGCTTCACCTGATGTACAGCTTGAGAGGCAGGTACCACTGCAACACCCTCCTAGAATCTCCACTGGAGTGCCTTTTACCATGTCTATTCAATTCTATATATGAGCCAGGTAGTTGGGACTTGTGTTACTGAGCGATCTTCATACTGAAGAAAAAGTGGGACTCGTAAGAAGACCCACTATATATGACCTGGGCTGCTCGTTGCAGGTCACACTTTCTTTAAAAAAAAAAAGTGTGGGTTACTATTTGAAGGAATAATTCGAAATGTGCACGTTCTAGTTAAAGTGCAGAAATGTCAGGAACTCAGACAAAGCAAAGGGCAAATATTTCTATTATTCTATAGTTGCTGCAAGAAGGTTTCCAGGAAGCACTTGGAGGCCAAGTTTCAAGTGAAATCCTGCTGAGGATATTGTCAGGCTTGAATCCCTTTAAATCACAGACCAGGATGCAATACAGCCTTGTAACTTAATTCTCAAAGCGACCGAGTTCCCAAATGCACACATAGCTTTCTTTAACTAATGATCTCATGAGTCATTCATGAAGAGGAGATGACTAAGAATAAGAGTCTAGGTTCGCTCGCGGTGTCTATCAGACACCGCCAGCCATATTACAATGGTCATTTGTCAATGCATTGCCGCCACGGAAAGGCAGGCGGACTTCACTCTGGGGGCCCCCTGCGGGCCCCCAGAGTGAAGCACATTAGGGGGGTGCACACGGGGGGTACCTGTACCCCCCTGCATTTGCATAACGAAAGCAGCAGGCACCGCGCAGTGCCTGCCGCTTTCATTATGCAAATGCTGCAATGCATTTTCAGCATTGTGGCGGGCGGTGCAGAGGGCACCGCCCGCCACAATGCTGAAAATACAGGATGTGCCTGCCACTGTGGCGGGCACATCCTAATGGCACCCCGGGAACCCCCGCCCTTAAGGCGGGCGGTCCCGTTTTCCGATAGGGTGGCGGGCGGGCTTTGCCCCTATGTCTCTCTTCCGCGCCAGGACAGTCTTGACTAACAGTGCGCGTTACAAATCAATATATAACATAACATATAACATAACATTTTGGCTTGTGTGCCATGTGACACACAATGTGTGCCACATGGCACAGGTGTACATGCACAGATGTGCATGTACACAGGAATTCGTTATTTACCATGCAATAGTATTACATGGTAAATAACGAATCGGTAATGGCCTGTGGCACTGTTTGAAGTGCCACCTACATCTGGATTTATCGATTCGGTAAATTTACCGATTCGGTATTTTACAGAATCGGTAAATTTACCGAATCGGTAAATATACCGATTCTGTAAATATAAGGCCCCTTACATGTCAAACACCAAATACCGGTTGGTAACGGCCGAAATCGGACGTTACCGACCGGTATTTGGTGTCCTACATCTGGCCCCATATTCCTACCTAATATTTTTCAAACCAAAGTTTTAGGAAGATAATTTAGCCTCGGAGCAAATTATTATTATCATATAATAGGCCTACCATTGGACAATTTACATAAAAATAATTACAAAAATACAATTTGGCTTCAAGGAAAGGTCTGTCTTTGAATTATGGACTTTTTGTTGCACATTGTCTCGGTGTATAATTTTAACTGTCATCATTTATAGTGTTTATAAATTTAAGTTATAACATTTTCATAGCAGTAATCATTTTATATATGTATGATTTGTATTATGTAGTATTTTACTATAGATGGATTATTGTTTTTTTAAACAGTCTAATTGATTGTTTTTTTGCTCGCTGTTATGTGATGAGTATGATTGAAATCACTATTTCTAGTGAAGTTCAATATATTCTGAGAACAGCAAAAAAGGCAAAGAAATTACTTTGTAAAATGTTAAAATTATGCTGTGCTATTAAAATTGTATTATTACATGTTATAACATTTTTTTCTTTTCTTTTACAGATCTTAATTTTAAGACATGGAATTTACCACAATTTAGATTATAAAAAACAAGTGAATAAAATGTGTAGCATTTTTTAGGTGTATTACTGTTGAGGTAAGTTTTAGTAAGTCTTAAAATGCACAATGGACTGTGTTTTCACACAGTTGAAGAAAAGGAAGATGGATGGACTAGTTTTGTGCCAGAAAATTCCAATGCAGACAGGTATGAAATAGGGGATAGCTTCAGAACACCTGTCTGCAAGATACATGGTATAGTACAGAATAGACTGATACGGCTGTTTTGCAGGTCTTGGTAATTTCAGAATTAAAAGAAATGAAACTCTTTAACTTAAACTACATCACTGAGTGTTTTTGTACGTGTCATATTAGGCTGCATCCCTTCCCTTCAGTAATATATAAACATGTCCTATCAGTTCCCTAAAACGTAAATAGTTGTAAATGTATCTTTTTCTCTGTTATCAGTACAAAAATGTACTCCTATAATAACAATTGGCCTAGCCATTAACTCTCTTTCTTATTTACAAGGTGAGGAAAAGGCATTTTGTATACCTTTTCTTTTCCATGTAAATATAATCTCATCATACACAGCACTTTGCGTTCTCGTCCGGCAGGAAGTTATCCTCCTGGACTTGAAAGGACCTCTCCTCTAGGAAGAATTTTAGCCACTGCAGTGCTTTGCCTTTAATACCTATTTCACTTAGTCTGTGTACCATCAGTTCATAATTGACTGTATAGAACGCTGCACCTAGATCTAGCAAAAGTAGTTCATCAGATCCCCCATGATCAAGAGTCATCTTTAATTCTTTGCTTACCACTAGCAGGGCTGATTCCGTGCTATGCTGTGGGCGGAATCCCATCTGTGTGGGGTATAGCAGAAAATGATCTTCCAGGCATTGTGACAACATTTTATTAACATGCCTCTCCAAAATGTTGCTATTAAATGGAAGCATTGATATTGGACGAAAATTCTCTGATAAGACTACACCCATATTTGGTTTCTTTAGCAGCCGTTTCACTATTGCATACTTCCAAGTGACAAGGACTCAGCCTGTCTGAAGGGAGAGATTTAGCATATCCACTATTGAGGGCAGGTGGACTTCATGGCCTTTGCGAGGATATGTGGGGGCGCCAGATCTAAAGGGGAGCCTGATCTAATCTCTTTGATAATTATTTGTACTATTTCGGTGTCAAGATCTGGGATGAAGGATAGGACGGGACTTACGACCTCCTACTGAACTAATTCTGGAATGGCAGAGTCATTCCAAGTTGAATTCCCCTGAAATGACCTATAGATATTTGCGACCTTATCATGAAAATAAGCCTCTAAAGATAAATGTAATGCACTAGCATTACATTTATCTTTAGAGACTTGATGGTAAGGAGTGTCTTGATTGATTGCTAATAAAATTACCACTCTAATAAACAACTCTTTAGAGGAATGGTGCACCCGCATGATCTTTTTCTGAAAGAACACTGCCTGATCCTCTTTAATTTTGGGATGGTAGCTCCTAATCGCCTGTCTATATTTCTGTTTAAATAAGGGGTCAAAGGTCTTTCTCCAGTCCCTTTCCAATTTTTTGCAACCTTTTTTCAGCAATGCTAGCTGGCCATTAAACCACGGCGACTTTTTGGGCTGATTAGTTGAATTGGCGTTCATGAGGGGAGCGGCTCCCTCCAGTGCCCGACGAACCCACTCTTCCCAGTTAGCATAAGCTTTGTCAATATTTGTGCCAGCATTAAAGCCTGACGATTGCAGAGCTTCCACCCAGATTTCAGATCTCAGTTTAGCCCAGTTTCTCAGCTGGGGTGCTGCGACCAACTTAGTGGGTCGAGGATAAATCCTTTTGGTCTCCATCTTCTCCAGGTTGATGGTAATAAGATAATGATCTGACCAAGGTACCGGAGTCTGTAAGCGTACTAATGTTTTAGGGTCATTTGTTATAACTGAGTCAAGTATATGCCCTTTTGCGTGGGTGGCCGCTGTTATAAGCTGAGAGAGTTCCAGACTCTCTAATTCCTGTTTCAACCTCACCACATTCTGGCTGCTATGCTCTCCGAAGTGCAGGATCATGTCTCCTAAGATAGTAACGTGGGACTTTTTCATCAAGAGGCTGAAGACTGCCTCTAGAAATCCCTCTAGAAACTTGGTTACCGATCCAGGGGGTCTGTAAATTAACAGCCCTGGGAAAGTGTGGGTTGGTGAAAAGGTGATGGTAAATTGGCCACACACACTCTGGGACAGTAAGTTGCTGAAAGAGACATTTGAACTCTTCACTGTTCACGATCACTTGTCCTCCTCTGACCTTTCCTATTCAATTAAGTGTGTGCTTATGGAACCCCGGTGGCAAAGACATCACAATATCTGGGGGCGAGTTGTCATTGATCCAGGTTTCCGTGACAAATAATACATCAAATCCACCCTCCTCAAGCAGCATCTGAATTTGCACTTGATGCTGGGGAGCGAGCGACTGTTGATGAGGCCCAGGGTCTAGGAGGTCTTCTCTATTGAATTTGTTAGTCCGTCAGAACTCCTTTCCCCCCATGGTTTGTCGAATAGTTACAACACTTAAACACCTTCTGTTTATCAACATGACAATCTATAAGTTCACCCCTAGACCTACATGGTACCTGAGTTACTGCCAGGGATAGAAGCTGATCTCTTCAATAATAGATTTTGGCTATTTGGGCAGTGTTCCTGGCTCCTGGTTGGGCACGGACAGGCACAGATGGGCTTGCCTTTGGTGCGCTAGCTCCGCACATCCGCTGAGCGTCCGTGTCCCCATCCTGGTTAAGTAGGAAGCCATTAACCGGAAAAGCCACGGCGGACCAGGGACTTCGAATCAAGCAAAGTGCAAGTACAGAGTGCAAACCTTGGTTTAAAAACAGTTGTTTAAGGAATAAAACAGGAATATGTTTAAAACTTAGCAAAAAATGCTCAGTGCTCACCAACAAGAATCTCTCTTGCCTTATATCACGCTGTTACATACCCCTGCATGTCCGTGTCCCCTTTCTAGTTAAGTAGGAAGCCAGTAACCAGAAATGAAGTATGTAAGGGGGGGGGAGCCACGTCTCTCCACACAATCATCCAGAAAAGCCGCGACGGACCAGGGACCTCCAATCAAGCAAAGTGCAAGTGCAGAGTGCAAAGCTTAGTCTAAAAACAAGTATTTAAGGAATAAAACAGGAATATGTTTAAAACTTAGCTAACAATTCTCAGTGCTCAAAAACAGGAATCTCTTGTGCCTTACATTGTGCTGTTACATACCGCTGTGTGGGTGTGTGAGTGGCTGTCTGGGTGGCATATTCATGAGTGAGTGGTTGTGTCAGTGGCTGTATGAGTAGGTGAGTGTCTGAATGGCTTTATGAGTGAGTGACTGGGCATGTAAGTGTGCTGTATGAGTGAGTGGCTCTTTGAGTGTGAGTTTGGTTAAGTGAGTTGTTGTGTGAACAGCTGTATTTGTGAGTGAGTCAATGTGTGAGGACTTGTATGGATGTGTGAATGGGTATGTAAGTGGTTGTGTGGGAATGTGAGTGAGCATGCGAGTGCTTGTATGGGTGAGTGAGTGGCTGTGTTGAGAGGGTATGGGTGAGTGTGTGGCTGTGTGAGTTACTGTATGGGTGAGTGACTGGTTGCATGAGTAGCTATATGGGTGAGTGAGTGGTTGTGTGAGTGGCTGTATGAGTGTGTGAGTGGCTGTATGAGTGAGTGAGTGGGTGTGTGAGAGCTCTATTGATAATTAAGTGGTTGTATTGTATGGGTCTATGAATGGGTATGTGACTGATTGTGTGGGTGTGTGAATGGGCATATGAGAGGTTATATGGTGTTGTGAATGGGTGTGTAAGTGGCTCTGTGGATGATGTCATCAGAGATGACATTTTAGATGTCATCAGTGATGTCTTCAGTGATGTCACTGACCATGTCTTGAGTGATGGAATATGTGAGGTCATAAGCAGTTTTTTGTGGGGCAATATATTTTAGTTAGCTCAAATAAGTACAACTGATGAATTTCTATGGTTTTAACAGAGTGATATCCGAACCTAACTATATCCTCGCTGTAACATTTGTGTTTTTCTGTGAAATTCTAAAGTTTTAAATTTTTTATTTCATAACTATAATGCCCCTGTAACATTTGTTTTGTAAGTGAATTGCTACAATTTTTTCAATACTATTTCCTAACTATAACGTCCCTGTAACATTTTGTTTTTTTATTTGGATTTCAGTTTTTTTAACTAGTAATCATGTTTGCAGAACAATGGAGAAAGGGGGTTGGGCCTTTGACCAGCTCTCAGCAAACCTACTGTGTGGGACTTACTGGAGGGAACAGGAAGGCTTCTTGGCCCGCAAGGATCTTTAACATCCAAGAGGACTTCCTCCCCCAAACAGTAGAACATCAAGAAGTGCATTTGCAGAGTGGTCGAGAGAAGGGTGGGGCTACTGACCTGCTGTGCGGGACTTACTGTAAGTAACAGGAAGGTTCTTGACCCCCAAGGACCCTCAGCATCCAAGAAGACTGCATCTCCAACAAGCAGTGTGCCAGGAGGTATGTTTGCAGTATGGTGGACAAAAAGGGCAGGGTCTCTGTAGACCTCTCAGCAATTCTGCCTTGTGGAACTTACTGGAGGTAACAGGAGACGTTCTTGGCCCCCAAGGACCCTCTGCATCCAAGGGGACTTCATCCTCCAACCAGTAATGCACTAGGAGGCACCTTTGCCGAGTGATGGAGAAAGAGAGCAGGCCTCCACTGACATCTCAGCAATCCTGCTGCATGGGACTTACTGGAGGAAACAGGAGGGGTAGTTAGCCCACAAAGACTTCATCCCCCACCTAGTAGTTCACCAGGAGGCAAGTTTGCAAAGCCGTTGTGAAAGGGGGAGGGGCCTCAGGTGATTTCTCTCAGCTGGGTTTTATTATTTTTTTTTAAAATAATATTTTATTAGGGAAGAGAGGAATGTGGCCCCCTTTCCCCGGGCCAGTTTTGGCCCTGGGGATCCCATCTAGGGCCAGGCCTTTATGATTATGGAGGGGGGGCTGATTTCAGCCCCTGTGAATCTCATCACTTAGGCCTGCCCATTCAAAGATGGGGAGGGGCTGTATGCCAGCTCTCTTGGTTGAATTTGGGCTGAGGACCCCATCCCCATGGCCTGCCCATCTTTCTATGGGTGCCCCAGATCACCCACTCTCCACCCGGACTGCAGGGGGAGCCTGAAGGCCACTGCAGTCCCTACTGGCTCCCATCCTCTTGCGGGAGATGGCTTTGCTGTCACACATAGGGAGCTGCTGGAAAGGCAGCTCCCTATGTCTGAAAAAAATTCTGCTCCATTTACAGCAAGTGAGAGCATTTTCAATGCACTTGCTTGCTGGAAGTGGAGCGTTTGCTGTGGCTGGAGGGAGCGAGAAAGCTACCGCAAAGTCATAGCTAACAACTATGTCACAGGTTGGGCACCCTGACACATAGTAGGAGCCGGCTCCAGGAGGTGTGCCACATGTCCCCCTTCCTTTCTTGTATTAGGCCCACCCTAAAACTGTGTTTTTTGCAATTTTCACCCCGAGTGGGCTGGGTATGCTCAGACGTGAGTCCCAGGCTCTCCACACCACTGGAGTCAAGCTATCCAGGCTGATGAAGGCTGATAGCCAGAAACCGGTCCTTGGATGCTTGATTCCGGTCTGGGAAAGGCATGGCTTGGTAGTTCGGACTGGACTGTTCCCATGAGGTACAGGGTCAGAGCTGATTTGCATATAGTCAGTGTCTAACCCAGGGTGGTGTGGAGTGCAAAAAAACGATGGATTTAGGCCCAGATCCTTGTACTGGGGTGAATGTATGACATTGTTCTACATTCTGTCCATCAACTGTGTTTTTTGCAATTTTCACCCCGAGTGGGCTGGGTATGCTCAGACGTGAGTCCCAGGCTCTCCACACCACTGGAGTCAAGCTATCCAGGCTGATGAAGGCTGATAGCCAGAAACCGGTCCTTGGATGCTTGATTCCGGTCTGGGAAAGGCATGGCTTGGTAGTTCGGACTGGACTGTTCCCATGAGGTACAGGGTCAGAGCTGATTTGCATATAGCCAGTGTCTAACCCAGGGTGGTGTGGAGTGCAAAAAAACGATGGATTTAGGCCCAGATCCTTGTACTGGGGTGAATGTATGACATTGTTCTACATTCTGTCCATCAACTGTGTTTTTTGCAATTTTCACCCCGAGTGGGCTGGGTATGCTCAGACGTGAGTCCCAGGCTCTCCACACCACTGGAGTCAAGCTATCCAGGCTGATGAAGGCTGATAGCCAGAAACCGGTCCTTGGATGCTTGATTCCGGTCTGGGAAAGGCATGGCTTGGTAGTTCGGACTGGACTGTTCCCATGAGGTACAGGGTCAGAGCTGATTTGCATATAGCCAGTGTCTAACCCAGGGTGGTGTGGAGTGCAAAAAAACGATGGATCTAGGCCCAGATCCTTGTACTGGGGTGAATGTATGACATTGTTCTACATTCTGTCCATCAACTGTGTTTTTTGCAATTTTCACCCCGAGTGGGCTGGGTATGCTCAGACGTGAGTCCCAGGCTCTCCACACCACTGGAGTCAAGCTATCCAGGCTGATGAAGGCTGATAGCCAGAAACCGGTCCTTGGATGCTTGATTCCGGTCTGGGAAAGGCATGGCTTGGTAGTTCGGACTGGACTGTTCCCATGAGGTACAGGGTCAGAGCTGATTTGCATATAACCAGTGTCTAACCCAGGGTGGTGTGGAGTGCAAAAAAACGATGGATTTAGGCCCAGATCCTTGTACTGGGGTGAATGTATGACATTGTTCTACATTCTGTCCATCAACTGTGTTTTTTGCAATTTTCACCCCGAGTGGGCTGGGTATGCTCAGACGTGAGTCCCAGGCTCTCCACACCACTGGAGTCAAGCTATCCAGGCTGATGAAGGCTGATAGCCAGAAACCGGTCCTTGGATGCTTGATTCCGGTCAGGGAAAGGCATGGCTTGGTAGTTCGGACTGGACTGTTCCCATGAGGTACAGGGTCAGAGCTGATTTGCATATAGCCAGTGTCTAACCCAGGGTGGTGTGGAGTGCAAAAAAACGATGGATTTAGGCCCAGATCCTTGTACTGGGGTGAATGTATGACATTGTTCTACATTCTGTCCATCAACTGTGTTTTTTGCAATTTTCACCCCGAGTGGGCTGGGTATGCTCAGACGTGAGTCCCAGGCTCTCCACACCACTGGAGTCAAGCTATCCAGGCTGATGAAGGCTGATAGCCAGAAACCGGTCCTTGGATGCTTGATTCCGGTCTGGGAAAGGCATGGCTTGGTAGTTCGGACTGGACTGTTCCCATGAGGTACAGGGTCAGAGCTGATTTGCATATAGCCAGTGTCTAACCCAGGGTGGTGTGGAGTGCAAAAAAACGATGGATTTAGGCCCAGATCCTTGTACTGGGGTGAATGTATGACATTGTTCTACATTCTGTCCATCAACTGTGTTTTTTGCAATTTTCACCCCGAGTGGGCTGGGTATGCTCAGACGTGAGTCCCAGGCTCTCCACACCACTGGAGTCAAGCTATCCAGGCTGATGAAGGCTGATAGCCAGAAACCGGTCCTTGGATGCTTGATTCCGGTCTGGGAAAGGCATGGCTTGGTAGTTCGGACTGGACTGTTCCCATGAGGTACAGGGTCAGAGCTGATTTGCATATAGCCAGTGTCTAACCCAGGGTGGTGTGGAGTGCAAAAAAACGATGGATTTAGGCCCAGATCCTTGTACTGGGGTGAATGTATGACATTGTTCTACATTCTGTCCATCAACTGTGTTTTTTGCAATTTTCACCCCGAGTGGGCTGGGTATGCTCAGACGTGAGTCCCAGGCTCTCCACACCACTGGAGTCAAGCTATCAAGGCTGATGAAGGCTGATAGCCAGAAACCGGTCCTTGGATGCTTGATTCCGGTCTGGGAAAGGCATGGCTTGGTAGTTCGGACTGGACTGTTCCCATGAGGTACAGGGTCAGAGCTGATTTGCATATAGCCAGTGTCTAACCCAGGGTGGTGTGGAGTGCAAAAAACGATGGATTTAGGCCCAGATCCTTGTACTGGGGTGAATGTATGACATTGTTCTACATTCTGTCCATCAACTGTGTTTTTTGCAATTTTCACCCCGAGTGGGCTGGGTATGCTCAGACGTGAGTCCCAGGCTCTCCACACCACTGGAGTCAAGCTATCCAGGCTGATGAAGGCTGATAGCCAGAAACCGGTCCTTGGATGCTTGATTCCGGTCTGGGAAAGGCATGGCTTGGTAGTTCGGACTGGACTGTTCCCATGAGGTACAGGGTCAGAGCTGATTTGCATATAGTCAGTGTCTAACCCAGGGTGGTGTGGAGTGCAAAAAAACGATGGATTTAGGCCCAGATCCTTGTACTGGGGTGAATGTATGACATTGTTCTACATTCTGTCCATCAACTGTGTTTTTTGCAATTTTCACCCCGAGTGGGCTGGGTATGCTCAGACGTGAGTCCCAGGCTCTCCACACCACTGGAGTCAAGCTATCCAGGCTGATGAAGGCTGATAGCCAGAAACCGGTCCTTGGATGCTTGATTCCGGTCTGGGAAAGGCATGGCTTGGTAGTTCGGACTGGACTGTTCCCATGAGGTACAGGGTCAGAGCTGATTTGCATATAGCCAGTGTCTAACCCAGGGTGGTGTGGAGTGCAAAAAAACGATGGATTTAGGCCCAGATCCTTGTACTGGGGTGAATGTATGACATTGTTCTACATTCTGTCCATCAACTGTGTTTTTTGCAATTTTCACCCCGAGTGGGCTGGGTATGCTCAGACGTGAGTCCCAGGCTCTCCACACCACTGGAGTCAAGCTATCCAGGCTGATGAAGGCTGATAGCCAGAAACCGGTCCTTGGATGCTTGATTCCGGTCTGGGAAAGGCATGGCTTGGTAGTTCGGACTGGACTGTTCCCATGAGGTACAGGGTCAGAGCTGATTTGCATATAGCCAGTGTCTAACCCAGGGTGGTGTGGAGTGCAAAAAAACGATGGATTTAGGCCCAGATCCTTGTACTGGGGTGAATGTATGACATTGTTCTACATTCTGTCCATCAACTGTGTTTTTTGCAATTTTCACCCCGAGTGGGCTGGGTATGCTCAGACGTGAGTCCCAGGCTCTCCACACCACTGGAGTCAAGCTATCCAGGCTGATGAAGGCTGATAGCCAGAAACCGGTCCTTGGATGCTTGATTCCGGTCTGGGAAAGGCATGGCTTGGTAGTTCGGACTGGACTGTTCCCATGAGGTACAGGGTCAGAGCTGATTTGCATATAACCAGTGTCTAACCCAGGGTGGTGTGGAGTGCAAAAAAACGATGGATTTAGGCCCAGATCCTTGTACTGGGGTGAATGTATGACATTGTTCTACATTCTGTCCATCAACTGTGTTTTTTGCAATTTTCACCCCGAGTGGGCTGGGTATGCTCAGACGTGAGTCCCAGGCTCTCCACACCACTGGAGTCAAGCTATCCAGGCTGATGAAGGCTGATAGCCAGAAACCGGTCCTTGGATGCTTGATTCCGGTCAGGGAAAGGCATGGCTTGGTAGTTCGGACTGGACTGTTCCCATGAGGTACAGGGTCAGAGCTGATTTGCATATAGCCAGTGTCTAACCCAGGGTGGTGTGGAGTGCAAAAAAACGATGGATTTAGGCCCAGATCCTTGTACTGGGGTGAATGTATGACATTGTTCTACATTCTGTCCATCAACTGTGTTTTTTGCAATTTTCACCCCGAGTGGGCTGGGTATGCTCAGACGTGAGTCCCAGGCTCTCCACACCACTGGAGTCAAGCTATCCAGGCTGATGAAGGCTGATAGCCAGAAACCGGTCCTTGGATGCTTGATTCCGGTCTGGGAAAGGCATGGCTTGGTAGTTCGGACTGGACTGTTCCCATGAGGTACAGGGTCAGAGCTGATTTGCATATAGCCAGTGTCTAACCCAGGGTGGTGTGGAGTGCAAAAAAACGATGGATTTAGGCCCAGATCCTTGTACTGGGGTGAATGTATGACATTGTTCTACATTCTGTCCATCAACTGTGTTTTTTGCAATTTTCACCCCGAGTGGGCTGGGTATGCTCAGACGTGAGTCCCAGGCTCTCCACACCACTGGAGTCAAGCTATCCAGGCTGATGAAGGCTGATAGCCAGAAACCAGTCCTTGGATGCTTGATTCCGGTCTGGGAAAGGCATGGCTTGGTAGTTCGGACTGGACTGTTCCCATGAGGTACAGGGTCAGAGCTGATTTGCATATAGCCAGTGTCTAACCCAGGGTGGTGTGGAGTGCAAAAAAACGATGGATTTAGGCCCAGATCCTTGTACTGGGGTGAATGTATGACATTGTTCTACATTCTGTCCATCAACTGTGTTTTTTGCAATTTTCACCCCGAGTGGGCTGGGTATGCTCAGACGTGAGTCCCAGGCTCTCCACACCACTGGAGTCAAGCTATCAAGGCTGATGAAGGCTGATAGCCAGAAACCGGTCCTTGGATGCTTGATTCCGGTCTGGGAAAGGCATGGCTTGGTAGTTCGGACTGGACTGTTCCCATGAGGTACAGGGTCAGAGCTGATTTGCATATAGCCAGTGTCTAACCCAGGGTGGTGTGGAGTGCAAAAAACGATGGATTTAGGCCCAGATCCTTGTACTGGGGTGAATGTATGACATTGTTCTACATTCTGTCCATCAACTGTGTTTTTTGCAATTTTCACCCCGAGTGGGCTGGGTATGCTCAGACGTGAGTCCCAGGCTCTCCACACCACTGGAGTCAAGCTATCCAGGCTGATGAAGGCTGATAGCCAGAAACCGGTCCTTGGATGCTTGATTCCGGTCTGGGAAAGGCATGGCTTGGTAGTTCGGACTGGACTGTTCCCATGAGGTACAGGGTCAGAGCTGATTTGCATATAGCCAGTGTCTAACCCAGGGTGGTGTGGAGTGCAAAAAAACGATGGATTTAGGCCCAGATCCTTGTACTGGGGTGAATGTATGACATTGTTCTACATTCTGTCCATCAACTGTGTTTTTTGCAATTTTCACCCCGAGTGGGCTGGGTATGCTCAGACGTGAGTCCCAGGCTCTCCACACCACTGGAGTCAAGCTATCCAGGCTGATGAAGGCTGATAGCCAGAAACCGGTCCTTGGATGCTTGATTCCGGTCTGGGAAAGGCATGGCTTGGTAGTTCGGACTGGACTGTTCCCATGAGGTACAGGGTCAGAGCTGATTTGCATATAGCCAGTGTCTAACCCAGGGTGGTGTGGAGTGCAAAAAAACGATGGATTTAGGCCCAGATCCTTGTACTGGGGTGAATGTATGACATTGTTCTACATTCTGTCCATCAACTGTGTTTTTTGCAATTTTCACCCCGAGTGGGCTGGGTATGCTCAGACGTGAGTCCCAGGCTCTCCACACCACTGGAGTCAAGCTATCAAGGCTGATGAAGGCTGATAGCCAGAAACCGGTCCTTGGATGCTTGATTCCGGTCTGGGAAAGGCATGGCTTGGTAGTTCGGACTGGACTGTTCCCATGAGGTACAGGGTCAGAGCTGATTTGCATATAGCCAGTGTCTAACCCAGGGTGGTGTGGAGTGCAAAAAACGATGGATTTAGGCCCAGATCCTTGTACTGGGGTGAATGTATGACATTGTTCTACATTCTGTCCATCAACTGTGTTTTTTGCAATTTTCACCCCGAGTGGGCTGGGTATGCTCAGACGTGAGTCCCAGGCTCTCCACACCACTGGAGTCAAGCTATCCAGGCTGATGAAGGCTGATAGCCAGAAACCGGTCCTTGGATGCTTGATTCCGGTCTGGGAAAGGCATGGCTTGGTAGTTCGGACTGGACTGTTCCCATGAGGTACAGGGTCAGAGCTGATTTGCATATAGCCAGTGTCTAACCCAGGGTGGTGTGGAGTGCAAAAAAACGATGGATTTAGGCCCAGATCCTTGTACTGGGGTGAATGTATGACATTGTTCTACATTCTGTCCATCAACTGTGTTTTTTGCAATTTTCACCCCGAGTGGGCTGGGTATGCTCAGACGTGAGTCCCAGGCTCTCCACACCACTGGAGTCAAGCTATCCAGGCTGATGAAGGCTGATAGCCAGAAACCGGTCCTTGGATGCTTGATTCTGGTCTGGGAAAGGCATGGCTTGGTAGTTCGGACTGGACTGTTCCCATGAGGTACAGGGTCAGAGCTGATTTGCATATAGCCAGTGTCTAACCCAGGGTGGTGTGGAGTGCAAAAAAACGATGGATTTAGGCCCAGATCCTTGTACTGGGGTGAATGTATGACATTGTTCTACATTCTGTCCATCAACTGTGTTTTTTGCAATTTTCACCCCGAGTGGGCTGGGTATGCTCAGACGTGAGTCCCAGGCTCTCCACACCACTGGAGTCAAGCTATCCAGGCTGATGAAGGCTGATAGCCAGAAACCGGTCCTTGGATGCTTGATTCCGGTCTGGGAAAGGCATGGCTTGGTAGTTCGGACTGGACTGTTCCCATGAGGTACAGGGACAGAGCTGATTTGCATATAGCCAGTGTCTAACCCAGGGTGGTGTGGAGCGCAAAAAAACGATGGATTTAGGCCCAGATCCTTGTACTGGGGTGAATGTATGACATTGTTCTACATTCTGTCCATCAACTGTGTTTTTTGCAATTTTCACCCCGAGTGGGCTGGGTATGCTCAGCCGTGAGTCCCAGGCTCTCCACACCACTGGAGTCAAGCTATCCAGGCTGATGAAGGCTGATAGCCAGAAACCGGTCCTTGGATGCTTGATTCCGGTCTGGGAAAGGCATGGCTTGGTAGTTCGGACTGGACTGTTCCCATGAGGTACAGGGTCAGAGCTGATTTGCATATAGCCAGTGTCTAACCCAGGGTGGTGTGGAGTGCAAAAAAACGATGGATTTAGGCCCAGATCCTTGTACTGGGGTGAATGTATGACATTGTTCTACATTCTGTCCATCAACTGTGTTTTTTGCAATTTTCACCCCGAGTGGGCTGGGTATGCTCAGACGTGAGTCCCAGGCTCTCCACACCACTGGAGTCAAGCTATCCAGGCTGATGAAGGCTGATAGCCAGAAACCGGTCCTTGGATGCTTGATTCCGGTCTGGGAAAGGCATGGCTTGGTAGTTCGGACTGGACTGTTCCCATGAGGTACAGGGTCAGAGCTGATTTGCATATAGCCAGTGTCTAACCCAGGGTGGTGTGGAGTGCAAAAAAACGATGGATTTAGGCCCAGATCCTTGTACTGGGGTGAATGTATGACATTGTTCTACATTCTGTCCATCAACTGTGTTTTTTGCAATTTTCACCCCGAGTGGGCTGGGTATGCTCAGACGTGAGTCCCAGGCTCTCCACACCACTGGAGTCAAGCTATCCAGGCTGATGAAGGCTGATAGCCAGAAACCGGTCCTTGGATGCTTGATTCCGGTCTGGGAAAGGCATGGCTTGGTAGTTCGGACTGGACTGTTCCCATGAGGTACAGGGTCAGAGCTGATTTGCATATAGCCAGTGTCTAACCCAGGGTGGTGTGGAGTGCAAAAAAACGATGGATTTAGGCCCAGATCCTTGTACTGGGGTGAATGTATGACATTGTTCTACATTCTGTCCATCAACTGTGTTTTTTGCAATTTTCACCCCGAGTGGGCTGGGTATGCTCAGACGTGAGTCCCAGGCTCTCCACACCACTGGAGTCAAGCTATCCAGGCTGATGAAGGCTGATAGCCAGAAACCGGTCCTTGGATGCTTGATTCCGGTCTGGGAAAGGCATGGCTTGGTAGTTCGGACTGGACTGTTCCCATGAGGTACAGGGTCAGAGCTGATTTGCATATAGCCAGTGTCTAACCCAGGGTGGTGTGGAGTGCAAAAAAACGATGGATTTAGGTCCAGATCCTTGTACTGGGGTGAATGTATGACATTGTTCTACATTCTGTCCATCAACTGTGTTTTTTGCAATTTTCACCCCGAGTGGGCTGGGTATGCTCAGACGTGAGTCCCAGGCTCTCCACACCACTGGAGTCAAGCTATCCAGGCTGATGAAGGCTGATAGCCAGAAACCGGTCCTTGGATGCTTGATTCCGGTCTGGGAAAGGCATGGCTTGGTAGTTCGGACTGGACTGTTCCCATGAGGTACAGGGTCAGAGCTGATTTGCATATAGCCAGTGTCTAACCCAGGGTGGTGTGGAGTGCAAAAAAACGATGGATTTAGGCCCAGATCCTTGTACTGGGGTGAATGTATGACATTGTTCTACATTCTGTCCATCAACTGTGTTTTTTGCAATTTTCACCCTGGGGGGGTGGCGGTCCTCGGGGTCCAAGAACAGCCCGGGAGAGGGGACATACAGCCCTGTCTATTAAAAAAAAAAAATTTGGCCCTGGGGAGGTGGTGGCCCCTAGGGCTTGGGGTGGTCCATGAGGCCCACCAGTTTTCTTTTTGATTAGCCCTGGGGAGGGGGCAGTCCTCAGAGCAACGGGGGAGGTTGTGCCGGCCTCCCCAGCACTTATTTGATAAATAGTCGCAGGGAGGTGGTGGTCCCCAAGGCATGGGATGTCCGTGAGACCCCCCGTGAGACCCCCCAATACTTATGAATAATCCCCAGAGAGATGGCGGCCCCCTGGGCATGGGGGTCCACCAGACCCCTCATTTGTTCAAAATATCTATAGGCCAGGGGCTAAATAACAGAGAAAGGTTTTTTTGCCCTGATGAGGTCCCTCTGGTACCCCCGAAGAGACCTAGGGGGTCAGAGTATTCATACCCTGTCCCCTTTTCTTCTTTTATAATGTTTAATGTTTATTTGGGGACTCGGTTCAAGCCGAGTCCCCAAGGTGGCTGAGTTGGCTGCCAACACTTCCTTGATTGAAGTGTTGGCAACCAATCAAATTTGAGCATGGGGACTGTTGGGTAACCCTGGGGGGAGCTCGCAGAGTTTCACTACATTGAATTCCGTGGAGTTACAGAAAAACTCAGCGAGATTCCGTGGAGTTTTGCAAGCTGCAGAGTACTCTAAACTTGTGGAGTTCACAGCCGGTTTTTTACTTTAATACTAATAACTGCAGTTATAGGCAGCCTTAATATTCTACAAATGACTACTTGAGGTCAGTGTTGCTTTACATTCTTTCTTTAAACTAATTCCTTCACAGGACTGGACAAAATAGCTAATTTGAGTGCTTCACTGGACTCGCATTTCAGACATATCCAAACTAAAGACAAAAACTCAGTGATGTCAGTGCACAATATTTGTAAATATTTACAAATATGAAGCACACTGCTTTCAGGAAACCTTCTCCAACACAAAGCCAATGTTTGAGGAGCTGTCAAAAAGCAAAACAGTACTCATCTGTGTGGTGTTTAATTATTCTTTGCGCGCCAAAAAAATTTAATAAAGTGTTAAAAACATACCAAGTGACCCTGGGGCATGACTTCTCCCAGGCAGCAACTCGGTCTCAGGCTCAGCAGCATAGCTTTGTGGCTTAGTTCAAAGCAAAAGGATTCTGCTTCCGAAATTTCGAGGTGTAAATGGAGAAGGACCACCAAATGTATTACAGATATCAAGCTCTGCCAGGTGGCCTGCCGAATGATGATCGGAAGCAGTCACCCATGGTCACGACATGAGACACGGCCGTTTGAATCAGCGCATCAGAAAACGGAGGGGGAGGTTGTTGGCAATTTATAACGCTGTATAGGATTGTTTTTCTTGGGCTTCAGTGACAGTTCTTTTCAGACACAAAGTAAACATATTTATTGTGGAAGCTTAGCGGCTGAATCAAGACCCAGAAGGAAACCAATTTCATCTCTGGTAATAATGTTCAGGCGGGCCAACTCCACTCTGCCGGAGGCCGCAAATATAATGGGCCCAAGAGAGGGTATGGTAGGGTCATAGAAGCTCCTCCGGGTCTGAAAGCACTGAAAAGCCTGAGTAAGAGGAGCCTCCGGTGGGTGCTTGTGAGGAGGATTGAAGGCTGCAGGAACCCTGGCACGCGCTGCAGGGAGCACAGGCAGCCGGGGCACACCCACTTGAGTGCTCCTCCCACTGCTTGCATCTCATTGGAACCAGCTGTAATGATGACTGGGCCACACCTTTTATGACCTGTGCCCGTCGAACACCATCGGAGTACCGAGCCCGGCCCCCACCATGTTCACTAGAGCTGTCAGCAGGCTGACCGAAAAGAGTCTGCCTTAAGGTAAGAACACCTCTATGTTAGTTAGGGCAAGTGTCATCTCTTGGGGACAAGCCGGTATCTGACTGCAGGACACTCCCGCCGATGGGGTTTCCCACAGGGGCTCTGCTGAAGTCGGTCTGCAGTAGTTCACAGTGGGAGGCGTTTCCCTTATGGACACAGCACATCAGAAGTCTGGCTGCAGGGTAGCTCCACCACAAAGTCAGACTGCTCTCTCAACTGATGTCTTAACTGAAGAACACCCTGGGGGAGGCAATTGCTGCTGTAGGGACTCAGCTGATGTCTGACTGAAGGATCAGGAGTGGGTGCCGCCGGAGTTTTGCTGACCTTCGCACTCCGAGTGTAGTGCGAAGTTGTAAAAACTCTGCTTCGCTCAGAGTTACTATTGGGTCCTCATAGGCTCCGTGCCTCTATCTATAAAAAATGTGGATTTCGGTTAATATCTCTAAAACTACTGGACGGATTTACACCAAATCGCAAAAGGCACTTTCTTCGACCAATAGCTAGGATTCTGCCAAATTTAATGTAATTCAGTTAAGTAGTTCGGGCTGTAGATGTGGCTAAAGTTCCAGATGCTAGTAGGTGTTAGTATATATGTATGACGATATATATAGTATATATATTTTATGTATATATATTACCTACTGGCGATAGCCAGTAGGTATATATAGTTAGGACCTAGCTACCATAGGAAATCCGCAACATTCTATTGGGAATAACTTTGGCGCCGGTTGAGGAATTTGCGTGTAATGTTCCAAAATGTTGGCCAGCTCCGCTGCCCTCCTTCCCTGAAAGTTTCAGGAGGATTCGTGAAGTGGAGGCTGAGAAAAAAGGGGGGGTCCCAAAACGTGTTTTCCTCATGTTAATTTCCATAGGACGTTCTGACAAGGCTACAGCCCGAACCGCTGAACGGAATTACACCAAACTTGGCAAAATTGTAGGGACTGGTATGCAGAAGTGCCTTTTCTATATTTGGTGAAAATCACTCCGGTAGTTCCTGAGAAAATCAAAAGAGAAAAAAATATATATATCTATAGCAGCTTACTGTAAGCTTACTGTAAGCTTAACTTTCAGAGCACGAGCTGCATGCTGATTGGCTGTCAACACTCCAAACCAGAAACTGTTGGCAGCCATCTTGGGACCAATATACATGATAGCACCTCAATAAAAAGCATTGCAGTTAATAGAAGGTTTTAAGACTTTAGTTACATTAGAAATCATTTGTTGATAGTACCATACTAATTTTAAGGATTGTGGTGTGTTCTAAGGTGATTTTACCATGTGAAAAAGCCTTCTGCTGGGATATCATGAATTATGTTTGAAAGAAAACTATTATCTCATGCTTTTCCCACAGTGGTTGTGAAGGGGATCTATAAGCTATGTGTGGTATCCTCGTGTGGGCTCGTGTCTGCTGCTCGCTCCTGGAACTCGGAACGCTCTGTGTAGTAGATTCCGAGTACTCCAGTGCGGCGGTTGGCGTAGGCTCCTATAGATGTGTTCTTGTCTTCCTGAATAAAGAAGTAGTATTTATTCACTCACCTGCCTATCTCGTTTCCTTCACGTTGGGATTCTTCACTGGCGACCCTGGGAGTGTGTCTCACTTGATATTGCTGGTCCAATGAGTTTTGGTCAAAGTCCAATCTTTGCTATTGTTTTAGTTGATCAATTTTCTCATTGGCCCGAGGTGAAATTTGTTCCGCATGTTTCTGCTAGAGTCATCATTGAATTTTTAAATTCTATCTTTGAGAAAGAAGGTTTCCCAGTTTCTATCTTATCTGATAACGGTACGCAGTTTACCTCTGTTGAGATGAAGTTATTTTGTAACAACCACTGGATAATTCACAAACGTTCATCAGTGTATTATCCCCAAGGTAATGGCATGGTGGAAAGGTGGATCAGAGTTCTTAAGGAAGGTTTACAACTGGCTGTGTGTAATGGTGAAAATTGTTATGATGCTGTTAAGAAACTTTTATGGAGTTATAGAAATACTCCTCGATTTGAGGGTGATTTGTCTCCTTTCGAAAAAATGCGTGGGAGGAAAGGTGTTTGTAATATGAGCCAACTGTGGATGAGGGATCTTATTAATGGCAAATGCAAGAAAACTGGTTCTAGTTCGGTCAGTACTGCTGTTAGTAGCCCTTGTAGTTTTGGTGATTGGGTACGTGTGAGGAAGTCTGGTTTAATTAGATCTGGTGAGTCACATTTTTCTGATCCTATGCTTGTAGTTAGAGTGGGTAGACAGGTGGTAGAGTTGACAGATGGAAATGTTTGGAGTCTTTCCAAGATTGTTAAGGTTCCAAGGTTGGGTGGTGGATCGCCACCTATTGCTGGTCTTCCTCATAATAAGGTTGGTGGTGCACCCGTTCTTCATGGTGGGCGATTTTCCTCTTCTGAGCCTGTGCGCATTGCTGCTCCTGCTCCTCTTGCCAAAAGGTCAAACCCCCGGTTAAGGAAGCCTCCCTCATGGTTCAAAGACTTCAAGATGGGAAAATAATTTGTTCTGCCATTATGTAAAGTTTAATACATTCTTTGCTGTTTCTACTTTATTTATGTATTGGTTGGAATGGTTCATATGATGTATCTTTATTTTTTTTTATTTTTCAATTTCTTTTATATTTGTTCTTTTCAAGGAAGGAGGATGTGTGGTATCCTCGTGTGGGCTCGTATCTGCTGCTCGCTCCTGGAACTCGGAACGCTTTGTGTAGTAGATTCCGAGTACTCCAGTGCGGCGGTTGGCGTAGGCTCCTATAGATGTGTTCTTGTCTTCCTGAATAAACAAGTAGTATTTATTCACTCACCTGCCTATCTCGTTTCCTTCACGTTGGGATTCTTCACTAAGCTGAAAGCATATTTTCTGTAAATTCACATTATCGTTCTCAGTCATGTGAGAATGAAGTCTGACATTCTCAGTAAAACATGTACATCCAACAAGGACAGAGACTGTCAGTTGATTCCTTTGTGTTCTACTGCAGCTTCCCAGAGTGTTCTAAAGAACAACTAGAGCGCTAACAGTCCTACTTATTACAAAGGTATGGCACACCTGAAGCCATCTTGATTGGAATAAAGTGGTAAATCTTAAAACATTTAATTTAAAAAGGAACAAAATGAGGGGGTATATTTTGCCATAGAAAGTATGATCAGTGCTGCAGAAAGAAAAATTAGGGCACATTTTGAGTGAATTCTCAAATCCTCTTCCATTTCATTAAAACATTCTGACATGCAGTCTCCCAAGATGGCCACCAGAGACAAAAGAGCCCAAATGTAGCCCAAATATCACCCAGATGTAGCCCAAGTATAGCCCAATGACAGAATGACCCAGAGTGTTCTAAAGAACAACTAGAGCGCTAACAGTCTTACTTATCAGAAAAGTATGGCACACCAGAAGCCATCTTGATTGGAATGAAGTGGTAAGTCTGAAAACATTTAATTTAAAAAGGAACAAAATGAGGGGGTTCATTTTGCCATAGAAAGTATGATTAGTGCTGCAGAAAGAAAAATGAGGGCACATTTTGAGTGACTTCTCAAATCCTTTTCTATTTCATTAAAACATTCTGACATGCAGTCTCCCAAGATGGCCACCAGAGACAAAAGAGCCCAAATGTAGCCCAAATATCACCCAGATGTAGCCCAAGTATAGCCCATTGACAGAATGTCCCAGAGTGTTCTAAAGAACAACTAGAGCGCTAACAGTCTTACTTATGACAAAAGTATGGCACACCAGAAGCCATCTTGATTGGAATGAAGTGGTAAGTCTGAAAACATTTAATTTAAAAAGGAACAAAATGTGGGGGTTCATTTTGCCATAGAAAGTATGATTAGTGCTTCGGAAAGAAAAATTAGGGCACATTTTGAGTGACTTCTCAAATCCTCTTCTATTTCATTGAAATAATTCTGACATGCAGACTGAAACATGCACTTTGAATACCAGCAGCAGACTTCCCTGGTGAGCAGTAGCTTTACTACAGTGATCTAATGAGCAACTAGAGTGCTAACATTCAGAATTTATGGCAAATGTTTGACACATCTGAATGTCTTCTTGATGGAACCAAAGTAAACAAGCATTGAAAATGCAATAGATCTCGCCCTCGTTTAAGTTAAAGCCATTCTGTTTGTAATGAGGTGGCTTTTTTAGCTTTGCTTTTATTAGTGTTTTTCAAACTTCATGTAAATAACATGCATATGTATACATATATGTATATGTATGCATGCATTTATATTTGTATTTATATAGATATGCAGATTATATATGTTAATATATGTATGTATATATATATATATAAATATATACACATACATATATATAAATGCATATGCATATATATGCATATATATGTGTATATGTGTGCTTGTAGAGAGAGGTAGAGAGGTAGAGGTAGAGAGGTAGAGGTAGAGAGGTAGAGGTAGAGAGGTAGAGACTAGTAGAGAGAGGTGGAGAGGTAGAGAGTAGAGAGTGAGTAATAGAGAGTAGAGAGTGAGTAGTAGAGAGTAGTAGAGAGAAGTAGAGAGAGTAGCCGAGAGTGAGTAGTAGAGAGTAGTAGAGTGAGTAGTAGAGAGTAGTAGAGAGTGAGTAGTAGAGAGTGAGTAGTAAAGAGTAGTAGAGAGTAAGTAGTAGAGTGAGTAGTAGAGAGCAGTAGAGAGTGAGTAGTAGAGAGTAGTAAAGAGTGAGTAGTAGAGAGTAGTAGTGAGTGAGTAGTAGAGAGTGAGTAGTAGAGAGTAGTAGAGAGTGAGTAGTAGAGAGTAAGTAGCAGAGAGAGAGAATAGTAGAGAGTATTAGAGAGTGAGTAGTAGAGTGAGTAGTAGAGAGTAGTAGAGAGAGAGTAGTAGAGAGTGAGTAGTAGAGAGTAGTAGAGAGTGAGTAGTAGAGTGAGTAGTAGAGAGTGAGTAGTAGAGAGTAGTAGAGAGTGAGTAGTAGAGAGAGAGAGTAGTAGAGAGTGAGTAGTAGAGAGTAGAGAGTAGTAGAGAGTGAGTAGTAGAGAGTAGTAGATAGTGAGTAGTAGGGAGTGAGTAGTAGAGAGAGAGTAGTAGAAAGTAGTAGAGAATGAGTAGTAGAGAGTGAGTATTAGAGAGTAGTGGAGTAGTAGAGAGGGAGTAGTAGAGAGTAGTGGAGAATATTCCAAAGTTTGGCACAGCACCACTTGCACAACAAGTCCAATCAAATCATATCACTTAGAGTCCTTATTGAAGCGCTGAATCTTGGTGTATATTCAAATGCTTTTATTTTCCTTAAGTTTATGTACCACAACCAGCCGACGCGTTTCGTTCTGTACAACAGAACTTCTTCAGGGCGTTCTTATTTCCTTCAAGTTATGTCGGTATCCTGTTGTCATATAACTAGATATTTCTTCCAAATGTTAGACGAGACGTACGTACATTCTTATTCAAAGTGACTAGGTATCAATTTTACCCACACAATTCGGGCAGACTTGAGTAATTTATAGCATCCTCAAAGTCAGTCTTTCAAAAATTCGAAAGTATAGGACATGATAATCCAAATCCAAATGTTTCTCAAGAAAAGTCATTTTCAATCGTTCGGAATATCGCGATTCCTTGTGGGACCCCCTGAGGAGGCCTAGGGGGTCAGGGTGCTTCTACCCTGCTCCCTTTGCGTGTTTTGCACCTTTGTTTCACTGCTTTCTTGTGCCTTCGTTCTAACGAGGCACAAGATGGCTGCCAACACTTCCTGGTTTGGAGTGTTGACAGACAGTGGCAGCCAATCAGCATGCCTTCCCGAGAAAGCTGCATGCTCATTGGCTGTCAACACTTCTAACCAGGAAGTGTTGGCATCCATCTTGTGCTAGTGTTGACAGACAGTGGCAGCCAATCAGCATGCCTTCCCGAGAAAGCTGCATGCTCATTGGCTGTCAACACTTCTAACCAGGAAGTGTTGGCATCCATCTTGTGCTCGATAGACAAAGGCAAAAGAAAGCAAAAAAACAAACGTGAAGAACACAAAAAGGGGGCAGGGTAGATACACCCTGACACCCTAGGCCTGCCCAGGTGGTCCCACAAGGACAAAAAAAGGACCACATTTTTTTTTTTAAAACCTGGTCTGTTTTTTAAAAAATTACCTCATGGGGGGACCAAATCACGGGGGCGTAGTGATAAAGAAGTGTGGGGGGTCCACAATCCCCCCCACACTTCCCCGGGGACTGCCGCCCCCGGGGCAAAGCAACGCAGCCCCTTGGTGCATACTGGAGGCTCCTGGTGGGCTAGTTGGCCCCCAGGGACCCCCAGTATGCAGGGGAATTAGTTCCTACTGTGCAAACACGCCAGGGGTTGCGCTGCAGAGAGGTGTAAAAAATAGTGTGGCCTCATTACATCTCTCTACAATGCAGCCCCCTTGCGCATACTGCAGGTTCCAGGTGGGCTAGTTGGCCCCCAGGGACCCCCAGTATGCAAGGGGAATTAGTTTCCCCTCTGCAAACACGCCCGGGGGCTGCGTTGCAGAGAGGTGTAAAAAAGGGCGTGGCCTCATTACACCTCTCTGCAATGCAGCCGCCTGGCTTATACTGGAGGCTCCTGGTGGGCTAGTTGCCCCCCAGGGAGCCCCAGTATGCAAGGGGAATTAGTTCCTCCTCTGCAAACGCGCCAGGGGGTGCGCTGCAGAGTGTTGTAAAAAGGGGGCGTGCCCTCTGAACACCTGCCTGCCAAAATGTAGTAAATCAGTATAAAAAAAACCCAAATTAATACATTTAAAAATTGTCATTTAAAAAAACGTTGAAATTCAATGAAAAAACCATAGGTTTCAGGCCTTATATAGTTAGGAATTAGCATTTAAAAAACCTTGCAAATTCACTGAAAAAACCATAGGTGTCAGGCATTATATAGTTAGGAATTAGCATTTAAAAAACCTTGCAAATTCACTGAAAAAACCATAGGTTCCAGGCCTTATATAGTTAGGAATTAGCATTTTAAAAACCTTGCAAATTCACTGAAAAAAACATAGGTTTCAGGCCTTATATAGTTAGGAATTAGAATTTTAAAAACCTTGTAAATTCACTGAAAAAACATATGTTTCAGGCCTTATATAGTTAGGAATTAGCTTTTAAAAAAACCTTTGAAATTCACTCAAGAAATTATAAGTTTTAGGGGTGTTATAGTTAGCTGGACATTTCACTCATACAAAACCATTGAAATTGCTCCTATATAGTTAGTTTTACTAACTATATTTCGCGCACCCGCAATCCACTGCTGATGATGTCACATATTACATCATTCATGACATTGTCAGTGACATCACTGATGACATCTCAAATGACATCAATGATGACATCACTGATGACATCATCCTGTGAATGTGGTTTGCTTCGTTACTTAAATATGCATTATATATATAGCAATTTGCATTGAAGTATGAGTGGATATATAAAAATAAATATTTGGATGGAGGACTTTAACAATGTATAGTGTCTCACTAAATATAGTTTATAGTTGCCCAAAGGTGTATTTTAAAAGCATTTCCAGACCTACTCCAGTCAAAGTGCCTAGGTCATTGCCACCACAGTGCACAATTATGAAGTCAGGGTGTGGGAGATGCAAAAAGGATTTTACGAATGGCATCAATTGGTGACATCTCAATCCTCTCTGGCCAATCCACATAATATCCACATTTGGTAAGTCAAGGTTGAGAAAGCATCTATTTGTTGCATAACTTTCCCTCCAGAAAATATAGCTGTGTCCTACAATCCACACTATAAGCATCTTGAAGGGAGATCTGGTTGTACTCAGATGGGCTCTGGAAATGAAATGGCAGTTTGAAAGTAGGAGTTTAAAAAAATGTGGATGAGATTCAGTGCACTTGAAAAAGAATATATGATTGGTGGTTTCTGAAAATTCAACATTGAAAACTTTTTAAGGAGAAATGCTAATGGTTGAGAGAAAGTGATAGAAAGGAACATTGCACAGGATACTCTGCTGTATTGAAAAGTCAAACAACCTTGCTGGTTTGCTTTGCAGATGAACTTTTCACCTGTGTGTTCAGTTAGGTGTTCTATGGAGTGTTACCATGGTAACAGGCAGAAAGAGCAGTGGGGGAAGGTTGAATATTATGTGAAATTGAAAGTGTTTCAATGTATAACCAATTAAAATGTTAGATTGGTTTTGAATTTGTGTGGGAAGATATTTGATTGGTTATCTACAAGATTATGAGTGTAAAATGAGAGGGAAGCTATGCCATTGTGTGGTTGCAGTGACTGGTGCACTATTCAGATATTCAACTTAAGAAAATCTGGTATATGATTGACACTGTTCTAAAACTACAAAATCTTTTTTAAAGGTGAGTTGTTAATTTGTAAGGGGATCTATGTTGTGCAGTTAAAGTTAAATTGAAAAATGTATTCTAATGTGGAAGCAGGAGTGTATTTGTATAGAGTGTGATTTTGAATGTGTCTGCTTTGGGAAAAATATTGTGAAAGGAGCATTTGGTATGTAGATGTGTTTGAGGAGATATTTGTTTGCAGTACAGTGCTGTTATTAAAAATGTAGAGTTTGTATATGAAATGGTCTAACCACTTATACACTTGTATATCAGGGTTAGAATTGTTAGATAGTCTCCTTGCAGTCTTGTAAACATTCTGGGTGTGCTGCACAAATGCCATAGAAAATCTTTCAGTAGTAGATAGTAATCATTTTACTGAATTGCAAGGGATACTGTCATGTGTCTAAGATCACAGTGTGAGTCAGAATTCATTTCAGAAAAATGTGGCAGAATAATTTGCTTAGTTTATGTGTTTTAAAATATGGCAAAAGATGTAGTTATGGAGTGAGTCAGTTCCTAGGACAGTTAGTGCTATAAAGTCCAAAGCAGCATGTGTGTCAGGCCTCTGAATTCCCAAATAGTCTCCATTCTGTGTAATAAAGATCCTGGGTGTGCTGTAGAAATTGCATACCAACTTTCTCTGTAGCATGTAGAAATCATTTCCGTGAATTCTCATTTCTACATTCTCAGTCCCACCTTGAGCCCCTGCACTGCCTGTACACCACTGCACTGTCCTAAAATCTGAAACAGCACTCCCAGCAAGACTCTCTTTCACTGTAGTAATCATTTTACAGTATAGCAAGGCATACTGTCATGTGTCTAAGATCACAGTGAGTCAGAATTCATTTCAGAAAAATGTGGCAGAATAATTTGCTTAGTTGATGTGTTTTAAAATATGGCAAAACATGTAGTCATAGAATAATTCAGTCCTTAGGACAGTTAGTGCTATAAAGTCCAAAGCAGCTTGTGTGCCAGGCCTCTGAATTCCCAAATAGTCTCCATGCTGTGTAATAGAGATCCTGCGTGTGCTGTAGAAATTGCATACCAACTCTCTCTGTAGCATGTAGAAATCATTTCAGTGAATTCTCCTTTCTACATTCTCAGTCCCACCTTGAGCCCCTACACTGCCTGAACACCCCTGCACGGGAAACAACCTTTACAACGCAACTTTTACAATGCACTACGATTATAACGAAACTTTTACAACGCAACATCTATTACATAGCATGCCATTACAATGTAACCATTACAACGCATGACACTACAACGCATACCATTACAATGCATGTCATTACAATGCAGTCATTACAACGCATACCATTACAACGCATACCATTATCATCCAACACTTACCCTGCTGTTGCACCCCCTGGAGTCAGAATAGTAATTTTTACCCCTACACTATCCAACACTTACCCTACTGTTGACCCCCTGGAGTTACAAGAGTAATGTTTACCCCTACACTATTCAATACTTACCATACATGCAATGTAATGTTATGCGTTGTAATGGTATGCGTTGTAAAGGTAGTATGCGTTGTAATGGAATGCGTTGTAAAGGTAGTTTTTAAAAATTCGTTGTAATGGAATGAGTTGTAATGAAATGAGTTGTAATGAATGTTGCGTTGTACAAAATGTGTTGTAAAGGTGTGCGTTGTAAAAGTATGTGTTGTAATGTCATACAACAGTGAAATTTTAACAAATAGATCAACTTCTTGTAAATAGGTGCGCGTGACTTATACAAGAACCACAGTGGGATTCTTCACATCTGTAGAATATATTTTTATTGTTCAATGTTTCTTTATGTTGCGTTCAATGTTTATAAATACACTTCGATTATTTCATTTCATAATCTTAGAGTTCCAAGAGTACAATTATATCATATTGTTCACATCCTTCATTACCCAATGCATTTCGGGTCATAAAACAAGCTGACCCTTCGTCAGGGGTCTGTAACGAAATGAAAACAGGACCATTAAGTTCATCATTCTGTTTTTCTCACAAGATCCCTATTATCTGCATGCAATTAAACTTATACACAAAATCACGGTTTCTAAACGAAATCACTACACAACGTGAATGTCGCCTATATGCAAGCGTGGCTAAATGCACTTTATCAGCTAAATGAAACAATGGCTCCTTGACAATCTTAAAGCACAACAGCCCATCTTCATCATAAACTAGATATCTACCACTGTCATTCGTTGTTAACACAAAGCAGTTGAAATGACCATGCTTAACGGAACGCACTAAACGTTTGTCGCGCTAAGAGCTGCAGAATGCTTACGTTTGGGATCAGCCGATCTCCTTCGGTAGTTGTGAACGCTCAACTGGTCGTTTACCGCGCCCTGTTTGACTACATAATTCAACATGTCTGCATGAGCACGTGACCGGGGAGATACCCAATCACTGGTAGCCGGCTTCAAAATACCATCATCACGTGACAGGGGAGTGGGTGCGCTGTGTGTTGTCATTCGGCTGTAGTTAAATAAAGCTCTTAGCGCGACAAACGTTTAGTGCGTTCCGTTAAGCATGGTCATTTAAACTGCTTTGTGTTAACAACGAATGACAGTGGTAGATATCTAGTTTATGATGAAGATGGGCTGTTGTGCTTTAAGATTGTCAAGGAGCCATTGTTTCATTTAGCTGATAAAGTGCATTTAGCCACGCTTGCATATAGGCGACATTCACGTTGTGTAGTGATTTCGTTTAGAAACCGTGATTTTGTGTATAAGTTTAATTGCATGCAGATAATAGGGATCTTGTGAGAAAAACAGAATGATGAACTTAATGGTCCTGTTTTCATTTCGTTACAGACCCCTGACGAAGGGTCAGCTTGCTTTATGACCCGAAATGCATTGGGTAATGAAGGATGTGAACAATATGATATAATTGTACTCTTGGAACTCTAAGATTATGAAATGAAATAATCGAAGTGTATTTATAAACATTGAACGCAACATAAAGAAACATTGAACAATAAAAATATATTCTACAGATGTGAAGAATCCCACTGTGGTTCTTGTATAAGTCACGCGCACCTATTTACAAGAAGTTGATCTACTTGTTAAAATTTCACTGTTATTGAAGGCGCGGAAGGACGCCGCGCGACATAGGTGGCGCCAACCCGAAAAGGATAACTAGAGATTGAATGTGTTAAGAGAGTGCAAAGGGATAACACTCAGTCAGTTACTAGTAATGTCATACAACCCCACTGCACTGTCTCCGAAGCAGCACTCCCAGCAAGACTCTCTTTCACTGTAGTAATAATTTTACGGAATTGCAAGGCATACTGTCATGTGTCTAAGATCACAGTGTGAGTCAGAATTCATTTCAGAAAAATGTGGCAGAATAATTTGCTTAGTTGATGTGTTCAAAAATATGGGAATACATGTACTCATGAAAATGATAAAGCTAGTTTTGTATTATCTATTAGTAAAAATAATAAAATGAAGTGTTTATATTTTTCTGCTAGGTACAGCAACATAATAAAATGTATTATGGATCAAAATCAGAACAACATTGAAGTCACTTTTGACATTTCTAACACTCTGATAGAGGACTTAAATGTACCTTTTGTGGACAGCAGCAATGAAGAACAACCTATTGGTGCAGGTGATATAACCTGTGATTTTGTGAATGAAAGTTTAGATAAGGAATTCATTGAAGCATTGGATGATATTGAGTTTAATTTGTCAAGCTCTGAAGTTGATGAAGATGTTAATGAAATTGCTGATAACATCATGCTAGATGTTCTATTACAATATGAAATGTCACAAGAATAAATTTATGATTAAAAATTAAAAATGATTTGAGAGAGTCTTCTTGTACAATTGTAATCTTTGAGCTAGTAGCCAAGTTATTGTGGTATAAACTGAGTCTTACAGCATAGTTTTTATTTCCAGGTGTATATTGTTTGACTTTTAGCAAAGTCTCTGTGATTGTTGATTTCCTATTGTACAGAGGTATTCAAGAGAATGTCTGTTTGTATGCACTGTGGTAAAAAAAATGAGACTATTTGTGATCTTAGACACATGACAGTATGCCTTGCAATTCAGTGAAATGATTACTACAGTGAAAGAGAGTCTTGCTGGGAGTGCTGTTTCAGGGTTTAAGAGCGTGCAGTGGTGTTCAGGCAGTGTAGAGGATCAAGGTGAGACTGAGAATGTAGAAATGAGAATTAACTGAAATGATTACAACATGCTACAGAGACAGTTGCTTTGCAATTTCTACAGCACACCCAGGATCTTTATTACACAGCAATGAGACTATTTGGGTATTCATAGGCCTGGCACAAATGCTGTTTTGGACTTTGTAGCACTAAATGTCCTAAGGCCTGACTCATTCCATGAGTACATGTATTCCCATATTTTTAAACACATCAACTAAGTAAATTATCCTGCCACATTTTTTTGAAATGAATTCTGACTCACACTGTGATCTTAGACACATGATAGTATCCCTTGCAATTCAGTAAAATGATTACTACAGTGAAAGAGGGTCTTGCTGTTTGAGTTTAGAGCAGTGCAGTAGTGTTGAAAGAGTTTAGCAGCTTTTGATAGAGATGGTGTATTAGAGTTTAGGACAGTGCAGTGCTGTTCAGGCAGTATAAGGGGTCAAGGTGGGACTGAGAATATAGAAATGAAAATACACTGAAATGATTACTACTTGCTACAGAGAGAGTTGCTATGGCATTTCTACAGCACACATAGGATCTCTATTACACAGCATGGAGACTATTTGGGAATTAAGAGGCCTGACACACATGCTGCATAGATTTTTATTGCACTACATGTCCTAAAGTCTGACTCACTCCATAAGTACATGTATTCCCATATTTTTAAACACATCAACTAAGAAAATTATTCTGCCACAATTATCTGAAATGAATACTAACTCACAGTGTGATCTTAGACACATGACAGTATCCCTTAAAATTCAGTAACATTATTACTTCAGTGAAAGGGGTTCTTGCAGGTAGTCCTGTTTCAGGGTTTAGGGCAGTGCAGTGGTGTTTCAACATTATAGGGGCATTCGCTGAGGATGGTGATTTTGGATTTAAAGCAGTGCAGTAGTGTTGAAAGAGTTTAGCAGGTTTTGCTAGGGATGGTGTATCAGGGTTTAAGACAGTGCAGTGCAGTTCAGGCAGTGTAAGGGGTCAAGGTGGGACTGAGAATGTAGAAATGAAAATTCACTGAAATGATTACTACATGCTACAGAGAGAGTTGCTATGGCATTTCTACAATACACTCAGGATCTGTATTACATGTAGTGCTACAAAGTCCTATGCAGCATGTTTGTCAGGTCTCTTAATTCCCAAATATTCTCCATGTTGTGTAATAAAGATCCTGTATGTGCTGTAGAAATGCCATTGCAACTCTCTCTGTAGCATGCAGGAATCATTTCAGTGAATTGCAAGGGATATTTTGATTTGTCTAGAATCAGAATGTGAGTCAGTGTGTTTATGGGAATATTCAGCCTGATTCATCAACGGGCCGTTTTGCGAGCCCCTAATAGCGATTCATAGCGAATCGCTATTAAGGACTCGCAAAACGGTATTCATGTAGGAATTGCTAAATAAATAGCGATTCCTACACATTCCTTATTTGCGAGTAGCAAGTTGCTAATCGCAAATAAGGAATACTCCCCATTCATTCCTATGGGCCTTTTGGCCCATAGGAATGAATGGGGAGTATTCCTTATTTGCGATTAGCAATTTGCTACTCGCAAATAAGATAGCGATTGAAAGGGTGCCAGGGGTGTCCAAAGGACACCCTGTAGCACCCCTTAAATGTAAATTGAAACAGGTGTTGCGCACACACATGTCCATAGGACATGTGTGTGTGCAACATGCAACTTAGAAAAATGCTTTTAAAAGCATTTTTCTAAGTTTTTGCTATTTACCGAGAGGTCTGACCTCTCGGTAAATAGCGGCCCAAAATTGCGAATTAGCAATTTAAAAATGGTTGATGAATTGCATTTAAGGAATCTCAAATAGAGATTCCTTAAATGTAATTCCTCGCAATTTAGCGAATTAGCAATTACCGATTTTTGCATTTGGGATGATGAATCCCAAATGCAAAAATTGCGCTCGCAAAGGGCCAGATTCTCAGAATCTGGCCCTTTGCGAGCGCAATTCGGCTTGATGAATCAGGCTGATTGTGACAGAATCACTTGGTCGATGCATGTGTTTGCAGATATGAGAATACATGTACTCTGCCCAAGCACAACTGCATTGTTCTAAACTCAGAATTATCAGCCCCACCTTGAACCTCTACAGTTCCTGAACACCACTGCACTGTCCTAAACCCTGAAATACCATCCCTAGCAAAACCTGCTAAACTCTTTCAACACTACTGCACTGCTGTAAACCCTGAAACATAATTTTCAGCAAATGCCCCTATAATGTTCAAACACCACTGCACTGTTCTAAACTCTGAAACAGCACTCCCTGCATGATCTCCTACACTGCCCGAACACTGCTGCTGTACCTTAAAATTACTTATGGAGTGAACCAGACGTAACAACATATAGTGCTTCTAATTGCTATGTAGTATGCTAGTAGTGGTCTACAATTGTAAAAAAATAATTAAATATGTTTTTTTTCTTCACAACAGATTTTAATTATCTACAGAAAGAAAACAAAATATGCCTTCAAAGAGTGAGAGAAGAAGAAGATATAAACAGGCTTACATTTCCAAGAAAAAAGAAGTACAAGATTTATCTAAACAGCAATGTGTGGAAAAAACAAAGAAAGCTCCTGGTAAGTCAACAAAGGATTTTATAAGAAAAATAACACAATTTAAAAAACTGTGGAGAATCAGGAAAAAAATAAAAAAATATCTGTAACTACAAAGAAAAACCAGACAAAAAAGAAAAATGATGGAAAAATATGTGGGAAACATGGGGGTTGATTCTGATTCGGGAAAAAAAACGTCCGTACGATTTTTATCCGTAGCCCTCTCCGTACAAATCGTAACCCGTCCGTCCGAGTCACATAGTATGATCCGTATTCCATGAATCCGTCCGAATCGTCGCGATCCGTACGTATTGCAAGGCTGAAACCGTGAACCGTACGACTCGTACACATGCCGTATGACTCGTAAACATGCCGTACGACCCGACGAGTACGATCCGGACCGGGGTATGAGGACGCGATTCATACGGTCCACTTCAGGTAAGGGCGAGTTGTACGAAAAAGCACACAAACACATACACACCGTGCGGTCCGTACACCCCCATGATCGCAGGTGTACGCACTGTACCCAATGTACGCTGGGTGTACACACCATACCCCATGTCCGCTGGGTGTACGCACCGTACCCCATGTACGACGGGTGTACGCACCGTACCCCATGTACGATGGGTTTACGCACCGTACCCCATGTACCCTGGGTGTACGTACCATACCCCATGTACACTGGGTGTATGCACCATACCCCAGCGTACATGGGGTGCAGTGCGTACACCCAGCATACATGGGGTACGGTGCGTATACCCATCGTACATGGGGTACAGTGCATACACCCCATGATCGCAGGGGTACGCACCGTACCCCTGCGATCATGGGGGGTACGCACCGTATCCGGGGGGACCGTTCCATACCTGTTTCGGCGCAAACTCTGCTTTTACGGCTGTTTTCAGCTCCTGTAGTAAAAGGGTTGTACGGTGTGTACCCGACACGTATCGTACTTGCTGGGTCGTAAAAACCAACCGCGAACCGTACAGATGTCGCGTACAGCGGGTTCCAAGGGAGAATCGTACGGAGATTAGAGTCGTACAGTCTCTGTACGACTCGTACGGAGTACGGCTCCTGGTACGAATTGGACTTCGTCGTACGTACAGGGGACGTTGCAGGGTACAATTCATATGGGAAAAACGCTCCAAATGGCTATTTGGAGCGGTTTTTCCCAAATCGGAATCGACCCCATAGTGTTTATAGTAATAGACGAAAAAATCAGTTTGTTGAGATTCGGAAGCGAATGTTTCATAACAGAGTTGTTATAAATTTATTAAAAAATATAAAGAATTGTAAAAGAAAAACTGCTTTATATAAGAAAAAAAACATACAGACAATTGTTGAGAAAGCTTTTGAATTTAAAAAAAAATTGTTTCTTTTAGTAATCAGTAGGATTCGAACACTAGATAAGCCAATCAATGTTATGAAGGTCAAAAGTAAGTGGAAAAGACTAATTAATAGAACTAATTTTTGTAATGTTTTTTCTGGAGAATGGAAACATAGTTGTGAGCCGTTTTTTAATGAAGAGAGTTACTTTCAGAGTAATGATTTGTTGCATGCAGTTGACACCAGTGGTCGAGCTTATGAGGTTAAGAATGGTTGTCCGATTGAAAAAGAGAAAATTGTCAATAGAAATGCAGAAGAGGTGTTCGCTGATGAAGTTATAGGGAGACGTCCTAAGGCTCCAGTGTACACTTGGAATTGTAGTAGTATTTGTAGTGTACAACAGGATTCAATTGATTTTTTTCGCAATTTTTTACGTAAGTATACTAAGAAAAGTGTTAAACAGAAGATTAAGATGTTGCAAGAATTAGACCCCTGCAGAGTGAGAGAAAAAACGGGTTTGCAAGGTCATTCTTTGGCTTGTCTTTCTAAAAAAGTATGTCAGAGTGTTTTTCACCACATTAGGATGTTAGCAGTGCATCATACTGAAGTGAGGAAATTAGTGAGAAGGTTGTATTATGCAAAAAGTCCAGCACTAGTGTTAAAAAAGTTCAACAGTGCTCTTTTGCATGGATCTGTGTTAGATGTGATCAACATTTGTGAAGAAATTAAGGTTAGTTACTTTGGTCCTGAAGAAGATAGTGCAGAAACAGATACATTAATAGAAGGAAATGTGGAGGAAAATGTACAGAATTATAGTACAGAAAATTTTGAGCAAGAAATTACAAGGTTTAAGGTCATTTCAGACGAAAAGCCAAACTTTTCTTGTATTTGTTGTAGATGAATTCATTATAAAAATCAGACCAGGTTAGTTGATCTATATTTAAAAAGTGAAAAGGAGAATAATGAGTGGAAGGAATTTGCAACTTATTTGTTGGTAGAGAATTGTTTTGATTTGGATTCTGATCAACGTATTTGTAAATATTGTTATAATAAATTAGATGAGAATAAGATGCCTGCTAGAGCTGTTCATAATAATCTTGAGTTGGTAAATATTCCTTCTGAACTGATGGATTTAAATACTTATGAGTCTATTCTCATTCAATGTGTGCATCCATTTCAGGCTATTGTTCGCATGGAGCCTAAGACAGGGAAATTGCCTCCTTCAGATTTACAGAGAGGATTATAGGGAAGAGTTGTATATTTGCCTCTAAATTTAAAGAAAAATATTGAATCAATTGGTGTAGAAAATGTGGAAGAGGAACCTCTAGTTATTCTAGTTAATGGTGTTCCTACGAAGAGTAAGAAAAATTGGCAAGAATTAGTGGATGTTAGGAAAGTGAAAAAGGCAACGTTGTATTTGGTAAAATAATCAATACTATAAAAATGTGTATGTAGGAGAAGAGGAAACAACTGTAGAAGAGAAGAGTGATTTGCCAACTGCACAAATTGAAAAAGTGTCTGTGTCAAAAACTGAAGAAATTTATGAACATTATAGTGTGCATCCACTTCACTCGTGATGGGAAATACTATTGAGTTATTTCAAATGAAAGAAGCAAAAGGAAGTCCCATTAGTGTATGGGAAGAAAGCTTGGAAACTCGTTGCTTCCCTCAGTTATTTCCAACAGGCAAAGGTGGACGATATGATGAACAACTGTGCAGATTCCTGCATCTGAATACCGCACTTCAAGATTATATGCAGAAGATCCAAGGTTTCGCCAATGTATTCCATATTTGTTTCATCTTCTGTTTGAGAGTGACTTGTCTGGACTTTCTTATGCAGTGAACCATATACTAAAAAGTGGAGTACATTTGCAAAATGTTTTGGCTAAGGACTTTATGGATAAAGTCCAACAGAAAGATACTATTTTGGAATCTCAGCTAATTAATTTCATGGCATGTCAGCATGGTACTAATGAGTATTGGTACCGTTGTCATGGGGAATTGAAATGTATGCTAAGAAACTTAGGAACTCCTACATGGTTCCTTACTCTAAGCTGTGCAGAGTATGCTTGGGAAGATTTACTTCAATTTCTTCGAGAGGCAAATGCTAACATAGAAAATATAGAATACAAGACACCTGGAGAACTGTGCTCTTTGGATCCAGTTAATGTATGCAGGTATTTCAATCATAGAGTTGAAGCTATGATGTCTTTCATCACAAACAAAAAAAATCCTCCTCTTGGAGGGGTTCTGGATTTCTTTTGGAGAAAGGAGTATCAAGCAAGAGGTGCTCCTCACATACATATGCTGCTATGGATCAAAGATGCCCCCAAATTTGGAACAGATTCAGATGACCCAGTGATGAGTTTTATTGAACAATATTCTACATGTGCTGTACCCAAAAGTACAGTAGAAAAGAATTTAAGACATCAAGTCTTATTATTTCAAACCCATCGTTGTGGAAAATACTTTTGTCGAAAGTACAAATCTAAGGATAAGTTCTAAACAAAATGTTGATTTGCATTTCCACTTCCAGTATTATCAAAAGGAAGAGTGAACAATTGTATGTCATCTTTGCAACATACTGTCACAAGAAAATCACCGAAAAATACTTACAACTTAAAAAGAAATGAAGAGTCAAAATACATAAATAACTATAACCCAGTCATTTTGTCCATGTGGAATGCTAACATGGATATTCAATATGCTGCAGACACTCCATTGCTGTGGCTCGATATGTAACATCTTACATTACTAAATCTGAAAAGACGGAACTAAAGGAAATGTGGGAAGCAATTTCTCATGAAAAGAGCCTAAGTAAGAAATTGTACAGCTACAGTTTGAAGATGTTGTCTCATCGAGAAATCGGAGAATATGAATGTTCAGATTGTTTATCACCTGCAAGTCTATACTCCAAATCTAGAACAATCATTTGGGTGAGTTTAGGTCTTGCAAGAACACGAAACAGAGTTTTGAAAGCTGTACAAGAAATTGAGTATTTAGCAGAGAGAGAACCAGACAGTACAGATATTTTGAAGACAAAAATTTGTTGGATACATACTATCCAAATAGAAGTAATCATCTTGAGAACGTTTGTCTCTATGAAGTACTGCAAAGCTATACTTTTAAGAGGCATATTACAGAAGATATCAATAAAGGAGTATATGCTGTGATTGGATCTGAAGGATGTTTAGTAAAAGAAAGAAAAGGACATTCGATTAATCACCGAAAACTGAGTTGCGAAACTCCTGACAAAAGGGAATTTTACCTCTTAGCTCTTTTGCAACTCTTTAACCAGTGGCGAAGAGAACTGGAACTACTTGGAGATTTTGACAGTTATGAAGATTCATTCAACGCAACTAAAAATACTATAGAATGTCCTGCTTTTACTAATTATCTGAAAATGTTGAACGACGAAATACAGCAAGAAGTTACAATTGCAGCACAGATTGCTAGAGACAGTTCTCAAGACAGTCAAAGATCTCCTTCGTTGAGTCAGGATACACTAGGAGAACCAATTATTCAAAATGAAGCAGCAACTGCCATGGATAAGGTGGAAACAGCAATGCAACAAGCTCAAGAGGATGTAATAAACTTAGAAGAATTGGAAAAACAACTAAATGTTGAGCAAAAACAAATGTACGATCAAGTGACTGAACAGATTGAGCATGGTTTATATCACGAGAAAAAAGAGTGCTCATGTACGTCATTTAAACCTGTCCGACTGTACGTGAGTGGAGAAGCAGGTACTGGAAAAAGTTTTCTAATTAAAGGAATTGCAACTTATCTACAGAAAAGAACTGAGTTGTCACTCTCTTGTGTTGTTACTGCTCCAACTGGGTTGGCAGCACATAACATTAAAGGGATTACTTTACATCGTTTATTGATGCTGCCTGTAGAGCATGAAAATAAATTAGAATACCACAAGCTATCTGGAGAAGCTTGTTGTGAAGTTTCTAGAGTCTTGAAAAAAATTAAACTTCTCATTATTGATGAGGTAAGCAGGGTATCAAATGTAATGCTTGCCTTTGTGCATTTAAGAATGCAACAAATCCTTAAAACAGAGTATGATGTGTTATTTGGAGGCAAACACGTCATAGTTTTTGAAAATCTACTACAACTAACTCCTGTGAAAGGACAGCCAGTATTTAAAACAGTTACACATGAAGATACCAGAAAGTGCCTGGGAATCATTGGAAATGTTAATATTTGGTAATATTTTGAATATTCAGAACTCATTACAAATATGCGACAGGCAAAGGATGCTGATTATAAAAGTATTCTTGAAGATATAAGAATTGGAAAAGTGAGTGAACACGGCAAAAAAGCTTCACAGGCACGATTACTTACAAATTTGTTTCCAAACAAAAATATTCTCCCAGAGAATATATATAGAAAAATTGCAGAAAAGAAATCAGTGATATGCTTGATGCCAACTCTGCAAGAATGTTCAATATTCAATGAAAAAATGCTTAAGTTAGAAAATCAAGAAATTATAAAACTGGAAGCTATTGATAGAATAGAGCATGAAGGAGCTACTATTATTTTGTCAGAAAAGTTGAAGTAAAAATTGGATTCTTTAGAAAAATCAATATCTAAAACTGCTGGTTTAGAAAAGAATCTATATGCATGTATTAATTGTCGGATAATTTTATGACGAAATTTACATGTGGAAAGAGGTTTAGTAAATGGAGCAATGGGCAATGTTGTTGATTTTGTGAATTATCCAAATAGAGATGAAATTGAATTTTCGAAAATCAAATTTGATGAAATTGAAGAAGTACAATAATTGAGTCGTTGTTCAGCTCGATTTTTGCTTGTAAAAGATTTATATGTCCGCCGAAAACAGTTTCCTGTTTGTTTGGCATATGCGGTACTATTCATAAATCTCAAGGTTTAAGTGTAGATTGTGCTTTGGTGAATATTGGAAGTACTGTGTTTAAAGAGGGTATGGCATATGTTGCTTTATCGCGTAACAATGGCCCCTGCAGCCCCCGCAGTGCGGGGGGGCCCTAAGCTCGAGAGGGCCCCCTTGGCACTGCACTCTGCCCAGAGAGCTCCTGATTGAGCATTGAGGGGGCCCCCTGCATGCCGTGCAGGGAGGCCCCCTCAATTTTCGTTACGCCAGTGGTCAGAACTTTATCTGGATTATACCTGATTGATTTTGATGTCATAAAGATTAGTGCAGATGTAAGTTGTGTAAAAGAGTATAATAGGTTAAGAAGAGAACATGCTCCTAATTTACCTCAATATCAATATTGATATAACTCCTTCTCAATATAAGTTGTAAAAGAAGATATGAGAAAAATTGTAGCGAGGTTGCAGAGAAAAGAAAAAAACTAGATGAACCAGTGATAGTAAGCAAAAAGAAAAAGGATTCTATTGAAGAGGTTGTTGGTTTTCAGTTTGAAAACAGTTCTGGTGTCAACTGCTATGCTAATGTAGTGGTTAATGTTGTTTTTTTTCTTGAAACTTTACTACAACAAATTGTTGAAAATCGGGACAAAAGATTTTGTTGTTTGTTGAATTCTGTGTTTGAGAAATGTAGTAGTGATACAACTAAAATAGAAAGTGTTTCTGATATTCGAAATGTTTTAGACATATGTTCTGGTTTAAATCAATTTTCACAGAATATTCAGCAAGATTGTCAGGAATTTCTAATGTATATGCTTGTTGTATTGCAAGACGAAAATATAGAAATTGAAAATCTTTTTGGCCTTTCTTATAAATGGCAACATGACTGTGACAATTGTTTATTTTCAAGTAGTACTGAAATAGACACTGACAGATTTATATATTTGACTTTACCAGACAGCAAATCAGTGTCTTTTAATAATCTAGTTAGAGAAGCAAATCAAAACATGGTCTGTACCCAATGTAACTCACAAATGTTATCAACATTATTTATACAAAGATATGGACAGTATGTAATTTTAATGGTGCAACGATGCAAACCTGATGGAATAAAACTGACAACTTTACTAAAAAATGTTGTGGCTTCTCAACTATCAATATCAGGAAGAACTTTTGTAACTGTAGCAATTATTTTCCATGATTGTCCTTCTACAACATCAGGACGTTACACAGCTTATTTAAAATGTACAAAAGGCTGGACTCATTGTAATGATACTCAATTGATTTTTAAACAATGTTTGCCTTATGACTTACCAAATTCTTACCTAGTGTTTTTACAACCAACATTTTAGGGAAAATAATTGGCCTGGGAAAATTACTGCTGTTAAGAAAGGGTAGTCTGGTGTTGAAAAGTACTTTGTGAGTGAGGTTCATGAGGTTAAAAAAATTCTTGTAGTTGACGTAGAGGTAGTGTAAGTGTATCAGATAGTGGGTGATGTGGCAATCACAGGAGATGTTGATCATCAGTGAGGCAGAGGTGTTTTAGATTTGTTGTAGTTGTTGGAGATGTTGCTGACATTTTTTATTCCCTTGTAGAGGTTTCTTTTAATGGTATACAGATCCATGGTAAGATAAAGGATGAGCAGAGTGTGATCGGCATACCAGATGATGTTGTGTTTCTGATAGCATGCTACTTGTTTAAGGTTCTATGTACATGATAAATAGCATCGGGTGGAGGTATAACCATTGTTAGATGGTACAAAAGATGTTGGTGCTTTTGATTCAGAAGGTTGGGAAACGGACGCTAAGAGTACTATTAAGTGTCTTCCAAATTAAGGATTTCACACATACTATTTGGCCATGAGGAATGGTATTTGAAACAAAAAATGACTATTTCGGGTAAATGTTGTTAGCATATGTTTGTACATTACTTTATTTAGAGTGTATAAAAAAGAAGTAATAATGTTTTGTTACTTTGTGATTGTTGGTGATATCCCTTACTTATGTAAAAAATTGCTGTTCGAAAAAGACATTTAAGATATGTTTTTTTCTAATTGTTACATTCTTAATGAAAATGTTGAATGGGTTTTTTAAAGACAATCTTATTGATAGTCTTTTTTTTGCCCGCTGTTAAATGATGAGTACTATTGAACTCACTGTTTTCAGTGAAATTCAATATATTCTGAGAACTGCAAAATAAAATACATAACATATTGTACAAATTATTTTGTATTGTGAAATATATATTATAACTCAATTTTTCTTCTCTTCCACAGATATTATATTTATTAAAAATAGATTATTAACTTTTCATTACTTATAAGGTGAGTATGACAAACAAAAAATAAATACTTTCTCATCACTCTCTTTCTTCTCCTTCCCTTTCTCCCTTTCTTTACTTTGTCTCTTACTCCACTTCCTTTGCTCATGTTACTCTCCTTCCCCCACTCTCTTTACTCCCCTTAATTCACCTTTACACTCCTTCTCTCACGATCAGTACCCTTTCCCTTACCCTCACTTACCTTCTCCTGCTCCCTCTTTCCTCTCTGTGACCCTCACTTCTCTTTTCTTTCTTCCTCCATCACTACCCTTCTTTTGCTCTATCCCTCACTCTTTTTTACTCTCCCCTCACTCTCTTTCCTTCACACCATCCCTCACTCACTTTCAGTCACTCCCCTTCTCTTATTCCCTCACTTCCTTTTGCTCACTCCCTTTCCTTTATTCCCCCCTCACTCCCCGTTCCTCCATCCTTCTCTAAGTCTCTTCCTCTGTCTCAGTCACTATAGCTGCCTCACTCTCTCACAGTCCCTCACTCTCCCTCTCTTTCTCTCTCTCACTGTCTCCCTCTCTCTCCACCAATCTTCATTTTCTTTCCTCTCTCTTTCCATAAATTCTTCTCTCTCACACTACTTTTTCCTCTATCTTAATATGCTTCTTTTCCCCTCACTGTCATTGCCCTTCACTCAATCTCACTCCTCTTCTCCTACTTCACATTCTCCTCTCTGTGCATCACTCCCATTCCCTTTCACCTGCTCCCATTCCCTCACTCCCCTCACTCTCTTTCCCTCCCTCCATCCGTCAGTCCTCTTCCCTTACTTCCCTTTCGTCATTCACTTTTGCTAACTCCCATTCGTTTAGTCCCCCACTCCCCTTCACTCCATTTCTATCTCCCTCTCTTCCTCTGTCTCACTCAGTCTAACCGCCTCACTCCTTCTCAGTCACTCGCTCTCCCTCACTCTCTCTCTCTCTCTCCCTCCCTCACCCTTCCTGTCTTTCTCTTTCTGTTTACTTCACTCCTACTTTATCCCTCAGTCCCCTTTCCTCTCTCTTAATCTCCTTCCTTCTCTCTCATTCCCCTTTCGTCACCCTCATACCCTTTCTCTCACTGTTACTGCCTATAACTCACCCTAAGTACTTTTCCCTCACTCACCTTCCCTCACTCCCCTTCCTTCACTCCTCTTTCCTCACTCCCTCACTCCATCTCACTTACTCTCCTTCGTTTATTCCTTCCTTCACTTTTTTCATCCATTTTTCTCTCCCTGTCTCCCTCTGTCTCACTCACTCTAACTGCCTCACTCCTTCTCAGTTCCTTGCTCTCCGTCTCTCTCATTCTGTCCCTCTCTCTCCCTTACCCTTAAACTCCTTTCCTCTCTCTTTCTATCACTCCTCCTCTCTTCCTCACTAATTTTCCCTCTCTCTTAATTTTCTTCCTTCTTCCTCATTCATCTTCCCTCACCCTCATACTCCTTCCCTAACTGTCACTGCCCTTTACTCACCGTCACTCCCTTTCCCCCTCTGCACTTCATCCTATCTGTATTTCTCACCCCTTCACTTTCCCACTCCCTTTTCCTCACCCCCGTGCTCTGCATCTCTCACTCCCCTTCCCTCACTGTCCTTCCTTTACTCCTCTTTCGTCACTCCCTCACTCCATCTCACTTACTCCTCTTCGTTCACTCCCTCACTCACTTTTTTTCATCCATGTTTGACTCCCTGTCTCCCTCTGTCTCACTCACTCTAACTGCCTCACTCCTTCTCAGTTCCTTGCTCTCCCTCTCTCTAACTCTCTCCCTCTCCTTTACCCTTAATCTTCTTTCCTCTCTCTTTCTATCACTCCTCCTCTCTCTCTCACTCACTTTCCCTCTCTCTTAATTTTCTTCCTTCTCCCTCATTCCCCTTCCCTCACCCTCATACCCCTTCCCTAACTGTCACTGCCCTTCACTCACCCTCACTCCCCTTCCCCCACTCCACTTCCTCCTGTCTGTATTTCTCACCCTTTCACTTTCCCTCACTTTCCTTTCCTTACTGCCCTTCCCTTACTCTTTCACTCCCCTTATCTCACTCCCCTTCCCTTAGTCCCCTTGTTTCAGTCACTCTTTGACTCCCCTTTCCTCTCTCACCATACTACCCTTTACTCACTCATTCCATCAGTCCCTTCCTCCCCTTCACTCAGTCATTTCAGTCATTCATTTATACACTACACATTCATTCAAAAAAAGTATGACACAGTATATAAGAAATGTAGCTCTTCTTTGAGAAGTGAAGTTAGTTCTTAAAAGAAATGTTTTTAAAAAAACAGGTAATAAAAAACTGCTCAACAGGAACAATCAAAGTAAATTTTAAAAATTATCTGCGGGAGCATGTGTGCTGCCTAATCTTCAACTCAATCAGGTTGACACTCTGCTCACCATAACACAGAATTTCATTGCAAAAGTTGCAACGGAAATGAACGTAAGCCAAAAGTGACCAGATATCCAAACTAGAAGAGGAAGGAGATAGTCCTGCAGTAGACGTGCTGGGGACAGCAGCTGGAGCATTTACTGCAAGGGCTCTAGTTGAAGCCTTAGCAAAGTTATTCAGGTGTACATTCTTCACGTGTCGAATCATCGTATGTATGCTGAAGGAATGATGTTTCTTTGGATTCCCTCTTGGCAGAACACTTCCACAGATTTTACAGGTGACCTTTGGGGAATTCACTTTCTTCTGCCCCTCTGGAAAGGTGAAAAACTTCCAGATAAAGGACTCCTTGCTCTTCTTAACACGTGGCTGTTCTTCAACAAAGTCCACATCTGAGTCAGATGATGTATCCTGTGGCTGCTGTTGCTCTGCCATTTTGTCAAGATGAAAAGCTGGAAGAAATCACCAAAGATCCTTCTCCCAGGAAAGTTAAAGAGATAGTGAGGGAAGTGGGTGGGGTTTTTGAAGATTCTGGAAAAGAAACTAGTATAAACCAATCAAAAGTGTTATTTTCTAGTCACATGACTTTACGTGCGCGCACGTTGCGCGACCGTCGCATATGAATGACGTTTTACCCGATTTTCGTAAATACTTTTAAAAACGTGAAAAGGAGGCAGGGAAGTGACTCCCTGACCCCCTAGGCCTTCTCATGGGATTTTTAAAAATTGCGAGGTGTGCGCACGTTGCACGCACCCCCAAGGCAGAAGTGACTGAAAAACAAAAATGGAGAACGTGAAAAGGGGGCAGGGTAGAGACTCCCTGACCCCCTAGGCCTTCTCAGGGGGTCCCTGAACGAAACCCGAAAGGCAAAAAAAAAAAAATAGCACGTTAGAAAAAAAAAGTTAAATAACAAATTTGAGTGTTTATATGTTGATTGAAGATGTAGACTATACTGTTCAACTTTATCCAAATCTTAAAAACTAGCTGTGTCATTGCATATTACAGGATACAGTCAATGTATTACAATATACAAAGGCAGTTTGTGGAAAAATAAATATACAAAAAATATAAAAATTGATACAGAAATTAGCATTTTAAAAACCTTTGAAATTCACTTAAAAAACCATAGGTTTCACACTCATTATAGTTAGGAATTTGCATTTAAAAAACTTTGTAAAATCACTGAAAAAACCATACATTTCACACACGTTATAGTTAGGAATTAGCATTGAAAAAACCTTAGAAATTCACTGATAAAACCATAGGTTTCACACACGTCATAGTTAGGAATTAGCATTTAAAAACCCTTGCAAATTCACTGAAAAAACCATAGGTTTCACACACGTTATAGTTAGGAATTAGCATTTAAAAAACCTTGCAAATTCACTGAAAAAACCATAGGTTTCACACATGTTATAGTTAGCTGGACATTATACTCATACAAACCTTTGAAATTCCCCCGTTATAGTTAGTTCAGCTAACTATAGCTCGCGCGACCGCAATGCACTGCTGATGATGTCACATATTACATCACTCATGACATGGTCAGAGACATCACTCATGACATCACTGATGACATGTCAAATGACATCACTCATGACATCACTGATGACATCATCCTTGTGACAAAGTGGCAGACCTCCTCTCAGCATAAAATAACCTTTGACACACACATTCAAAAATAGAAACTAACATTTTCTTAAAAATGGAGATACCAATACCAATTACAACAACCTATTAGGTAATTCCAATATCTACATACACATCCACTCATTCACCAACAGTTCTATATACTCACTCATACATGTACTTACTCATCATATGTACTCAAACACCTATACATCCTGTTACACACTAATACTCATCCATAGAGTTACTCACACACATATTCACACATGCAAAAAAATATCAAAAATCCATTTACTTGATTATACTGCTATATGCACACCACTACGCATACTTCTACAGAAACGTACACATATTTACTCTCTTAAACAATCAATTATAAAAACACATACTTATTTATAAAGGTACTCTTCCAAACTCTCACTCTCACATATATTCAATTATATACATCAATACTCACATTTACTAGTTTAAAACATATGTAGTTACTCATGAATACACTATTGAGACAGTCATTCACTCACTAACCCACCCATACACACAATCATCCACCCATACAGTCTTGCACACATGCTGTCTTCAAAATGCATACAAATAGTGAGTCACTCATTCATGCATCTGTGCGCTAAGTAATATCCCCCACCGAACCATACAGACACTCATACTGATACTCAAAAAAACAACTAATAACCCATATACACACTCATGTAGCTACTCACCAACACATGCAGCCACTTATACACAAAGTGAGACACTGATATACATGTTTAAATATTGAAACATTACTCGCGAATACATGTATTCACTAAGATACACTTAATAAGTGAGATAACCAATCATTTTTACAAAAAAAAACATCCATTTAGACACATATTTACCCAGAAAGACACACATTCGCTGCACGCTGTCATCAGTGATGTCATTTGACATGTCATCAGTGATGTCATGAGTGATGTCACTGACCATGTCATGAGTGATGTAATATGTGACATCATCAGCAGTGCATTGCGGTCGCGTGAGTTATAGTTAGCTGAACTAACTATGACGGGGGAATTTCAAAGGTTTTGCATGAGTGAAATGTCCAGCTAACTATAACATGTGTGAAACCTATGTTTTTTTCAGTGAATGTATATATATATATATATATACATATTTATATATATATATATATATATATATATATATATATATATATATATATATATATATATTACCTACTGGCGGTCGCCAGTAGGTATATATAGTTAGGATTTTTTCTCTATGGGATTTTTGAAAATTCTATGTCTAATAACTTTGGCGTTTGTGGACGGAATTGGCTAAAATTTTCAGGAAAATGGCACATTTTGTTTCTGAGCAGCCCTTGAAAATTTGGGGGGGGTTCGTCAAGGGGGGGCCGAGAAAAAAGGGGGTCCCAAAACGTGTTTTTAACATTGAATTTTCCATAGGGCGGTTGGCCTCACTTTTAGCCCGAACGGCTGAATGGATTTGCACGAAACTTGGCAAAATTGTAGGGACTGGTAGCCCGATGTGCCTTTTGTAGGTCTCAATATATGTGCTCCAGTGGATTTTGAGAAATTAACGTTTAAAAAAAGATATATATCTGTAACAGCGGACCGGGCAGCGTCCCAGGACGCGTACTTTGCGCGCAACGGAGCTTTGTGAAGCGAAGCTGATTGGTTCTCCGGCGTCTGTCAACATTCCAAACAGTCCGTAGCGGCCGCCATCTTGTCTCTCGGTAGGATCGAGAGACAAGAGGAGGCCAAAGCGAAGGGGCAAATGACCATAAGGGGGAATAGTAGATCCTCGCTGACCCCCTAGGTTTGATGTGGAGGTTTTAAAAGGGCCCCGCGGGGCAAAAAAAAAAATAATAATAATAATCGAACGGCTAAATGGATTTGCACGAAACTTGGCAAAATTGTAGGGACTGGTAGCCCGATGTGCCTTTGCTAGGTCTCAATATATGTGCTTCAGTGGATTTTGAGAAATTAACGTTCAAAAAAAGATATATATCTGTAACAGCGCACCGCTTCGCGTACTTTTCGCGTTACGAAGCTTTGCGAAGCGAAGCTGATTGGCTCTCCGGTGTCTGTAAACATTCCAAACAGTACGTAGCGGCCGCCATCTTGTCTCTCGGTAGGATCGAGAGACAAGAGGAGGCCAAAGCGAAGGGGCAAATTACCATAAGGGGGCATAGTAGATCCTCGCTGACCCCCTAGGTTTGATGTGGAGGTTTAAAAAGGGCCCCGCGGGGCAAAAAAAAAAAATAATAATAATAATCGAACGGCTGAATGGATTTGCACGAAACTTGGTAAAATATTAGGGACTGGTAGCCCGATGTGCCTTTGCTAGGTCTCAATATATGTGCTTCAGTGCATTTTGAGAAATTAACGTTCAAAAACAAGATATATATCTGTAACAGCGCTCCGCTTCGCGGAGATAAAATTATATCTGTATTACCTAGCTGTTGCTAACACCAGTTAGCGACGGCTAGTAGGAGATAGCGACCATCTTGGGCCCCACTTTGCATGTGAGTGATATTTATCACTAATGACATGCAAAGTGGGCATGCCAAGATGTTAGCGACTGGAAACAGTCGCTAACATCGCTATCTCCTATTATCAACTTTTGGAAATATTCGAGATAAGCGCGAATATCTCCAAAAAGTAACAGCTGCCCTGAGCAGTTCTTAGCCATGTTATGCAATGGGAGGTGGATAACATAGCTAAGAGCATTAGCTCGGTAATGCATGAATATCGCTGAGTTTTCAGCGATATTTATGCATTGCGGTCGTTTTTTATCGTATTTGCGATAAACCTTGATAATAGCAAGGTTTATCTGCGATAATTTCTGACGGTAAAAAAATCTTTGCAATGCATCGTTAGGGATAAATATCGCTTAACTTTGGTAATATGCCCCAACGTCTGTTAACGTTCGATTCGAAGGAAATCAGGAAGTGTTGAAAAACATTGTCTGCGCCATCTTGTCTTTTTTCAAATGCCACACTTTTGTCGTGCACGGCAGCCATTTTAGATGCCTTGACCAGACCCACTCTGTGCACGCTGTTGATCCTTAGCATGGCTCCCCACCCTCGCAAGCATCTCACCCAGGCAGTGGTCACCCCCGCTCTCTGTCTTATGCATGGGTAATAAACCTCCCCCCATCTGCGCTGCTCTTCCCTGAGAATCACACCCTGTGCCCGCCCGACACCTCCCTTTCGCCCTATTCACTACCGCACCCTCTGACACTCCTTTTCCTCTGTGTCCGATTGTCCAGGCCGGTCCTAGGCTATCAGCTAGCCCTGCAGATGTAGTTTATGGCCACAGCTGTAAAGAATCACCCCTCTTCAAAGGAGTTATAGTAGATCAAGGCCCACACTCGATGAGATCCGTCACAGCAGAAGCGTTGCTATTATCTGAAAACCATCCTGTATTGTGATTGGGGAGGGGACCGAGCGTGAAGCGGAAGATTCCAGGGATGACTCTTTGTACATCAAAGTTTTTACAATTATGTGTCACATTAAAAATATATAGCACTCCGACAAAGTAGTAAGATTATAAAACTTTAATAATTTATAAATATATACAAGAAAACAAAAATAGTAATAACATATAAAAAATTTTAGGGAAAAACAACGAAGTAGCGGTCGGCTGTGCGAATAGTCCCAATGCAGCACAACGTCCAGATTTCCGGCGTGGGGCGTCGCGGGGGGTGGGTCATCAGTAGCAAACTGTTGTGCGAATAGTTCCAAGGCAGCAGAACGCGCCGAAATCTAGATGACACGAAAGTGATGTCTAGTAAGTTGCCACCCAGCAAATAACGGCGTGGGGCGTCGCGGGGGGTGGGTCATCAGTAGCAAACTGTTGTGCGAATAGTTCCAAGGCAGCAGAACGATGGCACCAAGGTGATGTCCAGTAAGTTGCCGCACTGGTTTTGGTATCCTACAATGCTGCTCCGAATAACGGCGTGGGGCGCCCCGGGGGAGGCGGCGTGAACGGGCCTCTCCAGGTGGAGTGTCATCTGTTGTAGTGGGGCGCCCCTTTACCGTTTCAGTTGCCATTCCGTCCGTTTTTGGTCCACTGTGTCAAAAGCCGCAATTCAGCTGAGTTGCGCCCACTCTTGCGGTGCAGCGATAGGCGGCTGTCACAGGACTCTCAAAATGGCGGCAGGCTCTTTCCTTTTTGGGCCTGGTCCACTGAAATGGCCCTGGGACACCTTGGAAATCGGACGCTTGTCTGCTAGGTCTTGGACCCCATTCTCGAAAGCGTCCCCTCCGCCTTGAGAATTCATCAAAAGTTTTGGGGGCCCCGACTCCTGCAGGCTTCTGGTGGGGAGCGGCTGCCATGATTGCTCGCGGAATGACCACGACGGAGCTACGAGATGGTGGTGCTCTCATGCTGACGCCAGTTTAGTCTGAAACATCCAGAAACAAGGTGGAGCTCTCATCGTTTGGGAAAAAAAAAAAAGTTTTCATCCAATGAAAAGTGTTGTTTTTAGGTCATATGATCAAGCCTTCCATCATTAGGAAACCAAAAGTAAAATGAACCAATGAAAAGTTTTATAAACAAGTCACATGACCTGTTATGCGGCATAGGGTATAAAATGCGGAGAAAATACGTTGGCACGTGAGGCGGCGTCAGTAGCGGACCGATGTGCGAATAGGCCGAAGGCAATACAACGCGCCAAGATCCGGATGGCACCGAGGTGGTGTCCAGCAAGTTGCAGCACTGGTGTGGCCATCCTACAATGCTGAAAGTCGGCGTGGGGCGCCCCGTTGGCCTGTGAGTTTGCGTCAGTAGCGGACCGATGTGCGAATAGGCCGAAGGCAGCACAACGCGCCAAGATCCGGATGGCACCGAGGTGGTGTCTAGTAAGTTGCCGCACTGGTGTGGCCATCCAACAATGCTGAAAGTCGGCGTGGGGCGCCCCGTTGGCCTGTGAGATGGCGTCAGTAGCGGACCGATGTGCGAATAGGCCGAAGGCAGCACAACGCGCCAAGATCCGGATGGCACCGAGGTGGTGTCTAGTAAGTTGTCGCACTTCTGTGGCCATCCTACAATGTTGAAAGTCGGCGTGGGGCGCCCCGTTGGCCTGTGAGATGGCGTCAGTAGCGGACCGATGTGCGAATGGGGCCAAAGGCAGCGCAACAATATTTTCTGACTGACACCACAAGGCGCTGAGATGCCAAGATCCGGATGGCACCGAGGTGATGTCTAAGTTGCGGACTGATGTGCGAATGGGGCCAAAGGCAGCGTAACAATATTTTTTGTATGGAAGATACCACTAGGCGTTGAGATGCCAAGATTCGGATGGCACCGAGGTGATGTCTAGCAAGTTGCTGTACTGGTGTGGTCATCCTACAATGCTGAAACTCGGCGTGGGTCGCCCCATTAGCCTGTGAGATGGCGTCAGTAGCGGACCGATGTGCGAATAGGCCGAAGGCAGCACAACGCGCCAAGATCCGGATGTCACCGTGGTGGTTTCATAGTTGAGAGGCACTTCATCTGCAGTGGGGCGCCGAGATCCGGATGGCACCGAGGTGATGTCTAGCAAGTTGCTGTACTGGTGTGGTCATTCTACAATGCTGAAAGTCGGCGTGGGGCGCCCCATTAGCCTGTGAGATGGCGTCAGTAGCGGACTGATGTGCGAATGGGGCCAAAGGCAGCGCAACAATATTTTCTGAAGAGAAGACACCAAAAGGTGCTGAGATTCCAAGATCCGGATGGCACCGAGGTGGTGTCTAGCAAGCTATGCAGTTGAGTTGTGTGCGCACTTGCGGCGAATAGGTCGAAGGCAGCATAACAATGTTTTTTGAATAGAAGACACCACAAGGCGTTGAGATTCGGTTACCACCGAGGTGATGTCTAGCAAGTTGCCGCACTGGTGTGGCCATCCTACAATACTGCTCCGAATAACGGCGTGGGGTGCCCGAAGGGGGGGGGAGCCGGCGTGAATGGGCCTTCCTAGGTGGAGGCTCGTCTGCTGTAGTGGGGCGCCCCTTTACCGTTTCAGTTGCCATTCAGCTGAGTTTCGGCTGCTCTTGATGCTACAGCGACAGGCGGCTGCAAGAGGACTCTCAAAATGGCGGCCTGTTCTTTGGATTTGGGCCTGGTCCACTAAAATGGCCCTGGGACACCTTAGAACTCGGACGCTCGATTTTTTTTCCCTTTCCTGTACATGCAAAAAAAGGTAAATGCCCGGTACGTTACACGCTTCATCTGCCACGATGAACTCTCCAGAGGAACCGAAAAAAAATATAGTTGTGGTAACTATACCATGCATCGTCATATGGAGAGGTGGCACCAATTAATTATAGTGCTGCATAAAAGAGAGATTTGGAGGAGAACCCCTGACCTGCTAGTACATTCATCAAAGAAGTGGCACTGAGAGCTTCAGAGGCAAGGGAAACGGTCCCAAATATTTAGAAGAACTTTGGAAAGATTAAAATGACATGTTTAGATTGTGGCAAATTAATTTCATGTGGACAGATGAGTGTTACTCTAATAAATACAGCATATAAACATCATCATAGTCGATGGTTGGTAGAGACATTTTGACTATATCCTGGACCTGCCCGTCCTCGCCCAAAATGGCGCCGGAATAAATGGGACTCGTAACTCCTTGTTGTGTACTGGTTGCAGAACCTTGAAATCACGAGATACGTATGCAGTTTTGAAGCACATGGCGGGCGGGGACGAGAATTGATTGACTATTTCGACATCCCTATTGATATTAAGTTCTGATGTGTTATTGATTACTGTACTGTTGAAAGTTCGAATTAACGTCACCCATGGTACTTGCCCGCAAATGTATATCTAGATAATTTTATTGTAACTGGCCCTGTCGTATTTTAATTATAAAATGTACGTCCACCGATTCCGTAACTGTTAGACACCTTAGTTCTTGCAACCTAATGGCCCGCCCGTTACGTTCCTCTACAGTGTAAATGTCTATTCATCATATACGATTACAGTTTGCTCTGTGGCAGGCCCACGTGGTTATAGGCTCGTATTTGTATAATGAAATTTTCACAATAAAGGTTTTTAAAAGAAAACATGGTAGTAGTATATACATTGGTAAAGTTTTTAATAATAGTGACTGTTTTAGAATCATTAAAAGGCAAGTGAAATAAAGCAGACCAATTACATGAAGGGTAAAAGGTATAATACGAAGGAACGCAGTAAAGATAAATGGTCAAGGGCTGTTGTGTTTTCTATTCCTGCAACATAAAGTGATCGATAAGAATCTCATATTCAGGCGTATCGGCGACTAAGACAGCAGGTCGACCCTCTTTTGCTCAACGGCTCCGTCATGGGACGAAGAAACGCTCTTTTTCTCGAAAAAAGAATATATTTTACTTGCAGGACAGTTGTAAAATTTCCGGGAAAGTACATTAGCCTGGAACATTATAACATATATTTAAGAAAAAATAATGTTCGGAAGTAATGAAAAGCGTAATTTTTAGGTCATATGACCAAGCCTTTCATCATTATAATAAGAAAAGTAAAATGAACCAATGAAAAGTTTTATTAACAAGTCACATGACTTGTTATGCTTACGTTACGCGCTGCGCGCCCCGGATGACTTCCGGATGCGCTAACGCGGCGCGTCATATGACGCATTACGCGACAACGCAGGTCCAGAATATAGTCAAAATGTCTCCACCAACCAGCGGTCGGAACACAACCCCTTTCAGCAGGCTAAATAGTTCTGTTAAATGACAACAGAAGGGACAGGCAACAAGAACCATCAGTCAAAGAGGGGAGGGCTAGTTCTTCTCTACCGGGTTACATTGGGGCGCTACCGGAACTGATCGAATTGGTAGTCTACAGTGTTTCTGGATGTTTCAGACTGAAGCTGGGGTTAGCATGAGAGCAGCACCATTTCGTAGCTCCGTCGTGGTCATTCCGCAACCAATCATGGCAGCCGGTCTTTATCGTTATTTTGGGTGGCGGAGCCGAGCTGTTTTGCAGCCATCATTGTGTGGAGTTCAGTTCATCTCACTAGTTTTGTATTTGTCATGAGGGGTTGTTCCTAATGTTTCTATTTTAGCGAGGTCAAAAAGAGATCCCATTAGTGGCCTACTGATTTTGCTTGATTCCTTTTCTTTTTTTTTACACGATTTTTCGTTATCTGCAAAGACTAAACAGAGTATTGCGACTCTGTGTTTGTTTGTAAATAGAGAATGAACCAAAGAGAACTAATTCTAAAACAGTAAATACTTGGATAACAATCAATCAAATGGAGAGAGAAGCAGGCACGACGGATTACAACGGGGGCAAAGGCCTGCGTTAACTATCTTTCACTATCTGCAAAGAGAGAGTACTCCTAATAGAAATGAGGGGGGGGGGCACCATTCAAAGCAGATCAGTGTGCATAAACACGAAAATGTTTTCACTTACCACGTACTTGACATTCGACAGCTTATGATATTTGCTATTAAAAAACCATTGAAATTCACTGAAAAAACCATAGGTTATAGACCATATATAGTTAGGAATTAGCATTTACAAAACCTTGAAAATTCACTGAAAAAACCATAGGTTATAGACCATATATAGTTAGGAATTAGCATTTAAAAAACCTTATTTTACTCACACAAAACCATTGAAATTCCATATATAGTTAGTTGCACTAACTATATATTGCGCACCCGCAATCCACTGCTGATCATGTCACATATTACATCATTCATGACATGGTCAGTGACATCACTGATGACATCACTGATGACATCTCAAATGACATCACTGATGACATCACTGATGACATCTCATTTGACATCATTCTTGTGCTAATACGATAAACCTCTTCAGACTCTAATATAACCTTAGATACACTCAGTGTATACAGACACTCACACACTGCCACTCATCCATGGAGTTACTCACACACCCAGTCAGTCATGCAAAGAAACAATCTCACCTCCATTTCTTCAACTATACAGTTAAACACACCTTACTTATTGAAACATATACTAACACATATTTACTCTCTTATACAATCCCTGATACAAGTTCACAATGATCGATACAACCACTCACTCATTCAGTGGCTCTCATGCACAGTTATTTATATATGCCAACTCTCACATGTACTGTGTTTTACATATGTACTTACTATGACATGTAGCATTGAGATATCCATTCACTCATCAATACACTCATGCACACAGTCAACTGCCCATGTAGCTGTTTCCACATGCACTCTTGAACTCATACACCTAGTGAATAAACTGCTCACACATCTATGCATAGAGTCACACACCTTCCAGCCACCCCCACACAAACTCAATCTCCCATAGAAATACTTGGGCAACCAATTAATAACACATATAGCCTCTCGTATAGCTAATGATGAACACATGCAGCAGTTTACAGAACAACAGACATAATGATGCACAAATTAAGACAGTTTAGTTACTAACCCATGCATTCAGTGAGACACATTTAATCACTCACTCATACAGTCAGTCACGCACCTACTAAATCCTTCATCCAGACACTTATACATCCACTCATTCTTCAATATGTAAGACATATTTTAACTTTACAGAAACATACAGTCACTGGATGTTGTCATCAGTGATGTCATCAGTGATGTCATTTGAGATGTCATCAGTGATGTCATCAGTGATGTCACTGACCATGTCATGAATGATGTAATATGTGACATGATCAGCAGTGGATTGCGGGTGCGCAATATATAGTTAGTGCAACTAACTATATATGGAATTTCAATGGTTTTGTGTGAGTAAAATAAGGTTTTTTAAATGCTAATTCCTAACTATATATGGTCTATAACCTATGGTTTTTTCAGTGAATATATATATGTATATATATATATATATATATATATATATATATATATATATATATATATAGCAATCACACAAGAGTTGCCTCAACAGAAGAGTCCAACAAGCAGGTAAGTTTGTCAGTAATTTAATACGAACTGCAGCATCGGCTCACAGGACAGAAACACCAAAGTTCATTGCGCCAACGCGTTTCGGGACCTTTCCCTTCTTCATAGGCTGATTGTGAAGTGTGAAGAGTATCTCGCCGTTTCAAAATGCCTCCAATTTGTATCACGTACCTGCCCTTGTGGGCGTGGCCACCAGAGTGGCCTGCTGTTCTCGGTAGTGCATTCCCATTTTACTTCCATGAGTGGCTTAAACTCATCTTCGCACCAATGTCACTAATAATTTCAATCCCAACTGGGTGAATATGATGCCCTATTACACCCGTGCTGACCAAATAATGTTCGCATTATCGGCACCTGTCCCGTAACGGAGCGCGCCCGTTGGCGCCTCCCGGGTCCATAACATCGCGGGGCTCTTCCACGGCTAGGCTAGCCGTTAAACATCAATCACACAAGAGTTGCCTCAACAGAAGCGTCCAACAAGCAGGTAAGTTTGCCAGTAATTTAATACGAACTGCAGCATCGGCTCACAGGACAGCAACATCAAAGTTAATTGCGCCAACGCGTTTCGGGACCTTTCCCTTCTTCATAGGCTGATTGTGAAGTGTGAAGAGTATCTCGCCGTTTCAAAATCCCTCCAATTTGTATCACGTACCTGCCTTTGTGGGAGTGGCCACCAGAGTGGCCTGCTGGTCTCGGTAGTGCATTCCCATTTTACTTCCATGAGTGGCTTAAACTCATCTTCGCACCAATGTCACTAATAATTTCAATCCCAAGTGGGTGAATATGATGCCCTGTTACACCCGTGCTGACCAAATATTGTTGGCATTATCGGCACCTGTCCCGTAACGGAGAGCGCCCGTTGGCGCATCCCGGGTCCATAACATGGCGTGGCTCTTCCACGGCTAGGCTAGCCGTTAAACATCAATCACACAAGAGTTGCCTCAACAGAAGAGTCCAACAAGCAGGTAAGTTTGCCAGTAATTTAATACGAACTGCTGCATCGGCTCACAGGACAGCAACATCAAAGTTCATTGCGCCAACGCGTTTCGGGACCTTTCCCTTCTTCATAGGCTGATTGTGAAGTGTGAAGAGTATCTCGTCGTTTCAAAATGCCTCCAATTTGTATCACGTACCTGCCCTTGTGGGCGTGGCCACCAGAGTGGCCTGCTGTTCTCGGTAGTGCATTCCCATTTTACTTCCATGAGTGGCTTAAACTCATCGTCGCACCAATGTCACTAATAACTTCAATCCCAAGTGGGTGAATATGATGCCCTGTTACACCCGTGCTGACCAAATAATGTTCGCATTATCGGCACCTGTCCCGTAACGGAGCGCGCCCGTTGGCGCCTCCGGGGTCCATAACATGGCGGGGCTCTTCCACGGCTAGGCTAGCCGTTAAACATCAATCACACAAGAGTTGCCTCAACAGAAGAGTCAAACAAGCAGGTAAGTTTGCCAGTAATTTAATACGAACTGCAGCATCGGCTCACAGGACAGAAACACCAAAGTTCATTGCGCCAACGCGTTTCGGGACCTTTCCCTTCTTCATAGGCTGATTGTGAAGTGTGAAGAGTATCTCGCCGTTTCAAAATGCCTCCAATTTGTATCACGTACCTGCCCTTGTGGGCGTGGCCACCAGAGTGGCCTGCTGTTCTCGGTAGTGCATTCCCATTTTACTTCCATGAGTGGCTTAAACTCATCTTCGCACCAATGTCACTAATAATTTCAATCCCAACTGGGTGAATATGATGCCCTATTACACCCGTGCTGACCAAATAATGTTCGCATTATCGGCACCTGTCCCGTAACGGAGCGCGCCCGTTGGCGCCTCCCGGGTCCATAACATCGCGGGGCTCTTCCACGGCTAGGCTAGCCGTTAAACATCAATCACACAAGAGTTGCCTCAACAGAAGCGTCCAACAAGCAGGTAAGTTTGCCAGTAATTTAATACGAACTGCAGCATCGGCTCACAGGACAGCAACATCAAAGTTCATTGCGCCAACGCGTTTCGGGACCTTTCCCTTCTTCATAGGCTGATTGTGAAGTGTGAAGAGTATCTCGCCGTTTCAAAATCCCTCCAATTTGTATCACGTACCTGCCCTTGTGGGAGTGGCCACCAGAGTGGCCTACTGGTCTCGGTAGTGCATTCCCATTTTACTTCCATGAGTGGCTTAAACTCATCTTCGCACCAATGTCACTAATAATTTCAATCCCAAGTGGGTGAATATGATGCCCTGTTACACCCGTGCTGACCAAATATTGTTGGCATTATCGGCACCTGTCCCGTAACGGAGAGCGCCCGTTGGCGCATCCCGGGTCCATAACATGGCGTGGCTCTTCCACGGCTAGGCTAGCTGTTAAACATCAATCACACAAGAGTTGCCTCAACAGAAGAGTCCAACAAGCAGGTAAGTTTGCCAGTAATTTAATACGAACTGCTGCATCGGCTCACAGGACAGCAACATCAAAGTTCGTTGCGCCAACGCGTTTCGGGACCTTTCCCTTCTTCATAGGCTGATTGTGAAGTGTGAAGAGTATCTCGTCGTTTCAAAATGCCTCCAATTTGTATCACGTACCTGCCCTTGTGGGCGTGGCCACCAGAGTGGCCTGCTGGTCTCGGTAGTGCATTCCCATTTTACTTCCATGAGTGGCTTAAACTCATCGTCGCACCAATGTCACTAATAATTTCAATCCCAAGTGGGTGAATATGATGCCCTGTTACACCCGTGCTGACCAAATAATGTTCGCATTATCGGCACCTGTCCCGTAACGGAGCGCGCCCGTTGGCGCCTCCGGGGTTCATAACATGGCGGGGCTCTTCCACGGCTAGGCTAGCCGTTAAACATCAATCACACAAGAGTTGCCTCAACAGAAGAGTCAAACAAGCAGGTAAGTTTGCCAGTAATTTAATACGAACTGCTGCATCGGCTCACAGGACAGCAACATCAAAGTTCATTGCACCAACGCGTTTCGGGACCTTTCCCTTCTTCATAGGCTGATTGTGAAGTGTGAAGAGTATCTCGTCGTTTCAAAATGCCTCCAATTTGTATCACGTACCTGCCCTTGTGGGCGTGGCCACCAGAGTGGCCTGCTGGTCTCGGTAGTGCATTCCCATTTTACTTCCATGAGTGGCTTAAACTCATCGTCGCACCAATGTCACTAATAACTTCAATCCCAAGTGGGTGAATATGATGCCCTGTTACACCCGTGCTGACCAAATAATGTTCGCATTATCGGCACCTGTCCCGTAACGGAGCGCGCCCGTTGGCGCCTCCGGGGTCCATAACATGGCGGGGCTCTTCCACGGCTAGGCTAGCCGTTAAACATCAATCACACAAGAGTTGCCTCAACAGAAGAGTCAAACAAGCAGGTAAGTTTGCCAGTAATTTAATACGAACTGCAGCATCGGCTCACAGGACAGCAACATCAAAGTTCATTGCGCCAACGCGTTTCGGGACCTTTCCCTTCTTCATAGGCTGATTGTGAAGTGTGAAGAGTATCTCGTCGTTTCAAAATGCCTCCAATTTGTATCACGTACCTGCCCTTGTGGGTGTGGCCACCAGAGTGGCCTGCTGTTCTCGGTAGTGCATTCCCATTTTACTTCCATGAGTGGCTTAAACTCATCGTCGCACCAATGTCACTAATAACTTCAATCCCAAGTGGGTGAATATGATGCCCTGTTACACCCGTGCTGACCAAATAATGTTCGCATTATCGGCACCTGTCCCGTAACGGAGCGCGCCCGTTGGCGCCTCCGGGGTCCATAACATGGCGGGGCTCTTCCACGGCTAGGCTAGCCGTTAAACATCAATCACACAAGAGTTGCCTCAACAGAAGAGTCAAACAAGCAGGTAAGTTTGCCAGTAATTTAATACGAACTGCAGCATCGGCTCACAGGACAGAAACACCAAAGTTCATTGCGCCAACGCGTTTCGGGACCTTTCCCTTCTTCATAGGCTGATTGTGAAGTGTGAAGAGTATCTCGCCGTTTCAAAATGCCTCCAATTTGTATCACGTACCTGCCCTTGTGGGCGTGGCCACCAGAGTGGCCTGCTGTTCTCGGTAGTGCATTCCCATTTTACTTCCATGAGTGGCTTAAACTCATCTTCGCACCAATGTCACTAATAATTTCAATCCCAACTGGGTGAATATGATGCCCTATTACACCCGTGCTGACCAAATAATGTTCGCATTATCGGCACCTGTCCCGTAACGGAGCGCGCCCGTTGGCGCCTCCCGGGTCCATAACATCGCGGGGCTCTTCCACGGCTAGGCTAGCCGTTAAACATCAATCACACAAGAGTTGCCTCAACAGAAGCGTCCAACAAGCAGGTAAGTTTGCCAGTAATTTAATACGAACTGCAGCATCGGCTCACAGGACAGCAACATCAAAGTTCATTGCGCCAACGCGTTTCGGGACCTTTCCCTTCTTCATAGGCTGATTGTGAAGTGTGAAGAGTATCTCGCCGTTTCAAAATCCCTCCAATTTGTATCACGTACCTGCCCTTGTGGGAGTGGCCACCAGAGTGGCCTACTGGTCTCGGTAGTGCATTCCCATTTTACTTCCATGAGTGGCTTAAACTCATCTTCGCACCAATGTCACTAATAATTTCAATCCCAAGTGGGTGAATATGATGCCCTGTTACACCCGTGCTGACCAAATATTGTTGGCATTATCGGCACCTGTCCCGTAACGGAGAGCGCCCGTTGGCGCATCCCGGGTCCATAACATGGCGTGGCTCTTCCACGGCTAGGCTAGCCGTTAAACATCAATCACACAAGAGTTGCCTCAACAGAAGAGTCCAACAAGCAGGTAAGTTTGCCAGTAATTTAATACGAACTGCTGCATCGGCTCACAGGACAGCAACATCAAAGTTCATTGCGCCAACGCGTTTCGGGACCTTTCCCTTCTTCATAGGCTGATTGTGAAGTGTGAAGAGTATCTCGTCGTTTCAAAATGCCTCCAATTTGTATCACGTACCTGCCCTTGTGGGCGTGGCCACCAGAGTGGCCTGCTGGTCTCGGTAGTGCATTCCCATTTTACTTCCATGAGTGGCTTAAACTAATCGTCGCACCAATGTCACTAATAATTTCAATCCCAAGTGGGTGAATATGATGCCCTGTTACACCCGTGCTGACCAAATAATGTTCGCATTATCGGCACCTGTCCCGTAACGGAGCGCGCCCGTTGGCGCCTCCGGGGTCCATAACATGGCGGGGCTCTTCCACGGCTAGGCTAGCCGTTAAACATCAATCACACAAGAGTTGCCTCAACAGAAGAGTCAAACAAGCAGGTAAGTTTGCCAGTAATTTAATACGAACTGCTGCATCGGCTCACAGGACAGCAACATCAAAGTTCATTGCACCAACGCGTTTCGGGACCTTTCCCTTCTTCATAGGCTGATTGTGAAGTGTGAAGAGGATCTCGTCGTTTCAAAATGCCTCCAATTTGTATCACGTACCTGCCCTTGTGGGCGTGGCCACCAGAGTGGCCTGCTGGTCTCGGTAGTGCATTCCCATTTTACTTCCATGAGTGGCTTAAACTCATCGTCGCACCAATGTCACTAATAACTTCAATCCCAAGTGGGTGAATATGATGCCCTGTTACACCCGTGCTGACCAAATAATGTTCGCATTATCGGCACCTGTCCCGTAACGGAGCGCGCCCGTTGGCGCCTCCGGGGTCCATAACATGGCGGGGCTCTTCCACGGCTAGGCTAGCCGTTAAACATCAATCACACAAGAGTTGCCTCAACAGAAGAGTCAAACAAGCAGGTAAGTTTGCCAGTAATTTAATACAAACTGCAGCATCGGCTCACAGGACAGCAACATCAAAGTTCATTGCGCCAACGCGTTTCGGGACCTTTCCCTTCTTCATAGGCTGATTGTGAAGTGTGAAGAGTATCTCACCGTTTCAAAATCCCTCCAATTTGTATCACGTACCTGCCCTTGTGGGCGTGGCCGCCGGAGTGGCCTGCTGGTCTCGGTAGTGCATTCCCATTTTACTTCCATGTGTGGCTTAAACTCATCTTCGCACCAATGTCACTAATAATTTCAATCCCAAGAGGGTGAATATGATGCCCTGTTACACCCGTACTGACCAAATAATGTTCGCATTATTGGCACCTGTCCCGTAACGGAGCGCGCCCGTTGGCGCCTCCCGGGTCCATAACATGGCGGGGCTCTTCCAAGGCTAGGCTAGCCGTTAAACATCAATCACACAAGAGTTGCCTCAACAGAAGAGTCCAACAAGCAGGTAAGTTTGCCAGTAATTTAATACGAACTGCAGCATTGGCTCACAGGACAGCAACATCAAAGTTCATTGCACCAACGCGTTTCAGGACCTTTCCCTTCTTCATAGGCTGATTGTGAAGTGTGAAGAGTATCTCGCCATTTCAAAATGCCTCCAATTTGTATCACGTACCTGCCCTTGTGGGCGTGGCCACCGGAGTGACCTGCTGGCCTCGGTAGTGCATTCCCATTTTACTTCCATGAGTGGCTTAAACTCATCTTCGCACCAATGTCACCAATAATTTCAATCCCAAGTGGGTGAATATGATGCCCTGTTACACCTGTGCTGACCAAATAATGTTCGCATTATCGGCACCTGTCCCGTAACAGAGCGCGCCCGTTGGCGCCTCCCGGGTCCATAACATGGCGGGGCTCTTCCACGGCTAGGCTAACCGTTAAACATCAATCACACAAGAGTTGCCTCAACAGAAGAGTCCAACAAGCAGGTAAGTTTGCCAGTAATTTAATATGAACTGCAGCATCGGCTCACAGGACAGCAACATCAAAGTTCATTGCGTCAACGCGTTTCGGGACCTTTCCCTTCTTCATAGGTTGATTGTGAAGTTTGAAGAGTATCTCGCCGTTTCAAAATGCCTCCAATTTGTATCACGTACCTGCCCTTGTGGGCGTGGCCACCGGAGTGGCCTGCTGGCCTCGGTAGTGCATTCCCATTGTACTTCCATGAGTGGCTTAAACTCATCTTCGCACCAATGTTACTAATAATTTGAATCCCAAGTGGGTGAATATGATGCCCTGTTACACCCGTGCTGACCAAATAATGTTCGCATTATCGGCACCTGTCCCGTAACAGAACGCGCCCGTTGGTGCCTCCCGGGTCCATAACATGGCGGGGCTCTTCCACGGCTAGGCTAGCCGTTAAACATCAATCACACAAGAGTTGCCTCAACAGAAGTGTCCAACAAGCAGGTAAGTTTGCCAGTAATTTAATACGAACTGCAGCATCGGCTCACAGGACAGCAACATCAAAGTTCATTGCACCAACGCGTTTCAGGACCTTTCCCTTCTTCATAGGCTGATTGTGAAGTGTGAAGAGTATCTCACTGTTTCAAAATGCCTCCAATTTGTATCACGTACCTGCCCTTGTGGGCGTGGCCACCAGAGAGGCCTGCTGGTCTCGGTAGTGCATTCCCATTGTACTTCCATGAGTGGCTTAAACTCATCTTCGCACCAATGTTACTAATAATTTCAATCCCAAGTGGGTGAATATGATGCCCTGTTACACCTGTGCTGACCAAATAATGTTCGCATTATCGGCACCTGTCCCGTAACAGAGCGCGCCCGTTGGCGCCTCCCGGGTCCATAACATGGCGGGGCTCTTCCAAGGCTAGGCTAGCCGTTAAACATCAATCACACAAGAGTTGCCTCAACAGAAGAGTCCAACAAGCAGGTAAGTTTGCCAGTAATTTAATACGAACTGCAGCATCGGCTCACAGGACAGCAACATCAAAGTTCATTGCACCAACGCGTTTCAGGACCTTTCCCTTCTTCATAGGCTGATTGTGAAGTGTGAAGAGTATCTCGCCATTTCAAAATGCCTCCAATTTGTATCACGTACCTGCCCTTGTGGGCGTGGCCACCGGAGTGGCCTGCTGGCCTCGGTAGTGCATTCCCATTTTACTTCCATGAGTGGCTTAAACTCATCTTCGCACCAATGTCACCAATAATTTCAATCCCAAGTGGGTGAATATGATGCCCTGTTACACCAGTGCTGACCAAATAATGTTCGCATTATCGGCACCTGTCCCGTAACAGAGCGCGCCCGTTGGCGCCTCCCGGGTCCATAACATGGCGGGGCTCTTTCACGGCTAGGCTAGCTGTTAAACATCAATCACACAAGAGTTGCTTCAACAGAAGAGTCCAACAAGCAGGTAAGTTTGACAGTAATTTAATACGAACTGCAGCATCAGCTCACAGGACAGCAACATCAAAGTTCATTACGCCAACGCGTTTCGGGACCTTTCCCTTCTTCATAGGATGATTTTGAAGTGTGAAGAGTATCTCGGCGTTTCAAAATGCCTCCAATTTGTATCACGTACCTGCCCTTGTGGGCGTGGCCACCAGAGTGGCCTGCTGGTCTCAGTAGTGCATTCCCATTTTACTTCCATGAGTGGCTTAATCTCATCTTCGCACCAATGTCACTAATAATTTCAATCCCAAGTGGGTGAATATGATGCCCTGTTACACCCGTGCTGACCAAATAATGTTCGCATTATCAGCACCTGTCCCGTAACGGAGCGCGCCCGTTGGCGCCTACCGGGTCCATAACATGGTGGGGCTCTTCCAAGGCTAGGCTAGCCGTTAAACATCAATCACACAAGAGTTGCCTCAACAGAAGAGTCCAACAAGCAGGTAAGTTTGCCAATAATTTAATACGAACTGCAGCATCGGCTCACAGGACAGCAACATCAAAGTTCATTGCGCCAACGCGTTTCGGGACCTTTCCCTTCTTCATAGGCTGATTGTGAAGTGTGAAGAGTATCTCGTTGTTTCAAAATGCCTCCAATTTGTATCACGTACCTGCCCTTGTGGGCGTGGCCACCAGAGTGGCCTGCTGTCTCGGTAGTGCATTCCCATTTTACTTCCATGAGTGGCTTAAACTCATCGTCGCACCAATGTCACTAATAACTTCAATCCCAAGTGGGTGAATATGATGCCCTGTTACACCCGTGCTGACCAAATAATGTTCGCATTATCGGCACCTGTCCCGTAACGGAGCGCGCCCGTTGGCGCCTCCGGGGTCCATAACATGGCGGGGCTCTTCCACGGCTAGGCTAGCCGTTAAACATCAATCACACAAGAGTTGCCTCAACAGAAGAGTCAAACAAGCAGGTAAGTTTGCCAGTAATTTAATACAAACTGCAGCATCGGCTCACAGGACAGCAACATCAAAGTTCATTGCGCCAACGCGTTTCGGGACCTTTCCCTTCTTCATAGGCTGATTGTGAAGTGTGAAGAGTATCTCACCGTTTCAAAATCCCTCCAATTTGTATCACGTACCTGCCCTTGTGGGCGTGGCCGCCGGAGTGGCCTGCTGGTCTCGGTAGTGCATTCCCATTTTACTTCCATGTGTGGCTTAAACTCATCTTCGCACCAATGTCACTAATAATTTCAATCCCAAGAGGGTGAATATGATGCCCTGTTACACCCGTACTGACCAAATAATGTTTGCATTATTGGCACCTGTCCCGTAACGGAGCGCGCCCGTTGGCGCCTCCCGGGTCCATAACATGGCGGGGCTCTTCCAAGGCTAGGCTAGCCGTTAAACATCAATCACACAAGAGTTGCCTCAACAGAAGAGTCCAACAAGCAGGTAAGTTTGCCAGTAATTTAATACGAACTGCAGCATTGGCTCACAGGACAGCAACATCAAAGTTCATTGCACCAACGCGTTTCAGGACCTTTCCTTTCTTCATAGGCTGATTGTGAAGTGTGAAGAGTATCTCGCCATTTCAAAATGCCTCCAATTTGTATCACGTACCTGCCCTTGTGGGCGTGGCCACCGGAGTGGCCTGCTGGCCTCGGTAGTGCATTCCCATTTTACTTCCATGAGTGGCTTAAACTCATCTTCGCACCAATGTCACCAATAATTTCAATCCCAAGTGGGTGAATATGATGCCCTGTTACACCTGTGCTGACCAAATAATGTTCGCATTATCGGCACCTGTCCCGTAACAGAGCGCGCCCGTTGGCGCCTCCCGGGTCCATAACATGGCGGGGCTCTTCCACGGCTAGGCTAACCGTTAAACATCAATCACACAAGAGTTGCCTCAACAGAAGAGTCCAACAAGCAGGTAAGTTTGCCAGTAATTTAATATGAACTGCAGCATCGGCTCACAGGACAGCAACATCAAAGTTCATTGCGTCAACGCGTTTCGGGACCTTTCCCTTCTTCATAGGTTGATTGTGAAGTGTGAAGAGTATCTCGCCGTTTCAAAATGCCTCCAATTTGTATCACGTACCTGCCCTTGTGGGCGTGGCCACCGGAGTGGCCTGCTGGCCTCGGTAGTGCATTCCCATTGTACTTCCATGAGTGGCTTAAACTCATCTTCGCACCAATGTTTCTAATAATTTGAATCCCAAGTGGGTGAATATGATGCCCTGTTACACCCGTGCTGACCAAATAATGTTCGCATTATCGGCACCTGTCCCGTAACAGAACGCGCCCGTTGGTGCCTCCCGGGTCCATAACATGGCGGGGCTCTTCCACGGCTAGGCTAGCCGTTAAACATCAATCACACAAGAGTTGCCTCAACAGAAGTGTCCAACAAGCAGGTAAGTTTGCCAGTAATTTAATACGAACTGCAGCATCGGCTCACAGGACAGCAACATCAAAGTTCATTGCACCAACGCGTTTCAGGACCTTTCCCTTCTTCATAGGCTGATTGTGAAGTGTGAAGTGTATCTCACTGTTTCAAAATGCCTCCAATTTGTATCACGTACCTGCCCTTGTGGGCGTGGCCACCAGAGAGGCCTGCTGGTCTCGGTAGTGCATTCCCATTGTACTTCCATGAGTGGCTTAAACTCATCTTCGCACCAATGTTACTAATAATTTCAATCCCAAGTGGGTGAATATGATGCCCTGTTACACCCGTGCTGACCAAATAATGTTCGCATTATCCGCACCTGTCCCGTAACAGAGCGCGCCCGTTGGCGCCTCCCGGGTCCATAACATGGCGGGGCTCTTCCAAGGCTAGGCTAGCCGTTAAACATCAATCACACAAGAGTTGCCTCAACAGAAGAGTCCAACAAGCAGGTAAGTTTGCCAGTAATTTAATACGAACTGCAGCATCGGCTCACAGGACAGCAACATCAAAGTTCATTGCACCAACGCGTTTCAGGACCTTTCCCTTCTTCATAGGCTGATTGTGAAGTGTGAAGAGTATCTCGCCATTTCAAAATGCCTCCAATTTGTATCACGTACCTGCCCTTGTGGGCGTGGCCACCGGAGTGGCCTGCTGGCCTCGGTAGTGCATTCCCATTTTACTTCCATGAGTGGCTTAAACTCATCTTCGCACCAATGTCACCAATAATTTCAATCCCAAGTGGGTGAATATGATGCCCTGTTACACCTGTGCTGACCAAATAATGTTCGCATTATCGGCACCTGTCCCGTAACAGAGCGCGCCCGTTGGCGCCTCCCGGGTCCATAACATGGCGGGGCTCTTTCACGGCTAGGCTAGCTGTTAAACATCAATCACACAAGAGTTGCTTCAACAGAAGAGTCCAACAAGCAGGTAAGTTTGACAGTAATTTAATACGAACTGCAGCATCAGCTCACAGGACAGCAACATCAAAGTTCATTACGCCAACGCGTTTCGGGACCTTTCCCTTCTTCATAGGATGATTTTGAAGTGTGAAGAGTATCTTGCCGTTTCAAAATGCCTCCAATTTGTATCACGTACCTGCCCTTGTGGGAGTGGCCACCAGAGTGGCCTGCTGGTCTCGGTAGTGCATTCCCATTTTACTTCCATGAATGGCTCAAACTCATCTTCGCACCAATGTCACTAATTATTTCAATCCCAAGTGGGTGAATATGATGCCCAGGTACACCCGTGCTGACCAAATAATGTTCACATTATCGGCACCTGTCCCGTAACGGAGCGCGACCGTTGGCACCTCCCGGGTCCATAACATGGCGTGGCTCTTCCACGGCTAGGCTAGCCATTAAACATTAATCACACAAGAGTTGCCTCAACAGAAGAGTCCAACAAGCAGGTAAGTTTGCCAGTAATTTAATACGAACTGCAGCATCGGCTCACAGGACAGCAACATCAAAGTTCATTGCGCCAACGCGCTTCGGGACCTTTCCCTTCTTCATAGGCTGATTGTGAAGTGTGAAGAGTACCTGTCCGTTTCAAAATGCCTCCAATTTGTATCACGTACCTGCCCTTGTGGGCGTGGCCACCAGAGTGGCCTGCTGGTCTCGGTAGTGCATTCCCATTTTACTTCCATGAGTGGCTTAAACTCAACTTCGCACCAATGTCACTAATAATTTCAATCCCAAGTGGGTGAATATGATGCCCTGTTACACCCCTGCTGACCAAATAATGTTCGCATTATCGGCACCTCCTCCCGTAACGGAGCGCGCCCGTTGGCGCTTCCCGGGTCCATAACATGGCGTGGCTCTTCCACGGCTAGGCTAGCCGTTAAACATCAATCACACAAGAGTTGCCTCAACAGAAGAGTCCAACAAGCAGGTAAGTTTGCCAGTAATTTAATACGAACTGCAGCATCGGCTCACAGGACAGCAACATCAAAGTTCATTGCGCCAACGTGTTTCGGGACCTTTCCCTTTTTCATAGGCTGATTGTGAAGTGTGAAGAGTATCTCGCCGTTTCAAAATGCCTCCAATTTGTATTACGTACCTGCGCTTGTGGGCGTGGCCACCAGAGTGGCCTGCTGGTCTCAGTAGTGCATTCCCATTTTACTTCCATGAGTGGCTTAAACTCATCTTCGCACCAATGTCACTAATAATTTCAATCCCAAGCGGGTGAATATGATGCCCTGTTACACCCGTGCTGACCAAATAATGTTCGCATTATCAGCACCTGTCCCGTAACGGAGCGCGCCCGTTGGCGCCTCCCGGGTCCATAACATGGCGGGGCTCTTCCAAGGCTAGGCTAGCCGTTAAACATCAATCACACAAGAGTTGCCTCAACAGAAGAGTCCAACAAGCAGGTAAGTTTGCCAGTAATTTAATACGTACTGCAGCATCGGCTCACAGGACAGCAACATCAAAGTTCATTGCGCCAACGCGTTTCGTGACCTTTCCCTTCTTCATAGGCTGATTGTGAAGTGTGAAGAGTATCTCACCGTTTCAAAATCCCTCCAATTTGTATCACGTACCTGCCCTTGTGGGCGTGGCCACCGGAGTGGCCTGCTGGTCTCGGTAGTGCATTCCCATTTTACTTCCATGAGTGGCTTAAACTCATCTTCGCACCAATGTCACCAATAATTTCAATCCCAAGTGGGTGAATATGATGCCCTGTTACACCCGTGCTGACCAAATAATGTTCACATTATCGGCACCTGTCCCGTAACGGAGTGCGACCGTTGGCGCCTCCCGGGTCCATAACATGGCGTGGCTCTTCCACGGCTAGGCTAGCCATTAAACATTAATCACACAAGAGTTGCCTCAACAGAAGAGTCCAACAAGCAGGTAAGTTTGCCAGTAATTTAATACGAACTGCAGCATCGGCTCACAGGACAGCAACATCAAAGTTCATTGCTCCAGCGCGCTTCGGGACCTTTCCCTTCTTCATAGGCTGATTGTGAAGTGTGAAGAGTACCTCTCCGTTTCAAAATGCCTCCAATTTGTATCACGTACCTGCCCTTGTGGGCGTGGCCACCAGAGTGGCCTGCTGGTCTCGGTAGTGCATTCCCATTTTACTTCCATGAGTGGCTTAAACTCAACTTCACACCAATGTCACTAATAATTTCAATCCCAAGTGGGTGAATATGATGCCCTGTTACACCCGTGCTGACCAAATAATGTTCGCATTATCGGCACCTCCTCCCGTAATGGAGCTCGCCCGTTGGCGCTTCCCGGGTCCATAACATGGCGTGGCTCTTCCACGGCTAGGCTAGCCGTTAAACATCAATCACACAAGAGTTGCCTCAACAGAAGAGTCCAACAAGCAGGTAAGTTTGCCAGTAATTTAATACGAACTGCAGCATCGGCTCACAGGACAGCAACATCAAAGTTCATTGCGCCAACGCGTTTCGGGACCTTTCCCTTCTTCATAGGCTGATTGTGAAGTGTGAAGAGTATCTCGCCGTTTCAAAATGCCTCCAATTTGTATCACGTACCTGCCCTTGTGGTCGTGGCCACCAGAGTTGCCTGCTGGTCTCAGTAGTGCATTCCCATTTTACTTCCATGAGTGGCTTAAACTCATCGTCGCACCAATGTCACTAATAATTTCAATCCCAAGTGGGTGAATATGATGCCCTGTTACACCCGTGCTGACCAAATAATGTTCGCATTATCGGCACCTGTCCCGTAACGGAGCGCGCCCGTTGGCGCCTCCGGGGTCCATAACATGGCGGGGCTCTTCCACGGCTAGGCTAGCCGTTAAACATCAATCACACAAGAGTTGCCTCAACAGAAGAGTCAAACAAGCAGGTAAGTTTGCCAGTAATTTAATACGAACTGCTGCATCGGCTCACAGGACAGCAACATCAAAGTTCATTGCGCCAACGCGTTTCGGGACCTTTCCCTTCTTCATAGGCTGATTGTGAAGTGTGAAGAGTATCTTGTCGTTTCAAAATGCCTCCAATTTGTATCACGTACCTGCCCTTGTGGGCGTGGCCACCAGAGTGGCCTGCTGGTCTCGGTAGTGCATTCCCATTTTACTTCCATGAGTGGCTTAAACTCATCGTCGCACCAATGTCACTAATAACTTCAATCCCAAGTGGGTGAATATGATGCCCTGTTACACCCGTGCTGACCAAATAATGTTCGCATTATCGGCACCTGTCCCGTAACGGAGCACGCCCGTTGGCGCCTCCCGGGTTCATAACATGGCGGGGCTCTTCCACGGCTAGGCTAGCAGTTAAACATCAATCACACAAGAGTTGCCTCAACAGAAGCATCCAACAAGCAGGTAAGTTTGCCAGTAATTTAATACAAACTGCAGCATCGGCTCACAGGACAGCAACATCAAAGTTCATTGCGCCAACGCGTTTCGGGACCTTTCCCTTCTTCATAGGCTGATTGTGAAGTGTGAAGAGTATCTCACCGTTTCAAAATCCGTCCAATTTGTATCACGTACCTGCCCTTGTGGGCGTGGCCACCGGAGTGGCCTGCTGGTCTCGGTAGTGCATTCCCATTTTACTTCCATGTGTGGCTTAAACTCATCTTCGCACCAATGTCACTAATAATTTCAATCCCAAGAGGGTGAATATGATGCCCTGTTACACCCGTACTGACCAAATAATGTTCGCATTATTGGCACCTGTCCCGTAACGGAGCGCGCCCGTTGGCGCCTCCCGGGTCCATAACATGGCGGGGCTCTTCCAAGGCTAGGCTAGCCGTTAAACATCAATCACACAAGAGTTGCCTCAACAGAAGAGTCCAACAAGCAGGTAAGTTTGCCAGTAATTTAATACGAACTGCAGCATCGGCTCACAGGACAGCAACATCAAAGTTCATTGCACCAACGCGTTTCAGGACCTTTCCCTTCTTCATAGGCTGATTGTGAAGTGTGAAGAGTATCTCGCCATTTCAAAATGCCTCCAATTTGTATCACGTACCTGCCCTTGTGGGCGTGGCCACCGGAGTGGCCTGCTGGCCTCGGTAGTGCATTCCCATTTTACTTCCATGAGTGGCTTAAACTCATCTTCGCACCAATGTCACCAATAATTTCAATCCCAAGTGGGTGAATATGATGCCCTGTTACACCTGTGCTGACCAAATAATGTTCGCATTATCGGCACCTGTCCCGTAACAGAGCGCGCCCGTTGGCGCCTCCCGGGTCCATAACATGGCGGGGCTCTTCCACGGCTAGGCTAACCGTTAAACATCAATCACACAAGAGTTGCCTCAACAGAAGAGTCCAACAAGCAGGTAAGTTTGCCAGTAATTTAATATGAACTGCAGCATCGGCTCACAGGACAGCAACATCAAAGTTCATTGCGTCAACGCGTTTCGGGACCTTTCCCTTCTTCATAGGTTGATTGTGAAGTGTGAAGAGTATCTCGCCGTTTCAAAATGCCTCCAATTTGTATCACGTACCTGCCCTTGTGGGCGTGGCCACCGGAGTGGCCTGCTGGCCTCGGTAGTGCATTCCCATTGTACTTCCATGAGTGGCTTAAACTCATCTTCGCACCAATGTTACTAATAATTTGAATCCCAAGTGGGTGAATATGATGCCCTGTTACACCCGTGCTGACCAAATAATGTTCGCATTATCGGCACCTGTCCCGTAACAGAACGCGCCCGTTGGTGCCTCCCGGGTCCATAACATGGCGGGGCTCTTCCACGGCTAGGCTAGCCGTTAAACATCAATCACACAAGAGTTGCCTCAACAGAAGTCTCCAACAAGCAGGTAAGTTTGCCAGTAATTTAATACGAACTGCAGCATCGGCTCACAGGACAGCAACATCAAAGTTCATTGCACCAACGCGTTTCAGGACCTTTCCCTTCTTCATAGGCTGATTGTGAAGTGTGAAGAGTATCTCACTGTTTCAAAATGCCTCCAATTTGTATCACGTACCTGCCCTTGTGGGCGTGGCCACCAGAGAGGCCTGCTGGTCTCGGTAGTGCATTCCCATTGTACTTCCATGAGTGGCTTAAACTCATCTTCGCACCAATGTTACTAATAATTTCAATCCCAAGTGGGTGAATATGATGCCCTGTTACACCCGTGCTGACCAAATAATGTTCGCATTATCGGCACCTGTCCCGTAACAGAGCGCGCCCATGGGCGCCTCCCGGGTCCATAACATGGCGGGGCTCTTTCACGGCTAGGCTAGCTGTTAAACATCAATCACACAAGAGTTGCTTCAACAGAAGAGTCCAACAAGCAGGTAAGTTTGACAGTAATTTAATACGAACTGCAGCATCAGCTCACAGGACAGCAACATCAAAGTTCATTACGCCAACGCGTTTTGGGACCTTTCCCTTCTTCATAGGATGATTTTGAAGTGTGAAGAGTATCTCGGCGTTTCAAAATGCCTCCAATTTGTATCACGTACCTGCCCTTGTGGGCGTGGCCACCAGAGTGGCCTGCTGGTCTCAGTAGTGCATTCCCATTTTACTTCCATGAGTGGCTTAATCTCATCTTCGCACCAATGTCACTAATAATTTCAATCCCAAGTGGGTGAATATGATGCCCTGTTACACCCGTACTGACCAAATAATGTTCGCATTATCAGCACCTGTCCCGTAACGGAGCGCGCCCGTTGGCGCCTACCGGGTCCATAACATGATGGGGCTCTTCCAAGGCTAGGCTAGCCGTTAAACATCAATCACACAAGAGTTGCCTCAACAGAAGAGTCCAACAAGCAGGTAAGTTTGCCAGTAATTTAATACGAACTGCAGCATCGGCTCACAGGACAGCAACATCAAAGTTCATTGCGCCAACGCGTTTCGGGACCTTTCCCTTCTTCATAGGCTGATTGTGAAGTGTGAAGAGTACCTGTCCGTTTCAAAATGCCTCCAATTTGTATCACGTACCTGCCCTTGTGGGCGTGGCCACCAGAGTGGCCTGCTGGTCTCGGTAGTGCATTCCCATTTTACTTCCATGAGTGGCTTAAACTCAACTTCGCACCAATGTCACTAATAATTTCAATCCCAAGTGGGTGAATATGATGCCCTGTTACACCCCTGCTGACCAAATAATGTTCGCATTATCGGCACCTCCTCCCGCAACGGAGCGCGCCCGTTGGCGCTTCCCGGGTCCATAACATGGCGTGGCTCTTCCACGGCTAGGCTAGCCGTTAAACATCAATCACACAAGAGTTGCCTCAACAGAAGAGTCCAACAAGCAGGTAAGTTTGCCAGTAATTTAATACGAACTGCAGCATCGGCTCACAGGACAGCAACATCAAAGTTCATTGCGCCAACGCGCTTCGGGACCTTTCCCTTCTTCATAGGCTGATTGTGAAGTGTGAAGAGTACCTGTCCGTTTCAAAATGCCTCCAATTTGTATCACGTACCTGCCCTTGTGGGCGTGGCCACCAGAGTGGCCTGCTGGTCTCGGTAGTGCATTCCCATTTTACTTCCATGAGTGGCTTAAACTCAACTTCGCACCAATGTCACTAATAATTTCAATCCCAAGTGGGTGAATATGATGCCCTGTTACACCCCTGCTGACCAAATAATGTTCGCATTATCGGCACCTCCTCCCGCAACGGAGCGCGCACGTTGGCGCTTCCCGGGTCCATAACATGGCGTGGCTCTTCCACGGCTAGGCTAGCCGTTAAACATCAATCACACAAGAGTTGCCTCAACAGAAGAGTCCAACAAGCAGGTAAGTTTGCCAGTAATTTAATACGAACTGCAGCATCGGCTCACAGGACAGCAACATCAAAGTTCATTGCGCCAACGTGTTTCGGGACCTTTCCCTTTTTCATAGGCTGATTGTGAAGTGTGAAGAGTATCTCGCCGTTTCAAAATGCCTCCAATTTGTATCACGTACCTGCGCTTGTGGGCGTGGCCACCAGAGTGGCCTGCTGGTCTCAGTAGTGCATTCCCATTTTACTTCCATGAGTGGCTTAAACTCATCTTCGCACCAATGTCACTAATAATTTCAATCCCAAGTGGGTGAATATGATGCCCTGTTACACCCGTGCTGACCAAATAATGTTCGCATTATCAGCACCTGTCCCGTAACGGAGCGCGCCCGTTGGCGCCTCCCGGGTCCATAACATGGCGGGGCTCTTCCAAGGCTAGGCTAGCCGTTAAACATCAATCACACAAGAGTTGCCTCAACAGAAGAGTCCAACAAGCAGGTAAGTTTGCCAGTAATTTAATACGTACTGCAGCATCGGCTCACAGGACAGCAACATCAAAGTTCATTGCGCCAACGCGTTTCGGGACCTTTCCCTTCTTCATAGGCTGATTGTGAAGTGTGAAGAGTATCTCGCCATTTCAAAATGCCTCCAATTTGTATCACGTACCTGCCCTTGTGGGCGTGGCCACCGGAGTGGCCTGCTGGCCTCGGTAGTGCATTCCCATTTTACTTCCATGAGTGGCTTAAACTCATCTTCGCACCAATGTCACCAATAATTTCAATCCCAAGTGGGTGAATATGATGCCCTGTTACACCTGTGCTGACCAAATAATGTTCGCATTATCGGCACCTGTCCCGTAACAGAGCGCGCCCGTTGGCGCCTCCCGGGTCCATAACATGGCGGGGCTCTTCCACGGCTAGGCTAACCGTTAAACATCAATCACACAAGAGTTGCCTCAACAGAAGAGTCCAACAAGCAGGTAAGTTTGCCAGTAATTTAATATGAACTGCAGCATCGGCTCACAGGACAGCAACATCAAAGTTCATTGCGTCAACGCGTTTCGGGACCTTTCCCTTCTTCATAGGTTGATTGTGAAGTGTGAAGAGTATCTCGCCGTTTCAAAATGCCTCCAATTTGTATCACGTACCTGCCCTTGTGGGCGTGGCCACCGGAGTGGCCTGCTGGCCTCGGTAGTGCATTCCCATTGTACTTCCATGAGTGGCTTAAACTCATCTTCGCACCAATGTTTCTAATAATTTGAATCCCAAGTGGGTGAATATGATGCCCTGTTACACCCGTGCTGACCAAATAATGTTCGCATTATCGGCACCTGTCCCGTAACAGAACGCGCCCGTTGGTGCCTCCCGGGTCCATAACATGGCGGGGCTCTTCCACGGCTAGGCTAGCCGTTAAACATCAATCACACAAGAGTTGCCTCAACAGAAGTGTCCAACAAGCAGGTAAGTTTGCCAGTAATTTAATACGAACTGCAGCATCGGCTCACAGGACAGCAACATCAAAGTTCATTGCACCAACGCGTTTCAGGACCTTTCCCTTCTTCATAGGCTGATTGTGAAGTGTGAAGTGTATCTCACTGTTTCAAAATGCCTCCAATTTGTATCACGTACCTGCCCTTGTGGGCGTGGCCACCAGAGAGGCCTGCTGGTCTCGGTAGTGCATTCCCATTGTACTTCCATGAGTGGCTTAAACTCATCTTCGCACCAATGTTACTAATAATTTCAATCCCAAGTGGGTGAATATGATGCCCTGTTACACCCGTGCTGACCAAATAATGTTCGCATTATCCGCACCTGTCCCGTAACAGAGCGCGCCCGTTGGCGCCTCCCGGGTCCATAACATGGCGGGGCTCTTCCAAGGCTAGGCTAGCCGTTAAACATCAATCACACAAGAGTTGCCTCAACAGAAGAGTCCAACAAGCAGGTAAGTTTGCCAGTAATTTAATACGAACTGCAGCATCGGCTCACAGGACAGCAACATCAAAGTTCATTGCACCAACGCGTTTCAGGACCTTTCCCTTCTTCATAGGCTGATTGTGAAGTGTGAAGAGTATCTCGCCATTTCAAAATGCCTCCAATTTGTATCACGTACCTGCCCTTGTGGGCGTGGCCACCGGAGTGGCCTGCTGGCCTCGGTAGTGCATTCCCATTTTACTTCCATGAGTGGCTTAAACTCATCTTCGCACCAATGTCACCAATAATTTCAATCCCAAGTGGGTGAATATGATGCCCTGTTACACCTGTGCTGACCAAATAATGTTCGCATTATCGGCACCTGTCCCGTAACAGAGCGCGCCCGTTGGCGCCTCCCGGGTCCATAACATGGCGGGGCTCTTTCACGGCTAGGCTAGCTGTTAAACATCAATCACACAAGAGTTGCTTCAACAGAAGAGTCCAACAAGCAGGTAAGTTTGACAGTAATTTAATACGAACTGCAGCATCAGCTCACAGGACAGCAACATCAAAGTTCATTACGCCAACGCGTTTCGGGACCTTTCCCTTCTTCATAGGATGATTTTGAAGTGTGAAGAGTATCTTGCCGTTTCAAAATGCCTCCAATTTGTATCACGTACCTGCCCTTGTGGGAGTGGCCACCAGAGTGGCCTGCTGGTCTCGGTAGTGCATTCCCATTTTACTTCCATGAATGGCTCAAACTCATCTTCGCACCAATGTCACTAATTATTTCAATCCCAAGTGGGTGAATATGATGCCCAGGTACACCCGTGCTGACCAAATAATGTTCACATTATCGGCACCTGTCCCGTAACGGAGCGCGACCGTTGGCACCTCCCGGGTCCATAACATGGCGTGGCTCTTCCACGGCTAGGCTAGCCATTAAACATTAATCACACAAGAGTTGCCTCAACAGAAGAGTCCAACAAGCAGGTAAGTTTGCCAGTAATTTAATACGAACTGCAGCATCGGCTCACAGGACAGCAACATCAAAGTTCATTGCGCCAACGCGCTTCGGGACCTTTCCCTTCTTCATAGGCTGATTGTGAAGTGTGAAGAGTACCTGTCCGTTTCAAAATGCCTCCAATTTGTATCACGTACCTGCCCTTGTGGGCGTGGCCACCAGAGTGGCCTGCTGGTCTCGGTAGTGCATTCCCATTTTACTTCCATGAGTGGCTTAAACTCAACTTCGCACCAATGTCACTAATAATTTCAATCCCAAGTGGGTGAATATGATGCCCTGTTACACCCCTGCTGACCAAATAATGTTCGCATTATCGGCACCTCCTCCCGTAACGGAGCGCGCCCGTTGGCGCTTCCCGGGTCCATAACATGGCGTGGCTCTTCCACGGCTAGGCTAGCCGTTAAACATCAATCACACAAGAGTTGCCTCAACAGAAGAGTCCAACAAGCAGGTAAGTTTGCCAGTAATTTAATACGAACTGCAGCATCGGCTCACAGGACAGCAACATCAAAGTTCATTGCGCCAACGTGTTTCGGGACCTTTCCCTTTTTCATAGGCTGATTGTGAAGTGTGAAGAGTATCTCGCCGTTTCAAAATGCCTCCAATTTGTATCACGTACCTGCGCTTGTGGGCGTGGCCACCAGAGTGGCCTGCTGGTCTCAGTAGTGCATTCCCATTTTACTTCCATGAGTGGCTTAAACTCATCTTCGCACCAATGTCACTAATAATTTCAATCCCAAGCGGGTGAATATGATGCCCTGTTACACCCGTGCTGACCAAATAATGTTCGCATTATCAGCACCTGTCCCGTAACGGAGCGCGCCCGTTGGCGCCTCCCGGGTCCATAACATGGCGGGGCTCTTCCAAGGCTAGGCTAGCCGTTAAACATCAATCACACAAGAGTTGCCTCAACAGAAGAGTCCAACAAGCAGGTAAGTTTGCCAGTAATTTAATACGTACTGCAGCATCGGCTCACAGGACAGCAACATCAAAGTTCATTGCGCCAACGCGTTTCGTGACCTTTCCCTTCTTCATAGGCTGATTGTGAAGTGTGAAGAGTATCTCACCGTTTCAAAATCCCTCCAATTTGTATCACGTACCTGCCCTTGTGGGCGTGGCCACCGGAGTGGCCTGCTGGTCTCGGTAGTGCATTCCCATTTTACTTCCATGAGTGGCTTAAACTCATCTTCGCACCAATGTCACCAATAATTTCAATCCCAAGTGGGTGAATATGATGCCCTGTTACACCCGTGCTGACCAAATAATGTTCACATTATCGGCACCTGTCCCGTAACGGAGTGCGACCGTTGGCGCCTCCCGGGTCCATAACATGGCGTGGCTCTTCCACGGCTAGGCTAGCCATTAAACATTAATCACACAAGAGTTGCCTCAACAGAAGAGTCCAACAAGCAGGTAAGTTTGCCAGTAATTTAATACGAACTGCAGCATCGGCTCACAGGACAGCAACATCAAAGTTCATTGCTCCAGCGCGCTTCGGGACCTTTCCCTTCTTCATAGGCTGATTGTGAAGTGTGAAGAGTACCTCTCCGTTTCAAAATGCCTCCAATTTGTATCACGTACCTGCCCTTGTGGGCGTGGCCACCAGAGTGGCCTGCTGGTCTCGGTAGTGCATTCCCATTTTACTTCCATGAGTGGCTTAAACTCAACTTCACACCAATGTCACTAATAATTTCAATCCCAAGTGGGTGAATATGATGCCCTGTTACACCCGTGCTGACCAAATAATGTTCGCATTATCGGCACCTCCTCCCGTAATGGAGCTCGCCCGTTGGCGCTTCCCGGGTCCATAACATGGCGTGGCTCTTCCACGGCTAGGCTAGCCGTTAAACATCAATCACACAAGAGTTGCCTCAACAGAAGAGTCCAACAAGCAGGTAAGTTTGCCAGTAATTTAATACGAACTGCAGCATCGGCTCACAGGACAGCAACATCAAAGTTCATTGCGCCAACGCGTTTCGGGACCTTTCCCTTCTTCATAGGCTGATTGTGAAGTGTGAAGAGTATCTCGCCGTTTCAAAATGCCTCCAATTTGTATCACGTACCTGCCCTTGTGGTCGTGGCCACCAGAGTTGCCTGCTGGTCTCAGTAGTGCATTCCCATTTTACTTCCATGAGTGGCTTAAACTCATCGTCGCACCAATGTCACTAATAATTTCAATCCCAAGTGGGTGAATATGATGCCCTGTTACACCCGTGCTGACCAAATAATGTTCGCATTATCGGCACCTGTCCCGTAACGGAGCGCGCCCGTTGGCGCCTCCGGGGTCCATAACATGGCGGGGCTCTTCCACGGCTAGGCTAGCCGTTAAACATCAATCACACAAGAGATGCCTCAACAGAAGAGTCAAACAAGCAGGTAAGTTTGCCAGTAATTTAATACGAACTGCTGCATCGGCTCACAGGACAGCAACATCAAAGTTCATTGCGCCAACGCGTTTCGGGACCTTTCCCTTCTTCATAGGCTGATTGTGAAGTGTGAAGAGTATCTTGTCGTTTCAAAATGCCTCCAATTTGTATCACGTACCTGCCCTTGTGGGCGTGGCCACCAGAGTGGCCTGCTGGTCTCGGTAGTGCATTCCCATTTTACTTCCATGAGTGGCTTAAACTCATCGTCGCACCAATGTCACTAATAACTTCAATCCCAAGTGGGTGAATATGATGCCCTGTTACACCCGTGCTGACCAAATAATGTTCGCATTATCGGCACCTGTCCCGTAACGGAGCACGCCCGTTGGCGCCTCCCGGGTTCATAACATGGCGGGGCTCTTCCACGGCTAGGCTAGCAGTTAAACATCAATCACACAAGAGTTGCCTCAACAGAAGCATCCAACAAGCAGGTAAGTTTGCCAGTAATTTAATACAAACTGCAGCATCGGCTCACAGGACAGCAACATCAAAGTTCATTGCGCCAACGCGTTTCGGGACCTTTCCCTTCTTCATAGGCTGATTGTGAAGTGTGAAGAGTATCTCACCGTTTCAAAATCCGTCCAATTTGTATCACGTACCTGCCCTTGTGGGCGTGGCCACCGGAGTGGCCTGCTGGTCTCGGTAGTGCATTCCCATTTTACTTCCATGTGTGGCTTAAACTCATCTTCGCACCAATGTCACTAATAATTTCAATCCCAAGAGGGTGAATATGATGCCCTGTTACACCCGTACTGACCAAATAATGTTCGCATTATTGGCACCTGTCCCGTAACGGAGCGCGCCCGTTGGTGCCTCCCGGGTCCATAACATGGCGGGGCTCTTCCAAGGCTAGGCTAGCCGTTAAACATCAATCACACAAGAGTTGCCTCAACAGAAGAGTCCAACAAGCAGGTAAGTTTGCCAGTAATTTAATACGAACTGCAGCATCGGCTCACAGGACAGCAACATCAAAGTTCATTGCACCAACGCGTTTCAGGACCTTTCCCTTCTTCATAGGCTGATTGTGAAGTGTGAAGAGTATCTCGCCATTTCAAAATGCCTCCAATTTGTATCACGTACCTGCCCTTGTGGGCGTGGCCACCGGAGTGGCCTGCTGGCCTCGGTAGTGCATTCCCATTTTACTTCCATGAGTGGCTTAAACTCATCTTCGCACCAATGTCACCAATAATTTCAATCCCAAGTGGGTGAATATGATGCCCTGTTACACCTGTGCTGACCAAATAATGTTCGCATTATCGGCACCTGTCCCGTAACAGAGCGCGCCCGTTGGCGCCTCCCGGGTCCATAACATGGCGGGGCTCTTCCACGGCTAGGCTAACCGTTAAACATCAATCACACAAGAGTTGCCTCAACAGAAGAGTCCAACAAGCAGGTAAGTTTGCCAGTAATTTAATATGAACTGCAGCATCGGCTCACAGGACAGCAACATCAAAGTTCATTGCGTCAACGCGTTTCGGGACCTTTCCCTTCTTCATAGGTTGATTGTGAAGTGTGAAGAGTATCTCGCCGTTTCAAAATGCCTCCAATTTGTATCACGTACCTGCCCTTGTGGGCGTGGCCACCGGAGTGGCCTGCTGGCCTCGGTAGTGCATTCCCATTGTACTTCCATGAGTGGCTTAAACTCATCTTCGCACCAATGTTACTAATAATTTGAATCCCAAGTGGGTGAATATGATGCCCTGTTACACCCGTGCTGACCAAATAATGTTCGCATTATCGGCACCTGTCCCGTAACAGAACGCGCCCGTTGGTGCCTCCCGGGTCCATAACATGGCGGGGCTCTTCCACGGCTAGGCTAGCCGTTAAACATCAATCACACAAGAGTTGCCTCAACAGAAGTCTCCAACAAGCAGGTAAGTTTGCCAGTAATTTAATACGAACTGCAGCATCGGCTCACAGGACAGCAACATCAAAGTTCATTGCACCAACGCGTTTCAGGACCTTTCCCTTCTTCATAGGCTGATTGTGAAGTGTGAAGAGTATCTCACTGTTTCAAAATGCCTCCAATTTGTATCACGTACCTGCCCTTGTGGGCGTGGCCACCAGAGAGGCCTGCTGGTCTCGGTAGTGCATTCCCATTGTACTTCCATGAGTGGCTTAAACTCATCTTCGCACCAATGTTACTAATAATTTCAATCCCAAGTGGGTGAATATGATGCCCTGTTACACCCGTGCTGACCAAATAATGTTCGCATTATCGGCACCTGTCCCGTAACAGAGCGCGCCCATGGGCGCCTCCCGGGTCCATAACATGGCGGGGCTCTTTCACGGCTAGGCTAGCTGTTAAACATCAATCACACAAGAGTTGCTTCAACAGAAGAGTCCAACAAGCAGGTAAGTTTGACAGTAATTTAATACGAACTGCAGCATCAGCTCACAGGACAGCAACATCAAAGTTCATTACGCCAACGCGTTTTGGGACCTTTCCCTTCTTCATAGGATGATTTTGAAGTGTGAAGAGTATCTCGGCGTTTCAAAATGCCTCCAATTTGTATCACGTACCTGCCCTTGTGGGCGTGGCCACCAGAGTGGCCTGCTGGTCTCAGTAGTGCATTCCCATTTTACTTCCATGAGTGGCTTAATCTCATCTTCGCACCAATGTCACTAATAATTTCAATCCCAAGTGGGTGAATATGATGCCCTGTTACACCCGTACTGACCAAATAATGTTCGCATTATCAGCACCTGTCCCGTAACGGAGCGCGCCCGTTGGCGCCTACCGGGTCCATAACATGGTGGGGCTCTTCCAAGGCTAGGCTAGCCGTTAAACATCAATCACACAAGAGTTGCCTCAACAGAAGAGTCCAACAAGCAGGTAAGTTTGCCAGTAATTTAATACGAACTGCAGCATCGGCTCACAGGACAGCAACATCAAAGTTCATTGCGCCAACGCGTTTCGGGACCTTTCCCTTCTTCATAGGCTGATTGTGAAGTGTGAAGAGTACCTGTCCGTTTCAAAATGCCTCCAATTTGTATCACGTACCTGCCCTTGTGGGCGTGGCCACCAGAGTGGCCTGCTGGTCTCGGTAGTGCATTCCCATTTTACTTCCATGAGTGGCTTAAACTCAACTTCGCACCAATGTCACTAATAATTTCAATCCCAAGTGGGTGAATATGATGCCCTGTTACACCCCTGCTGACCAAATAATGTTCGCATTATCGGCACCTCCTCCCGCAACGGAGCGCGCCCGTTGGCGCTTCCCGGGTCCATAACATGGCGTGGCTCTTCCACGGCTAGGCTAGCCGTTAAACATCAATCACACAAGAGTTGCCTCAACAGAAGAGTCCAACAAGCAGGTAAGTTTGCCAGTAATTTAATACGAACTGCAGCATCGGCTCACAGGACAGCAACATCAAAGTTCATTGCGCCAACGCGCTTCGGGACCTTTCCCTTCTTCATAGGCTGATTGTGAAGTGTGAAGAGTACCTGTCCGTTTCAAAATGCCTCCAATTTGTATCACGTACCTGCCCTTGTGGGCGTGGCCACCAGAGTGGCCTGCTGGTCTCGGTAGTGCATTCCCATTTTACTTCCATGAGTGGCTTAAACTCAACTTCGCACCAATGTCACTAATAATTTCAATCCCAAGTGGGTGAATATGATGCCCTGTTACACCCCTGCTGACCAAATAATGTTCGCATTATCGGCACCTCCTCCCGCAACGGAGCGCGCCCGTTGGCGCTTCCCGGGTCCATAACATGGCGTGGCTCTTCCACGGCTAGGCTAGCCGTTAAACATCAATCACACAAGAGTTGCCTCAACAGAAGAGTCCAACAAGCAGGTAAGTTTGCCAGTAATTTAATACGAACTGCAGCATCGGCTCACAGGACAGCAACATCAAAGTTCATTGCGCCAACGTGTTTCGGGACCTTTCCCTTTTTCATAGGCTGATTGTGAAGTGTGAAGAGTATCTCGCCGTTTCAAAATGCCTCCAATTTGTATCACGTACCTGCGCTTGTGGGCGTGGCCACCAGAGTGGCCTGCTGGTCTCAGTAGTGCATTCCCATTTTACTTCCATGAGTGGCTTAAACTCATCTTCGCACCAATGTCACTAATAATTTCAATCCCAAGTGGGTGAATATGATGCCCTGTTACACCCGTGCTGACCAAATAATGTTCGCATTATCAGCACCTGTCCCGTAACGGAGCGCGCCCGTTGGCGCCTCCCGGGTCCATAACATGGCGGGGCTCTTCCAAGGCTAGGCTAGCCGTTAAACATCAATCACACAAGAGTTGCCTCAACAGAAGAGTCCAACAAGCAGGTAAGTTTGCCAGTAATTTAATACGTACTGCAGCATCGGCTCACAGGACAGCAACATCAAAGTTCATTGCGCCAACGCGTTTCGGGACCTTTCCCTTCTTCATAGGCTGATTGTGAAGTGTGAAGAGTATCTCACCGTTTCAAAATCCCTCCAATTTGTATCACGTACCTGCCCTTGTGGGCGTGGCCACCGGAGTGGCCTGCTGGTCTCGGTAGTGCATTCCCATTTTACTTCCATGAGTGGCTTAAACTCATCTTCGCACCAATGTCACCAATATTTTCAATCCCAAGTGGGTGAATATGATGCCCTGTTACACCCGTGCTGACCAAATAATGTTCACATTATCGGCACCTGTCCCGTAACGGAGTGCGACCGTTGGCGCCTCCCGGGTCCATAACATGGTGTGGCTCTTCCACGGCTAGGCTAGCCATTAAACATTAATCACACAAGAGTTGCCTCAACAGAAGAGTCCAACAAGCAGGTAAGTTTGCCAGTAATTTAATACGAACTGCAGCATCGGCTCACAGGACAGCAACATCAAAGTTCATTGCTCCAGCGCGCTTCGGGACCTTTCCCTTCTTCATAGGCTGATTGTGAAGTGTGAAGAGTACCTCTCCGTTTCAAAATGCCTCCAATTTGAATCACGTACCTGCCCTTGTGGGCGTGGCCACCAGAGTGGCCTGCTGGTCTCGGTAGTGCATTCCCATTTTACTTCCATGAGTGGCTTAAACTCAACTTCGCACCAATGTCACTAATAATTTCAATCCCAAGTGGGTGAATATGATGCCCTGTTACACCCGTGCTGACCAAATAATGTTCGCATTATCGGCACCTCCTCCCGTAACGGAGCGCGCCCGTTGGCGCTTCCCGGGTCCATAACATGGCGTGGCTCTTCCACGGCTAGGCTAGCCGTTAAACATCAATCACACAAGAGTTGCCTCAACAGAAGAGTCCAACAAGCAGGTAAGTTTGCCAGTAATTTAATACGAACTGCAGCATCGGCTCACAGGACAGCAACATCAAAGTTCATTGCGCCAACGCGTTTCGGGACCTTTCCCTTCTTCATAGGCTGATTGTGAAGTGTGAAGAGTATCTCGCCGTTTCAAAATGCCTCCAATTTGTATCACGTACCTGCCCTTGTGGTCGTGGCCACCAGAGTGGCCTGCTGGTCTCAGTAGTGCATTCCCATTTTACTTCCATGAGTGGCTTAAACTCATCTTCGCACCAATGTCACTAATAATTTCAATCCCAAGTGGGTAAATATGATGCCCTGTTACACCCGTGCTGACCAAATAATGTTCGCATTATCAGCACCTGTCCCGTAACGGAGCGCGCCCGTTGGCGCCTCCCGGGTCCATAACATGGCGGGGCTCTTCCAAGGCTAGGCTAGCCGTTAAACATCAATCACACAAGAGTTGCCACAACAGAAGAGTCCAACAAGCAGGTAAGTTTGCCAGTAATTTAATACGAACTGCAGCATCGGCTCACAGGACAGCAACATCAAAGTTCATTGCGCCAAAGCGTTTCGGGACCTTTCCCTTCTTCATAGGCTGATTGTGAAGTGTGAAGAGTATCTCACCGTTTCAAAATCCCTCCAATTTGTATCACGTACCTGCCCTTGTGGGCGTGGCCACCGGAGTGGCCTGCTGGTCTCGGTAGTGCATTCCCATTTTACTTCCATGAGTGGCTTAAACTCATCTACGCACCAATGTCACCAATGATTTCAATCCCAAGTGGGTGAATATGATGCCCTGTTACACCTGTGCTGACTAAATAATGTTCGCATTATCGGCACCTGTCCCGTAACAGAGCGCGCCCGTTGGCGCCTCCCGGGTCCATAACATGGCGGGGCTCTTCCGCGGCTAGGCTAACCGTTAAACATCAATCACACAAGAGTTGCCTCAACAAAACAGTCCAACAAGCAGGTAAGTTTGCCAGTAATTTAATACGAACTGCAGCATCAGCTCACAGGACATCAACATCAAAGTTCATTGCGTCAACGCGTTTCGGGACCTTTCCCTTCTTCATAGGCTGATTGTGAAGTGTGAAGAGTATCTCGCCGTTTCAAAATGCCTCCAATTTGTATCACGTACCTGCCCTTGTGGGCGTGGCCACCAGAGTGGCCTGCTGCTCTCGGTAGTGCATTCCCATTTTACTTCCATGAGTGGCTTAAACTCTTCTTCGCACCAATGTCACTAATAATTTCAATCCCAAGTGGGTGAATATGATGGCCTGTTACACCCGTGCTGACCAAATAATGTTCGCATTATCGGCACCTCCTCCCGTAACGGAGCGCGCCCGTTGGCGCCTCCTGGGTCCATAACATGGCGGGGCTCTTCCACGGCAAGGCTAGCCGTTAAACATCAATCACAAAAGAGTTGCCTCAACAGAAGAGTCCAACAAGCAGGTAAGTTTACCAGTAATTTAATACGAACTGCAGCATCGGCTCACAGGACAGCAACATCAAAGTTCATTGCGCCAACGCGTTTTGGGACCTTTCCCTTCTTCATAGGCTGATTGTGAAGTGTGAAGAGTATCTCGCCGTTTCAAAATGCCTCCAATTTGTATCATGTACCTGCCCTTGTGGGCGTGGCCACCAGAGTGGCCTGCTAGTCTCAGTAGTGCATTCCCATTGTACTTCCATGAGTGGCTTAAACTCATCTTCGCACCAATGTCACTAATAATTTCAATCCCAAGTGGGTGAATATGATGCCCTGTTACACCCGTGCTGACCAAATAATGTTTGCATTATCAGCACCTGTCCCGTAACGGAGCGCGCCCGTTGGTGCCTCCCGGGTCCATAACATGGCGGGGCTCTTCCACGGCTAGGCTAGCCGTTAAACATCAATCACACAAGAGTTGCCTCAACAGAAGAGTCCAACAAGCAGGTAAGTTTGCCAGTAATTTAATACGAACTGCAGCATCGGCTCACAGGACAGCAACATCAAAGTTCATTGCGCCAACGCGTTTCGGGACCTTTCCCTTCTTCATAGGCTGATTGTGAAGTGTGAAGAGTATCTCGCCGTGGGTGAATATGATGCCCTGTTACACCCGTGCTGACCAAATTATGTTCGCATTATCGGCACCTGTCCCGTAACGGAGCGCGCCCGTTGGCGCCTCCCGGGTCCATAACATGGCGAGGCAACTCTTGTGTGATTGATATATATATATATGTAAATATGTAAGTATGATCCATTGTTTGCTTAAGTGAGTAGGATGACTTGATATGTGAATAGGATGCGTGCTGTTGTTTAATGTCGATATAGATGTATAAGTATTTTTGACAGTGTTCTATTGTACATTGACAGCATGTATGAGGGAATCCATAGGTAAGTGATTAGATGTGTGTATACATCTATGAATCACTGAGTGGATTTTTAGATACTTGTATTGCTGTGACAATGTATTTAAATATGATATTCTGTATTTTACAAACAGTGATGAAAAATTGTAATAGTGTATGAAAAGGTGTATGTGATTGTCACGTGGATGATGTCATAAGTGATGTCATCAGTGATGTCATTTGATATGTCATCAGTGATGTCACTGACCATGTCATGAATGATCTAATATGTGACATCATCATCAGTGGATTGCGGGTGCGCAAAATATAGTTAGTACAACTAACTATATAGGAGCAATTTCATTGGTTTTGTACGAGTAAAATGTCCAGCTATATAAACTATTGGCGGTTGCCAGTAGGTAGTTATAGTTAGGACCTTGTTTCTATTCAACAAGCATTTTTTCTTTTGCCAATGGCGTCATTTGATGAATCTTTGCGACATTTTCAAAACTAGTGGGGGGCTGCTGCTGTGTTGAGCATTTTGGGGTAATTTGTCAAGCAGGAGCCGAAAAAAAGGGGCATCCCAAAACGTGTTTTCTCCATGTTAATTTCCATAGGAAACATTAGACATGGCTGCAGCCCGAACTGCTGAACGGAATTACACCAAATTAGACAAAAATGTAGCTCTTGGTTCAGAAAGCACTCTTTTTGTTAAATGGTGTATATCCTTTCAATAATTCCTGAGAAATATAAACATTTCTCAGATATACAAATATGGCCGCGGAGGAACCGCAAACCCTCCCAATCTCGTGCCTTAGATCTGATTGGCGGCCAACACTTCAAACCAGGAAGTGTTGGCAGCCATCTTGGGACTCGGTTTAACTGAGTCACGAGCAAAAAGGTAAAAGAAATGTGAAACATTAAGAAAAGGGGACAGGGTAGAAACCCCCGACCCCCCAGGCCTGCTCTGGGCCATATAAAGCATTTCTTAAACATTTTCGGCATAGGTTCCGCGAATCAAGCCAGAAATAAAAAAAAACAAAGTGCGATCTCCTGCACTTCATTTAATTTGGGCCCCATAGCCCCAGTGCCACACGGGCTCCACAGTGGCCCCCCGCAGCCCCTGGGACCACCACCTCTCTGGGACTACTTTTGTTAGATTTGGAGGGCCATGCGGCCCCCCAAAACCCCAGAGACTGCCAACTCCCAGGGGCTTCATTCAAAAGATACATGAGGGGGCTCCAGCCCCCCATGGAACCCCGGGGACTGCCACCTCTCTGGGGCATAAATTAAATAAAGACAGAGGTCCGTTGCAGACCCCGGGGACCACCACCTCCCCAGGAATATAGAGAAGATGGAACTGGGGACCGCCACACCCTAGGGCCAGCTCCAGGTCTGTTCTGGGGTGCCCACCCCGGTGACATTGCAGTGTTCTATGGCTTGGCGGGAGCAGTGCCCCTGCCAAGCCATAGCAAACTCTGCTCCGGTTCCTGGAAGTGAGAGAAGGAAAAATGCTTTTACTTCTATGAAGTGGAGGAGAATTGCTTTTGGACAGAGGGAGCTGCATGTTAGTAGCTCTCTCTGCCCAAAAGCAATGCTGCCTCCCACAGGAGGCGGGGAGCCAGCAGGGACTGTGGGGTCCTTGCGGCTCTCTCTGTGGTCTCCAACAAGAGGCCATGCCCCAAGGATGGGGTCCCGGGAAATATTGTCCTAGGTGGGTGGGCCTGCAGGTCCCCTTCCCATTTCTTTTAAAAAAAAAAAAAGGTTAAGGCCTGACCTGGGAGGATGGGGCCCCTGGGTCCGAAATTGGCCTCAGAAGGAGGGCCACATGGCTCACCTCTAAAATAAAAACTATTAAATACAGGGTAGGCCCGGGGGGATGGGGTCACAGGGGCCAACATTATTTTAATGTTTTTATTAAAAGGAGAAGGCCTTGCCCTGGGAGATGGGGTACACAGCACTGAATTATGCCTGGGAAGGGGGGCCACGCGGCCCCCTCCCTTTTTAAAACAACTATATATATATATATATATATATATATATATATATATATATATATATATATATATATATATATATTTTTTTTTCACCAAGAAAGCGGCACTCAGGGTTTATCAGTTTAAACAGTCTTATTTTATTTCTCCAGCTCGGACCAACGCGTTTCAGCCATCACAGGCTTTGTTCACGGTAAGTGAGCTTTTTTCTATGTCCACTATTTATCCCACCTGGCAATAATGGTGCATTATGGGACTAGTAGTTTGTTGCAATTATTTCATAATGATTACATGCAATGCGTGTCCACAACATTTACATATAGGTGCATTTTTTGATATTCGCGTTATTTTCTGCGCACAAAGTTATTTACATCTCATATTCATGTCATATGCAGAGTATATTTACTTTTGTAAACATTTTAAATTGTATAGTACCCATTTGCTAGACAGCTTCGCTGTATTTCTGATCGCGCTATTTTACGCGCCATGAGCAAGTTATCCCTCATATTTACATTATATACAGAGTGCATTAATGTCTTTGGTCTAGTACCCAATTCAATTTGCTTGAGTAATTCTATTTGTTGCTCTTTCTTATCTGGGTGTAGTACCAAGTCCTATTATCTGTTTAAACTGATAAACCCTGAGTGCCGCTTTCTTGGTGGAAAAAAGTAATTGGGCCAGGATCCGGCCCCGCAGCTGAGCACCCACAGTTGAGCGCGCAGAGTCTGAGGATCGCTTTGGTGGAGGATATATATATGAAGGACTGCCCCCGGGGATGGCGTCCCTGGGACCCGAATCGGCCTTGGGAGGCGGGTTGCGTGGCCCCTTCCCTTTTAGTGAAGCATTATTAAAAATGGGCCAGGCCCCAGTGGATAACAAGTCTAACTGTGGCACATGTGAAACATCTGTGCCCTTCAAAGGGAGTAATCAGGATGCCTAGACAATTATTCTGTATCTCCTGTAAAGTGCTGAGGGATACTACATTTGTTGTACCATATCTCTGTCTACAGGCTTGTTGTGGGTAAGGAGCCTGCTTCAAATTGAACTTCAAATTGAATTGTAGTGCTAGTTGAGGGTCGACACTGATGGTTCCAATACTATACACCTCTTTACCCCCTCCCCCCCCCAAGAATCCCATACCTATGTTTAGTTCGGGTGAAGGATTTGGCCAGATTTGATGTGTTTAACACATTGCATTTTGGGTCATTAGTATTAAATCAAATAGGAACTACTGAAAACCTAGGTAGACCAGCGCCTAGTTAAATGTACTCTGTTAGTCAGAGATGAACTTAGAGTGTCTTAGGAAGTCCTCAATGAGCAGGCTGGTGAACCCTATGAAGCAGAACCCTCATACAGGTTTTCTCAGAAAAATGTCTGGGTCTGTGGAAAACAGTAGAGGACTGGAACTGCTGCCTGTGACCTGAGAGGAGCCCTTAAAGACTGGACCTGCTCCCTCTTGTACTTAAGACAAAAAAGTGGAATCAAAGGGTCAGCTAGCTGACCTTCTGTGTGCCTACAGGGATGCAGCAAGCAGAAATAGGCCTTTTCCACAAAATGTCTAGCTGACCAGTGGCAAATGGAACTTGGACTGGTCTTTGGTCATGTCCCCTACCTGACACTCTGAGAGTCTCTAGATAAACCCATCCCAAGTCCTTGGGGGGCCTTAGAAGTGTACTCATGTGGTGATATAGCCCAAAAACAAGTTTGGAAACCTTTGAAAAACTTATTGAAGAGCTTCACAGGGGTCTGCCAATAAAATATAATGCAAATGGCAGGCCCATGCAAATGGATTGAATTTCAGGTTTGTCCCACATAGAGGTCTCCATACCTCCAAAAAGGCAACGAAGTCCCATTTGTGCTTTGGAAATTAGAAAAGTTTTCATCAAAAACCTCAAAAGCTCTGAAGCTTCAGTGGAGACAACTGGCTTTGCATTTCTGACCTTCCGTTCAAGGCAGCAGCTCCAATTTCAACTTTGTCTCATGGTGAGAATACCTTTTTCAATTGTGACTTTGAATTTGATTCTAACTTCAGCAGGAACAATCTACTTGGTGTATCCAACCTTAGATTCTATCATGATCAGCCTCAATTCTCACCTATGCCCTGGTCTACTGCAATCATTAACTACCAATGAGCCTTTGAACTTTTTGGCACTGTCTTCACTTAAAGCTTTACCAGTTCATATCTCCAGTTCTATTGATTAGATTTTTGCTATTTCTGTTGAATTTTGTCTCTTACTTTCTTTCTTCTCTATCTTTATGAAAAGGAATGGGACTTTTTTTTTGCGTCTTTGACTTTTTAGCAGTTTTGTACTTTTAAATGCTTTGTATATTTTCTCTAGGTGAAGCCTGCATGACATGTGCCATAGATACCAGGAGTTGAGCTCAGGTTTAAATTACTGACATTTTCATCTGGACTGTGAACCTTACTGCATGTTTTGCCTTAAATCTTTCAATATGTATATATTTGATTATCCTTATTACATTTTTATCATTGTGGTGTAATGTCACTCATTTCTCTGTTCTCTTTTGTTCTAAATTAGATGTGGGATTTTTATTGTGTTTGTTTTTAACCATTTTGTTACTTCTAAATACTATATACATTTTCCTAAGTTACGTCTCTTTTCTCTGTGCCATAGCTACCAAAGGGTTTATCCCAGGTTTAAATTATTGAAACTGTGTTTGACCCTGACAAGTTTGTAGTCTTGTTCCTTGTAGTGCACTCACATCCTCTCCATTTAAAAACCCACTTTCTTACAAATACACTTTGTGATGGTGCTCATCAATTACTATCGCAAGTAAGTTGAGTTGAAATTTTAATCTAGGCACAGTGTTGTAGAAGTGATAGAGTTTTCAAACAAATCTTTGCAAAGGGAGGGGTTCCTTAGGCAACGCAGAGACAATGGTGCAGTTTGTTTCATCTGCAATGGCAAATGTCTTGAAAGAAGATAGCATGGAGCATATCAAAGATTCACTCTACTACTCACAAACCAAAAGGCAAGTGGAATGCCTTCACACATCGATCAAAGAAACTAAATTTGGCATAAATAGGGTCTTTGTCAGTTGATAAAACACCCTAGGAAACAGTTTTGGGCATATCCCATCACACCTCGCGCGTTATTGAGAGGTAAGTTTGTTCCTATCTAATCTATATCCCTACTACTCTAAAATATGGTAGAAGTGTGAACAGTGCAGGGAAACTTGTGGTAGGGAAACTAAGTTTAAACAGATGATGGACTAACACAAGATAATAAAGAAGAATTACGTCGAGGAGGGTACTTAACAAAATGATGATTTCTGAAGATGATTGTCAGGATCAAATGAGAAGGTTCAAAAACTAAAGGCAGTAGGTTGAGTAAACACCTGTTTTGTTACCAGAGAACGATCAATAATTGAATGGGGCACATGCAGTAAATGTTGTCCAATATGTGGTGAATTACACTGGTGGGGATTGAAATGAATTGGATCTTTTAATACAAATGAACAAGATTACTCCTTATGATGGTTGCAGTGAATTGTTTAGTCCTACTGAAGCATTACCAGCTTAAGCAGGAAAAATGATTTTGGAAAAGTGTGTGTGGAGGAGTTAGGGTAGATGTAATGGGTACAGCTCTTGCAACGTGGTTCTAGCTCTCAGGTTTACGAATTGTGTAATGGAGTAACGTTTCATCTACAAGAGGGAAGATGTAATGATGTGCACATATTTGTAAGAAATTGGGTTATTAGTTGTGAAGGATGTAAGTCTTTCACATGTAAAGACTTCTCAAGGTTCTCATTACTGGGAAGCAAGTGCCCAGACTTAGCTCTTGACTCTCTCAGGGTTGCAAAGCAGAGCAGTCAAAGGTCTCCTCAGTGTAGATGGTATGAGCAATAATTCCAGCTCGCTAGTATGCAACAATAACATTCAATAAATCATTATTCAGTTAGTGCCTTTTCTTTTGAAAAGGAAAAGCACTTACACACGCATTACTAAATATGACACATGACATTTCAAATATCTACAATCAGGTAGACAGAAATACTATTGCTGATATCCTCTTAACAAATTACACCCCTAGCAAGCCTCGAATGAAAAAATCATGATAACTCCTATCATATTAGACAAGGGGCCAGATGTACTACCCTTTTTTGCGCTCGCAAATGGGGGATCAGCCCATTTGCGAACACAAAAACGGGTAATGGAATGTACACACACTATTTTGTGAGTCACAGACTTGCAAAATAGTGTTTGCCTGCTGCTCGCTATTAGGAAGGGGCGTCCCTTCCTAATAGCAAGACTCACTGCCATTAACTATTGTTTTGCTACCGCATGTGCGGCAGCAATACACATGCAGTTTACCACCTACTTCAAGTAGGTGGTAAACCACTAGCAAACGGGAAGGGGTCCCCAGGGAACCCCTTCCCCTTTGTGAGCGTGTGAAAAAATATTTTTTCAGAGCAGACAGTGGTCCCAGGGACCATTGCCTGCCCTTAAAAAACGGAAGCTGAAAAGTGATTTTTTTCTTTTTTTAAATGCATCCCTATTCCTTTAAGGAAAAGGGCTGCATTTAAAAAAAATTGCGCTTGCCTCATGAATATCTTTGACGCATGCAATTTGCGACCCCATTGGGAATCGCTAACAGTATCTGTGACACTGTTGTACATTGATTTTTGCAAGTTGAAATTGCGAGTCACAAAGCGACGCAATTTGCGAGTCATAACTTGTAAGGGTCGTACATCTGGCCCAAGATAACTTAATGTAAGGGGGTGTCATTATCAGAGAGGCAGACCTATTGGCTTTGTCAGGGTATCACCACACTAGTGAAAGAAATAACATATTATATTTCACTACTGAAATCAATGGGAATAGCACTAGTATGCAATGGGCGTAGTGTTAACATTCAGTAGTATTTATTATACTGTGAAACCTTGCATTACTAGCCATCATCATCATTAATAAAGCGTTACAATGAAAAACACGGTTCCAGCATCTTTTGTATATTTTTATCACACTGCTACTGCAGATCCTTTCCTTCACAATGACAAGTGTAAAAGTACTTGCCTTAGTAACGCTTGAAACTGTGTGGAACTGCTCCCAAGGTCAGGGATTCAATGCCCTGCGAGACTTATGGTGTGTTTAGTGAAAATATTTCTAGGATGCTGTGGCACTTTTGCAGCCCCAAACCATGTTTTAAAGTTGTTGTTTCCCCTGTCTTTCTTGGGACACCATATATTAGCAATATGCATTTTTGTATGTGACATCCCCTGCCCCTTGGCATCCATACCAAATGAACAGTTTTTGCCAGTCAGTCTCTTAAAACTGCGACCTCGCGCTGCACCTACTTTTTAGGTCCAGTATTCGAGACCTCTTGTATATACTTTAGTATAATCTTATATGTGTATGTACTTTGTGGGCTCTGGAGATCAGCCGTATGATTTGTCTGCTTCTGCTTAGAGACTTTTTTCTCTTCAACTGCCTCTATTTAACTGTCTTGATAGAAAACGACCAGTAGAGGTAAGTAAAATACCAGGGTTGCTTTCTGCTTGTTCAACTGCCTCTATTTCACTGTCTTGATAGAAAACGACCAGCAGATGTCAGTTTCACTTTAGCATTCTCTAGATTCCACTCCATAGAAATTATCTTCTACAAGCACCCATAGACAATAATATTTTTTCAAATCTTGTATTTTCAGTGATATGACCATAGAAGGCCCTGATTTTTTTATATTAAAAACAGATTTTTTGACTATACCATTTCCCGCTGAAAGGCAATATTTCTCTCCATGTGTTCCCATACCTGGCATGTCACAAAGTTTGGTACTTACCTTCCCTCCATTTTAAAGAACAGTAGATGTTTCAGCCCCCAGGATATTGTGCTGCATAGATAAATACATATAAGGTCTCAAAGGTGAGACCAATTGCATTGCAAATGCTTGTTTTAGGGTATGCATTCCCGTCCCACCCTTGACACCCACAGGCATTTTTGGACCCTAGAGGGCAGTGGGAAGTGGTCCCATTCCTGTTGTCCCTAACAGCTCCCCCATGTCTTACTGACCCACATTTGAGCTCACAACACTCTTCGGCTTCTCCCTCCAGATGGAGCCAGCAATCATCTTCTGGGCTCCTGCCTAAGGCAGATGCAAAGCTGCTTGTTTTTGCTTTCCGTCCGGAGGCAGGATGAACTTGGGCTTCTCCAGCCCATGCTTGCTGCGGGCAGAAGGCAGAATGCTGGTGTGCCTGCTTCCCTAGACACGGGCAGAAGGTCCTCTTGTGTTGGCTTTCTCTACTGTCCTAAGGAAATGGGGTCCCCTGGTACTCCTTGGGTTGCATTGTCCTCCAGGGATGAGGTCCCCAGGAAGAAACGCGCCTATGGAGAGTATGCTTCATGCATGCACTCTCACTATAGAAGATTTGTAATGCAGGTGATGTCGACCGCTGGGAGCTTGGCATTCCCCAGAAGAAATTGACGATATCATAGTGGAGTGCTACTCGCTTTGTGCTCTTCCCTTTTCCACAGGGAACAAGGCTGTATCTCGGACTCTTTTCAGGCAAATGAGCCTTTGTTGGTCTCTTGTTTCTCAAGGTGGCCAGCCCTAGCTAACTGGAGCATTTTCTTCAATCCTGTGGTCCCCAAAGGGTGATTTTCATTTGAAGCTGCACCTTCTCGCTACCTGCACCAGCCCCTCCGCAGCCATCCAGCAGAAACTGGTTCAGATTCACAATGGTAAAGTTAGACAAAAAGTCTATCTTTACCTTTGGGAATACCGAAAAGTAGAAAAGTTAGACTTTTGGGGGCCAGATGTTGCAAACGGGAAATTGGCGCGATTGCGACTGTGAAATAGGTCTGCCCTAATTACAAACCCTATTTTGCGAGTCGGTAACCTATTACCATATCGCAAAATGGGGTTTGTGACTCGCTATTAGGAAGGGGCATGCCAAGGGTGTCCCTTCCTAATAGCAACTCGCACTTCAATGTAAGATTGTTTTGCAGCCACAAAATACTCAGTTTACCATCCCTTTCAAATGGGAGGTAAGCCACTCGCAAAAAAGTACGTGTAGGGGCATTGAAAAATGGCCCCACGCACCAGTGCCTACTCTTAAAAAATGAAACAGTAACGTTTTATTATTATTTTTTTAATGCATCATGCTTTTATTTAAGGAAAACGGGCTGTATTTAAAAAAATAGCTTTATTTGCAGACATGGTGGTCTGCTGACCCCAGCAGGCCACCATCCCTGTGAGTGCTAGCCATTCTCAATGGATTCGCAAATTGCACCTGTCTCATGAATATTAATGAAGCAGGCAATTTGCGACCCCATTAGGAATTGCAAACAAGGTCAGAGACACTGTTGTAAATTCCGATTGGCGAGTCGCAAAGTGCAAGTAGCAAATAGACGCAATTTGTGACTCGCAAATTTGTAGTCTTACATCTGGCCCTTGGTCAAAGTTTACCTTTGTGAATATCGAAAAATTAGTAAAGTTAGACTTTGATCTAAGTTACCTTTGTAAATACCGAAAAGTAGTCAACTTACAAAAAAATTAAATTTTACCTTTGTGAATCGTGCCCACTGTCCCTGCAACACTCGCCATGTCCCACAGTCTCCTAGCTATTTGCCATGCACCTGTGTGTCAGGAGAGTCAAGAGCCAGCCCACAGAAGTCCCAGAACGACCACCAGGTTCCCCCAGTAGTTCCACTCCCCTCCTAGTGTGCCTACTGGGCTACCCCGATCCTTGGGATCAGCTGGAGGTAAAGTCCTTCAGTCCATCCTTTTAGTGGCATCAGGTGGTGCATTCTTTTGCTGCCATCACTCCCAGGTCCAGTGTCTTTTCATTTGTGTCTCTCTTGTGCAGGTTTTGTTTTAAGGAGGGATGAACAGTCCTAGAAGCCAGGCACCAATGGCCATTCCTATGGTGCCACTTTATCACTCCACTCCTGCCCAAACCCTCCTGTGCAGCATTTAGGACATTCCAATATGGCGACTTTAATTTTTGTTTGGAAAGAACTTCCCCAAGAACCTCAGCTCCAATCAAAGCTAACACAGCTGCATGATCCCTTCGCACCAAAACATCAAAAGTGAAACCCCTCCTGCATTGCGCTCTAGACATCTGACTCTCCTCTAACTCACTGAACCCTGCAGGCAAAAGTGGGGCAAAACTGTACTTTAGTGCGGATTTTGCCTGCAATGTGTAATACAGTTTAAACACCACAGACTCTGAGTAGGCTCTATAGACCTACACTATCAAGGCTCACTTACACTATAAGGCCTATTTTAGGTGAGTACTGTCAGATCTGGGGGTCTCTAGTTGGCAATGGTATTCACCTTTGTCCAAATAGGGACCCTTACTTCTAAGTCAGAATAAGGGGATTACACTCCTTAATAACCCCTGCTCAACCCCTTGGTAGCTTGGCACGAGCAGCTTATTTAAGAGGCAGTGTGTTAAGCATTTGTGAAGATACACTGTAATACATGGATAACACTACAGATGGACACAACACAGGTTTTATAAAAATAAGTATTCTTTATATAGACTTAAACACAAGACCACAAACGACAAAAATCCACAATACTACACTTAAGATTACTTAAAAGATGATTAAAGTTGCTTAGTTCAAGTTGTTGGTAAATGCAACAAAGTTCTCAACAAAGTACCTGGATGGGTAATGCAAAGTAAACAAAAGGCTCGCAAAAGGGAGATGCGTAGGTTCCGTGATCCAGGGGAAATGATGCGTCGTGCTTCAATGCTTGCGCAGAGTAGGGGATGCGTCGTGATATTTACAGGTGCGGAGGTGATGCGTAGATTCCCGGCCTGCGGGCCCGTTGCGGTGCGCAAAATGGCGCCTTGATGCGATGCGATGATCCTGGTTGCCATGCGAGAAGATGGCGCCCTTGATGCGGTGATGTGATGAATATGCAATGACGCCCTGGCAGCCTTGCGACGACTCGGTACTATGGAGCCGCGACAGGCCCTGCGACACGCTTCTCCGGTGATGCGATGGCGACTATCACGACGGCGTCACGCTTCTCCGGTGATGCGACAGCAGGCAGCTTTGATGAACACACGCTTCCAGGGAGATGCTGTGAAGGCTCACTTCTCCAGCGATGCGACGATTTCAGCTGCAGCGGCGACACACTTCTTCTCGATGCGTCGCGCTTCCAGCTCCCAGCGGCACGCAATTGTCTGGAGTCAGAATTCCCAGCAAGGAAATTCAGCGGGGAGCTGGAGGTGAAGTCTTTTGTCCCTGAGAATTCAACAGGAGGCAAGCACAGTTCAAGCCCTTGGAAAATATTCTGTAGATGAAAGTCCTTACAAAGTTCCTTCTCCTTTCCCTTGGCAATTAAGGAACCATTGCAGGCCAACCCAGCAAACAGCACACTGGCAGAGGGGCAGTACAACTCCTGTAGCTTCCTTAGTTCTTCTTCTTGGCAGAAAGGTTTCTTGTCCAGAAGTGATCTAATTTCTTGGGATTTATACCCCAAAATCCTTTGTTCTCTGAAGGCAGAGAGGCCTCTGACTAGTCCAAACCAGTTCCTGAGCACTTTGTATACATGACTCTCTTTTTCCTTTCACTGTGCAGGGCAGATACATCAGCCACCCCACAGGGGAGGGAAGATACAGCTCTGGAGTACTCTGTTGACATGATTCCTCCTCTCTTTTCACAGTGCATGGCAGAGACATCAGACAAGCCACAGGAGGAGGAGCCAACATTGTAGAGGGAAGGCCCAGCCCTATTCAGGTCCCAGGTGCAACTCCTCCCTCCCATCTAGATGCAGATCCCTCTATTCACCACCGGGCTGTCCGAGCCTGTCTCCTGGTATCCCTCAGCCCTGTAACTCACAAACCCAGACAAGGAATACACAACCCAACAGAGGCAGGCCTGGATAGTTAGGCAACAAAATACCTACATTCTAAAAGTGGTATTTTCAAACACAAAATATTAAAACCAACTTTACTAAAAGATGTATTTTAATATTCTGAGTTGAGGCATACTAAATTAGAATTTCTACCATGTTCCCTGAGTCAGTTAGGATTATAAGAATGTAATAATCTAACTGCCCATTCTGGCCTAGGGAGAACAGGTAGCCTTCAATATGTCCTACCTTATGGCACTGATTAGCAGTGGCACAGTGCCCAAAGCATACAACCAACAAAAACATATCAAAACAGAGGAGGCAATACGTCAAAATGAAAGGGAGACTCACTCCAATGATGCCAGGTCTAACAGGTACCAATATTTGAAGGGTCCCTTCTGTGACACTCTACCTGTGCACATATAGCAGGCTGCGCAAGACAGTAGTCTTGCGCATTCAGCTCACAAATATGCACACAAAGGTGTGTGTTCATGTTTGAACAATCCAGAGCCTCTTCCACTAGCTGTGCAGCATCGACCATATCTTAAAAGCCAGACACTGCCAATTAGCAGATTCAGTACATTTACTTTGAACTTACTGTGAGTGAGACTCAGGAAGAGACCCTTGCTCATGGTAAAGTTAACAAAACTGGGTAGTTACAAGTAAACAAATCCAGGGAAGTTAAATGTGTGGAACCCTTTTGCTACCATTTTATATTCACCATATATGATTTTATCAATCTTTTTTCTTTTCAGTGGATCTACGGTTGTTTCTCTTATCTTTAACTCCTTTCAATTCCACACTTTTCATGTGTATGTGCTGATCAGTGCATGCTGCTTAGAATGTTAGCATTGACAGTTTAGTATGTTGTGTTCTTTTTTTCATTGTGGCACTTCTGTGTATGTATTGCTGATACTATATTTAACTGCTAATCTGTTGTTATGCCTCATTACAATATTCACCCTCTAAAATCTCTGACTCAACCCTCATTGGAGAAGCAACAGGTCAAGAAATTTTTACGAACAAAGATAGCTGGGGTGATGGGGAGTAAGACCTGGTGTCTGTGAAATCAAACGTGGTGGTGTAATGTTTCATAGGGTACCCCATTATAGGCCTGAGTAGTCTCCTGATCCGTAACCTAAATTTTTTTAAATGCATCATGCTTTTATTTAAGTAAAACGGGCTGTATTTAAAAAAATAGCTTTATTTGTAGACATGGTGGTCTGCTGACCCCAGCAGGCCACCATCCCTGTGAGTGCTAGCCATTCTCAATGGAGTCGCAAATTGCACCTGTCTCATGAATATTAATGAAGCAGGCAATTTGCGACCCCATTAGGAATTGCAAACAAGGTCAGAGACACTGTTGTAAATTCCGATTGGCGAGTCGCAAAGTGCAAGTAGCAAATAGACGCAATTTGTGACTCGCAAATTTGTAGTCTTACATCTAGCCCTTGGTCAAAGTTTACCTTTGTGAATATCGAAAAATTAGTAAAGTTAGACTTTGAGCTAAGTTACCTTTGTAAATACCGAAAAGTAGTCAACTTACAAAAAAATTAAATTTTACCTTTGTGAATCGTGCCCACTGTCCCCGCAACACTCACCATGTCCCACAGTCTCCTACCTATTTGCCATGCACCTGTGTGTCAGGAGAGACAAGAGCCAGCCCACAGAAGTCCCAGAACGACCACAAGGTTCCCCCAGTAGTTCCACTCCCCTCCTAGTGTGCCTACTGGGCTACCCCGATCCTTGGGATCAGCTGGAGGTAAAGTCCTTCAGTCCATCCTTTTAGTGGCATCAGGTGGTGCATTCTTTTGCTGCCATCACTCCCAGGTCCAGTGTCTTTTCATTTGTGTCTCTCTTGTGCAGGTTTTGTTTTAAGGAGGGATGAACAGTCCTAGAAGCCAGGCACCAAAGGCCATTCCTATGGTGCCACTTTATCACTCCACTCCTGCCCAAACCCTCCTGTGAAGCATTTAGGACATTCCAATATGGCGACTATAATTTTTGTTTGGAAAGAACTTCCCCAAGAACCTCAGCTCCAATCGTAGCTAACACAGCTGCATGATCCCTTCGCACCAAAACATCAAAAGTGAAACCCCTCCTGCATTGCGCTCTAGAAATCTGACTCTCCTCTAACTCACTGAACCCTGCAGGCAAAAGTGGGGCAAAACTGTATTTTAGTGCAGATTTTGCCTGCAATGTGTAATACAGTTTAAACACCACAGACTCTGAGTAGGCTCTATAGACCTACACTATGAAGGCTCACTTACACTATAAGGCCTATTTTAGGTGAGTACTGTCAGATCTGGGGGTCTCTAGTTGGCAATGGTATTCACCTTTGTCCAAATAGGGACCCTTACTTCTAAGTCAGGATAAGGGGATTACACTCCTTCATAACCCCTGCTCAACCCCTTGGTAGCTTGGCACGAGCAGACAGGCTTATTTCAGAGGCATTGTGTTAAGCATTTGTGAAGATACACAGTAATACAGGGATAACACTACAGATGGACACAACACAGGTTTTATAAAAATAAGTATTCTTTATATAGACTTAAACACAAGACCACAAACGACAAAAATCCACAATACTACACTTAAGATTACTTAAAAGATGATTAAAGTTGCTTAGTTCAAGTTGTTGGTAAATGCAACAAAGTTCTCAACAAAGTACCTGGATGCGTAATGGAAAGTAAACAAAAGACTCGCAAAAGGGAGATGCGTAGGTTCCATGATCCGGGGGAGATGATGCGTCGTGCTTCAATGCTTGCGCAGAGTAGGGGATGCGTCGTGATATTTACAGGTGCGGAGGTAGTGCGTAGATTCTCGGCCTGCGGGCCCGTTGCGGTGCACAAAATGGCGCCTTGATGCGATGCGATGATCCTGGTTGCGATGCGAGAAGATGGCGCCCTTGATGCGGTGATGCGATGACGATGCAATGACGCCCTGGCAGCCTTGCGAAGACTCGGTACATTGGAGCCGCGACAGGCCCTGCGACACGCTTCTCCGGTAATGCGATGGCGACTATCACGACGGCGTCATGCTTCTCCGGTGATGCGACAGCAGGCAGCTTCGATGAACACACGCTTCCAGGGAGATGCTGTGAAGGCTCACTTCTCCAGCGATGCGACGATTTCAGCTGCAGCGGCGACACACTTCTTCTCGATGCGTCACGCTTCCAGCTCCCAGCGGCACGCAATTGTCTGGAGTCAGAATTCCCAGCAAGGAAATTCAGTGGGGAGCTGGAGGTGAAGTCTTTTGTCCCTGAGAATTCAACAGGAGGCAAGCACAGTTCAAGCCCTTGGAAAATATTCTGTAGACGAAAGTCCTTACAAAGTTCCTTCTCCTTTCCCTTGGCAATTAAGGAACCATTGCAGGCCAACCCAGCAAACAGCACACTGGCAGAGGGGCAGTACAACTCCTGTAGCTTCCTTAGTTCTTCTCCTTGGCAGAAAGGTTTCTTGTCCAGAAGTGATCTAATTTCTTGAGATTTATACCCCAAAATCCTGTGTTCTCTGAAGGCAGAGAGGCCTCTGACTAGTCCAAACCAGTTCCTGAGCACTTTGTATACATGACTCTCTTCTTCCTTTCACTGTGCAGGGCAGATACATCAGCCACCCCACAGGGGAGGGAAGATACAGCTCTGGAGCACTCTGTTGACATGATTCCTCCTCTCTTTTCACAGTGCATGGCAGAGACATCAGACAAGCCACAGGAGGTGGAGCCAGCATTGTAGAGGGAAGGCCCAGCCCTATTCAGGTCCCAGGTGCAACTCCTCCCTCCCATCTAGATGCAGATCCCTCTATTCACCACCGGGCTGTCCCAGCCTGTCTCCTGGTATCCCTCAGCCCTGTAACTCACAAACCCAGACAAGGAATACACAACCCAACAGAGGCAGGCCTGGATAGTTAGGCAACAAAATACCTACATTCTAAAAGTGGTATTTTCAAACACAGAATATTAAAACCAACTTTACTAAAAGATGTATTTTAATATTCTGAGTTGAGGCATATTAAATTAGAATTTCTACCATGTTCCCTGAGTCAGTTAGGATTATAAGAATGTAATAATCTAACTGCCCATTCTGGCCTAGGGAGGACAGGTAGCCTTCAATATGTCCTACCTTATGGCACTGATTAGCAGTGGCACAGTGCCCAAAGCATACAACCAGCAAAAACATATCAAAACAGAGGAGGCAATACGTCAAAATGAAAGGGAGACTCACTCCAATGATGCCAGGTCTAACAGGTACTAATATTTGAAGGGTCCCTTCTGTGACACTCTATCTGTGCACATATAGCAGGCTGCGCAAGACAGTAGTCTTGCGCATTCAGCTCACAAACATGCACACAAAGGTGTGTGTTCATGTGTGAACAATCCAGAGCCTCTTCCACTAGCTGTGCAGCATCGACCATATCTTAAAAGCCAGACACTGCCAATTAGCAGATTCAGTACATTTACTTTGAACTTACTGTGAGTGAGACGCAGGAAGAGACCCTTGCTCATGGTAAAGGTAACAAAACTGGGTAGTTACAAGTAAACAAATCCAGGGAAGTTAAATGTGTGGAACCCTTTTGCTACCATTTTATATTCACCATATATGATTTTATCAATCTTTTTTCTTTTCAGTGGATCTACAGTTGTTTCTCTTATCTTTCCCACCTTCCAATTCCACACTTTTCATGTGTATGTGCTGATCAGTGCATGCTGCTTAGAATGTTAGCACTGACAGTTTAGTATGTTGTATTCTTTTTTTCATTGTGGCACTTCTGTGTATGTATTGCTGATACTATATTTAAGTGCTAATCTGTTGTTATGCCTCATTACAATATTCACCCTCTAAAATCTCTGACTGAACCCTCATTGGAGAAGCAACAGGTCAAGAATTTTTACGAACAAAGATAGCTGGGGTGATGGGGAGTAAGACCTGGTGTCTGTGAAATCAAACGTGGTGGTGTAATGTTTCATAGGGTACCCCATTATATGCCTGAGTAGTCTCCTGATCCGTAACCTAAATTTACCGTACCATTACACTACATAAAGGGTTTTTGGTATTGACAATGTACCTAGTTAAGCACTGCATAACATATTGTGTGGTTTTCCCTGAAAACTAGACTCATTAATTATGCATGATGATTCTCAGAATCACGCAGGATTGACATCTTCTGCATAATAACTATGTATAAGGGTCACCCCTTCCATCACCCTCGGCGGACATTACAAAGCAAGGTAGAATACCTGAGGGTGTCTTTTGGGTATATATACACCATATCTTTGCAAAGGCAAATAGAGGAGAAAGACTTCCATGCTGACACACAGTCGGGAGATGCTAAGGTTCCTTCACACAGACACTCCAGCTCACAGTGGTCTGACATCCCTCTTGGGTGTCCATTTCTAAACCAAGACAGGGTACCTCTGTCTCTCACTTCAGGTAATGGGGTTGGCTTCAGCCTAGGGGGATTCTTGGCTCTACACCTACATTTATTCTAGGTACACTTAGGTACATCTAGTTAGGGATGCATCGTAGGAGTACACATTATAACTGTCATGTATTTATATACCTGCCAGTTTTTATTGTGTTAGCACTATGGTAGGAATCAAACATCCAGTTACTTTATTAGTGCTTATAATCGTTTATATCTATTTCTGTCTTGTAGTTGTTTCAGCACACCTATTTTACACTAGAATGACGCTAGTCCAATATATGCTTATTGAAAAACGTCCCTATTGTTTATTCTGTGAATCTCTCTGAGACAAAGTGAGCACAGATGACTGAGCGAAAAGTACTGTACTGTTTCCACCATCCTTAATGGGACATAGTTGGCATGCTGGATAGTTGCCAATAACTATTCTCTCCGTGGTAAGAGGAGTTTATAGTGGCACTGTGAGCTAGCTGGTATACAGGCAAACATACCCGGTGGTGGTGTCTGAAATCAGTCTGGGCACCAATCCCACAGTCTATGGTGTCTAAACGCGAAGATCCTATATAGATTTTTAGGAACTACACAACATGGTGCCACCAACGTTGAATTGGTACTTATTTAACGGTCAAATCTGAGTAGTTTTGTAGTGTAGTTCCTATATTCCCAATAGGCTCTGCGCATTGGAATAATATATCCTATAGATTAGACATAGGACTGAGGTCAACTAGGTCTCTATCGAATATATTGAACTTAATTGTGTGTGTGCCAGCTAACTCAGAGGTCACTAGAAACTTTCTCGAATAAACAAGAAGGGATTAATTTCTGGAAAACCATAAAAACATGACAACTTTGTTTCCCAAGAATAAGAATATATCTCTCAGAGTCGCGGAACCAATAGATAAGTATTGCACACAGTCAATCGTGCATGCTTCGTTTTTACAGAGTTGCAGAAAATTAGAGAGACAGGCGTTCTCAATAAAAAGGTTTATTGAACAGTCTTCTTTCTCATGCAAAAGAAGTGAACTGTTACAATCGTTATGCAGACTGCAAAGTATAATGCGTACCGCGTAAACAGTAATATGGAATAATACTGTAAGAGCATTGTACGGTTTCTAAGCCATATAAAAATACATACATAAATACCATTGACCTAAATACTCAACTGGTGCTTCTAAAATACGCCTACCCCAATGTACCTAACCTAAGTCTAGTACGCGGGAAGAAGTAAGTATTGTGTTGCACAGTTTTAGTTGTTTTTTGCCAAGAATCTACCAAAGGTTTCTCTAGGTTCTAATCAGCTCCAAACCTTGGTTTAGAATGAAGGAGGTCTGGTATCTCTGTCTCAGGACTCGATTTCCCAACACTCCGCAAGGGGAGCCAGAAACACTGGAGCTGGATTCTCGGCAGGAGAAAGGTACCTTCTTGATCAGTGCGTCAGCCGGAGAGTCGGCTTCCTTTGGCACTTGCTGTAGCGAGCTGTGTCGGGCAAGTAGGTCTTCGAACTGCTCCGAACCACAGTATCTTGCTAGAGCAAGTGAAGGTATATTTATACCTTGAAGGTGTTTAGGAATGCCATAGTTTGACGTAAAGTCGGGCATATGAACGTCAGGAAACAACACCTAGGGAATAGTTGTCCTTTGTAAAGTAACTGAGTTCTTGGACAAATCAATATTCAAGCAAGGGGAAGTTCCCTAACTGCTTAAGCTGTTCCAAGAAATCATTGTGACGTTTGGTACGTGTGGAAGTAGCCATGCCTGTATTTGGGTAGCATGGGCTATGCCTAAGTAAGGGATTGATTTCTATGCCTATATAAGGGAAATGTGAATTTTACCTTTATAAGGGCATGAATCAGGAAAATTCACTCGGAGCTTAAAACACCACACAACAGTTTAGTCGTGCTTTTCTCAGAGACCCCTACTCACATTTATTCCAGAGACGTCTGGAGTGGGAGGGAAAGAATTCACCACAGCTGATTATGCATAGCCTACGTATTTGCTGTAAGTTTATTCAAGCTTGAAGGACAAATAGTTCCTATTGTGCATAAAACCATATCTCAGTTTCCTTGAAACTTTTTTAACAATGGCTGATGAAGACCTCACTCCTACAGCATAGTGTGTGAATGCAGCGGAGGAAGGAGAACAAAAATGCTAGATAAAGATTTCAGAAAATGTCAGAACTGCCCTTACTTTAAAGCTAGCAGACTATGGAGTCACAGCAAGGGGTGGGACAGTAACTTTCATGATTGAGGCACACAAATCATATAGAACTGAAGTATTCTATTCATGGGTTCAATTTCCACAAGCAGATGCACGCACAAAAAAGATTTCATTCTTATACTCAGGATGAAACTCCAGAGGAATACTGTCCATATGAGGACATTGATATTCCGCTCACCTACCAGGAGCACATAAACTGGTTTAAAGGCACCCTCTCACACACAAAAGATAAAGTAAGACTCGTCCGCTCGGCAGACACGGAGCAACTTGGCCAGTCCTAGCAGCTTGCACACCGCATCCAGACATTGACACAATGCCAGTAGCAGACTTATGTCGCTACACAAAGAAATAATAAACCTTTACAGAAAGCAAACAAAGTCTGTTATGAGAAAGCTCACAATTCAGCCAACAAGGGCTACACCAGCAGGACAAATTCAGGGATATACAAATAACTCCACAAACGCTACACACAGTTATGGGTAAAATACCCACTGGACTTGAGCAAATGCCATTCTGGAAGAGCTCAGATAATAACTCAGTTAGAGGCAGTATTTCCACACACAAGCCCTTAAGAAAAACACAGAAGGCTAACTATCTGCTTGCCAATGGGGATAGCTCCCCAGATATGGGATTGTACCTTTTGGGCTACAATTTACACTGTCATCTATCCCAGAACTCATGGAATCCCTTCAATAGCAGTATTACTAGATGTATTAAGACAGATGCAGAATGAGTATGGAGCAGAACCATGCTCTGAACTTAGGGATGAAATTGGTAGGAAATGTTGCCCAGGTATTAACTATAATATTAGCAATCATAAAAGGGTAGGCAGCAGCAGTGGCAATACACCAACGCCTGAGATATTTCACTCCTTTACAAAAGGAGCATGAATTACCTAAATATATTGAGGACACATATGCCAAATTAGGCAGATATAGTCTGCGAGCTAGGGCCACAAAACCTCAACTCATGGGTGGTCCTGAAAAGGATAACACCTAGCAAGCACCTGATTCTTCTAAGAAGAAATGGGATACTAAAAAACTAGAGAATAGAGAAAATAGGTCACAATCCAGGGGTGGGTCTCCTCAACAGGAGCCCTCTGAAATGAGGTAGTATCATTAGAATCGCGATAACATTAAAAACACCTGACAGGTATCAGGATACTGATACATGTTCCTCTTGTTCCTTTCAGAGTTTCTTCAAAAACCTTTGTGAGAGAAGGAAGGTCAAAATACAGACAAGAAGAATGGAAAAAGTTCAGAAACACACAGCAAACTTCAGACTATAATATCAAAAAAGAAGATAAACAAAAATCAAAACCTCAATTTAAAAAGAAGAATGAAGCAGGTCTTTAAGTTAAACATGCCCAGAATTCTGAGGAATCAACTTCTAAACAGAGAATGGGCTCTGATGATGCTGGACATGACAGCAGAAGTAACAATAGCTCGCCAGAACCTGATGGAGTTTCTGGTGACAGCAGCCTTGAATGAACACATCACGGTGGAGACACCTGATACCAGAGTCAGTGTCCCACACCCTTTATATGAAGTAACACTCCCAATTTAGGGGAAATGCCCACAAAGATTAAAGGTCTCTTTTGGGAGTACCTGACTTATGCCTACAACATTATTTTAGCTGGAAAAAGATTTGCCACCTGAAATTGTTATGGAGTGCCCAAAGGGAGAAACAGTCATTTTACAGGCTTTTTCCGACCTTGTTCCAATATACTTAAAACATGCATTTGCGCAGGAGTGGGCAGTAGCACTTGCTCCAGCATTATATCACAACCATGTAGGGTGGGATGCTGAGTCACCTCAGCATCAAATCCCAGTAAAAACTACTCCAACTCCACTGAGACAATACCCTATCAATCAAGAAGCAAAGAAACATGTCAGGGAGATCTTAGATAAACTTGAATACCAAGGTTTAACAGAAACTTGCACCTCCTCAATGAATGATCCTATGTGTCCCGTAATGAAACCTAATAATTCATATTTATATCATATCAGTATTAGACTATAGACATCTGAACACGTGTACAAAGACATTTGCAGTGCAGAATCCACAAAGTGCTGCATTAATGAATATCACTGTGCGGAAAAAATACAAAACAACAATAGATATCTCAAATGGATTTTCTGCCAAAATATAGTGCCTGAAAGCAGATATTTGACAGCATTCTCAGCGCTTGGTTTCCAGTGTCAATTCTGTAGACTATCCCAAGGGTATAAGAATAGCCCCGGGTTGTTCTCAGCTAGAGTAACAGAGTTACTTCTAAATTTTGATGAAGAGGCATTGTCCTATGTAGATGACATTTATCTTGCAGATGATTATTTAAAGGATCATTTGACCAGGGTGAGCAACACAATTTTGCGGTTCGCTTCTGAGAGCTACAAAATCAACTTTAAAAAATCTAAAATACCCCACCTCAATGTCCTATATTTGGGATGTGAGTTATCAAGTGAAGGGAAAAGCCTGGCAGCTAACTTTTTAGAAAGTTCGCACTGCTTCAACCTCCAAAAAGTCTGAAAAACTAACAATCCAAATTGGGATTCCTACATTTTGGCAAAACATACATTTTGGACTACACAGAAAAAGTAAAACCTTTCTACAATTTAATCAGACCTGATTTTTCATTTAGACATTGGACACAAGGAAACACGGATGTCTTTTGTTCCTTCCAAGCGGACATAATAGCTTCCAAACATCTACACACACGTGAAATTACCACAAATCTGGTGATCCCTGTAATCGCAGGTCAGTCAGGGTACACTTATCTAACCTTCAATGAAGGCGCAACAGTACCCATAGCATATAACTCACACTTGTATACAAATGCTGACATGCGCTTTCAATCTACAGAGAAAATTCTGACAGCAGTAGAGACTGCTGTAGTGAGAGAAAGAGCACTGGTACAAGGGAAACAAATAATGGTCTTCACTCCGGTACGGGCCCTATTGGCTGTTACACAGGCAAGCGTTCCAAATGCTAATGCTCTATATCCGAGATGGATACAATGGCTAATTCTCTCACTGCAACAGCTGTAGACTATAAATTTGATTCTACATTAAAAACACAATCGTTTCTGCAATACGAACATGAATATGCTCTCCCAAATACAAAAAATATGCCTCTTGTCCGTATGAATACAGTATTTATACTGAGGGTTCTGCTCAGCCTGTCATAGGTAGCAAACAACAATACAGCGCGGGTTGTGATTGTGAAAGGACGTATGCGGGAAGGCAAGTCCCATCCTAGCAGTACGAAGACACAGTTTCTAGGAGATTGCACGGCACAGCTGGCAGAATTAAAAGCCCTATTACTGGCACTATTACAAATGGATTGAGAATTCCCCACACTTATAGTGTGCGATTAATTTTACTGTGTCTAGTCTTACAATGAATATCTTCACTATTGGGTTCAAAATTGGGATAAAAGACTTGCCAAGAGCTCACATGATACACACACTAAGTCGGTGGGAGTGTCAGGAATCAGTCTGGGACAGTGATCATGAAGATGTCCTCAGTAAGCCAAGTGTGTCTGAATTGTGTTTTGAAATATCATTGTTTTAAGTCCCAAGTGGAAGCTCAGTAGGTGATATTTCTCCTTCAGAAGATTTGTTTTTGGGATCTGATTTTGAGTGTTTGCCCATATATGTTGCTTAAAAACCTGTGTATAAAATGTTTTTGCCATTATTGAGCCAAGGAAGCAGAGTTGACTACTGTCTAATTTAATGGTGCCCAGTTATTGAATTTGTAAGAATGAACAGCTGATTTGGCCTTGTTGGGTTTCGAAGTCCTGACCTGAAGGTAATATCATACCAAAAGTGAGCGTACATATTGCTGAGTCATCTTTGCAGCTTTCCTTCCTATTCCTTCCTCCTCCTTGTCCTGGAGGAAAGAACTCAAATTATTGGGTGAAATACTGCTGCCTGGGGTAGTTGTAGGCGTGTTTGAGGGAATTGTCTTACAGCAGGCACTGTAGGGACATTTCCTTATGTTAGCAACTAAACGCCGTAGATGTCAATTTTGTGGGATTATTAACATCATGGGTGGAGAAATGGGATTTTGGGCTGTTGCCTCTATTGTGATTGGATGGAACTTTGTTTTTTTCGCTGGTGTTCATGAGAAGGATGGTATTGTTTTGATGATGGTAGTGGCTGGTGAACTAAAAGTGAAGAGATGGGGTCAACATAATCCTCGCCTCTGTTTCTGACACACAATTGCTCCTTGGCATACAAACAGTTATCTGGAAGCAATTCTTTTTACTCTTACTGCAGCCAGGGCCACCTCTGTATTGAAGATTCTAAAAACGTCAATGAAACTTCACCCTTCAGCTGGACCACTTTTATTTTTAATTATACACAAGACAATTCCTGAAAACGTTTTAGGTTTACTCATCCTGAGGGCTCAGTTTTTCTGTGCTGTAAAATGTTAGTTTTTTATCTTTTTTCAACAAAGGCACTCTTTTTTCCTAACCTAAAAGTTATGCTAAAATTATTGCAAAGTAGAGTACTTGTTCTAAGGTTGCATGACCACTTCTCGGCTGGATTCTGCTCCTTCAGTAGAAGAGAGATATTTGTTGGCAACTCAACACTCAAATATTGCTCTTCTCGCCTTTCGAGAGATTGTAGTAAAAATAAAACCAAAACGAATTTCAGCACCCCGGTAGAGGCACATGAAGATCATATCAGTTTGATTTCATGTGAATATTATTTATAGAGTATAGTTACACCCATGAACTTCATGGTGCTAGGACTGATTGGAGGCGTTGGAGACATGCAGAAGATACACTTGACAGAATGCATGGGTATGTAGCTTTTCTGAAAGGCATCCTTTAACTCGATGGTTGATTGACCTCAGGCAAAAAGTATCACATTTGCATTGGGGGTTGTTTATTTGTTTTTGAGAGGGGTTCTTCCTCAGTGGAAGTGTGCAATCAATATTTCATTATCGTGGCTCTGGCTACCTCTGTAAATTACAACAGCCTAAGATGACCCAAGGTTCGTAGCAGTCATGAAGGGTTGCATTTTGAGTATCCCCCTTCCTTATGCATCCAGAGAAAGGAGTGATTTAATGGGAAATCTGCATCTTACTCTTTGAACATTCAATCTGCACTTGCCACATAATTGAACAACAGTAGACCAATATCTTCATATGATTTATACTTATGACCAGAGCACAGCTTGAAATAAGGAGAAGTCAAAAAGAATTTTGAGGAAAATTGTAAGGGGGTGCAATTAATTGATTCACAGATAGACCCTCGAGGTACCACTATGATCATCTTTTTCTCATGGTGTAACCTCTCTTTTTGACAATTTACCCACAATATTCCCACGTCCTGGATTGAAGATATGGCACACATGCTATTCCTCACTCTACAGCTCACTGTAGTCCTTTTCCTTTTTAGAAAAAGTGATTCTGCTGGTATCAGCCGCCAATCCTGTTGGGGAATGAAATTGCCAAATTAAGGCAATGTTTAATTCACCTTGTAACCTAGGTTTGAAATTCAGTTAAACCGTCATGGTATAACTATTTTCAGATGCAATTAATCACACTAAGCCTTGAACAGTCGTCAGAAAAAAAGAGGATTAGGACATGTCTTCTTTCAACATTGGATTCTCGTTTTTTTAATATTGTCAATTGTTAAAATTTTGGATTCAGCTATATATGAAGGGGTTCCCAAATACAAAAAAAAGAATTTACGAGCAGGACAGGGAAAATGCAGCACAACCAGAAAGAGACCCCCCACCTCCCGACACAGCTCTATAGAGTTGACAATTTGTTATAACCAAAAAGAAAAACTTATCAATGGTGATATCTCAATATGTATTTCTTTTTCTTTTCATACATAATCAAAAAGTAAAAAGCATTGTTTTAATCGTCACATTTCTATAGAATTCCTACCATCTCCGCGGTGCAGAATAAATGCCACGTAATCATTCAAGCTCCAGACATACTACTCAAACCCTAACAATACACTCAAACACAAGCAATATAAAATATCTCATATTTTAGGTCATAGGAAGACACCCATCTCATCACTGCTGAATGAAGCCACAAACAATTGATGTCATAATATTATTTCAAAGCATCAATGTGCAACATCAGTACAATTCATAGTTCACCAAGGCAGCACTTCGTATTATTCAATATGTTGAATGCTTCGTATACATTCAGAGAGAACATAGTATATACTTCTTTATACATCTGTAACATGTGTTCAGTCTCCTTAAGATGGCAATGCAGTTGCCTCAATAACAAACAAGTCAGAACAAAACAAAACCAACATAATACCCCAGTCATTTGACCACAAGCACTACTCATGTAAAAGCACTACATAACACACATTTGACCTGTATTATCATCGCACAGTGCTAATTCCTTATATCCCTACACCAAAGTGTACACAAATCAAGAGATAGAAACTACCTCCAAGCACATTCACACCTCGTGATGCCATCACCTTCATTCTTTTGTTGCAATTCAAAGTGCACCTGTAATTCAGAGGACGAGCTGTATCGACGAAAGGAGAAAAATGATAGATTCTCTGAAATCCATGCCCCGAAGAGGCTCGCCTGGAATATAAGGCAGTTGTGCTTAACATGAAATATATAACATAGGTCATAGAATCAAACAAGAGGAAAGGAAATGTCTACATTAAATTCTAAACTGAAACCCAAGCCTACTTTCCAAAAAAGCCCCCAATTACCTATAGGGGTCCGTCCTCCTGTTTCTTTCTGGGTTTAGAAAAGATGCAGACATGTAAAGCACCTAACACAAGGCTCGTATGTCCAGAGTGGTACGCTTAAAGGAAAATGCAGCTAAAAAGCAACTAGGGACAAAAAAAGAAAAGAAAACTTAGAAAATCCTATCCACTAAGGGGTAGGTTGACGGAATGAAGTATTTCCTTTTCTTTGACTCTCTGTGATATATTTCACTTATTTATATCTTTAATGTATGCTGTCTCAGGTGTCCACTCTATGTTTCTAAAACCTTGCATAAAAATGTTGACGTTACTCTTCCAATTGTCTCCTTTTTGTTTTCTTTGAATGACCCTCTACTTACTTTCCATCCCCTGTCTGCCTCCTCTCACTGAGTGCATCCTCCTCTGTTATGTGCATGTTTGCATTACTGTCAAGTATTGTGTTTCTGCAAATTGCTACACCTCATCTCTAAGAGAATACCTGTCCTCCTTTGAAAGTCATACCCTGCAAACTAGCAATACATATTCCTCTATCTGATCCAATAAGAGACATACAAATGATCACACTTAACTCCTACTAATATAGTGCACCAAATATACAACTGAGTAAATGCATGCAATCATCTCCTTCAGAACATATGACTATTCCCAGTGACTAATAACAACACCCAATTACCACTGGATTAATCACTATCCTTCGGTTCTGGAGCTGTGCACTGCCCAGTGTAAAGAGCTTCAGTGCCTCGTCAAGAGTAGTACGAGCTATATAAATGCAATTACAATTAATGTTGCAGACAGACATTGTCTGAATTTCAAAGTGTGATCACAGTGCTCACAGCATGTCGATTCTGTTAGATGCCACAAGGCACCTTGTCATCTGTTGTGTTTACACCAGGGTGTTTTAGAGCAATCAACAACACTTAGATCTTGGTACTTAAGTCCACTACTTGTAGTGGGGGCATTGAAACAACATCTCACAAAATGCAAAGAGTAGGGTGTAGTGGTAGTGTCCATTTATTAGCATTGCCAATGTTTTCCTCAAGAGTGCCATGCCCAACCATCGATGAGAAACACTGTAGTGAATGTCATTCTAGTAAACCACAATTGTCTGTGAAACTTTCCTCGTACTTAATAATAAGAAACACTGTTTGTGGACAGCCAACAAAATACCATTTGGGGTACTTCCCGTAAGTGAGACCACCGTGGTGGGTACTTTATCCAGCTCTGCTAATGTTTTCTATTTTAATACTAAATGTTACCGGTATTTAATTTTACCAGTGCAATTGTAATCTTTCAAAAAAAAATCTTTTTGGCTGTAATTATTGTGATTTATATATTTTGTTTCTTGTGCTACAGTGTTTTAAAATAGCTGTGCTTCAAGAAATACAATCTATTAAAGAGCTTTTTGTTACCTTAGTTCTGCAATGTCATTTATTTCCCTTCGACTGTGCTTTGTTTACAATCATATTGAATATTGCCGGCTTTGTTGGGCAATTTATATGTAAAACAATACCGTTTTTTTTATTAATCTTATACTAATAGGTTATTCCTCACATTTATTTCTAAAAGGTGCATGAAATTAAAGATGTTTCTTTTACCAATTTTCTGATACTCATTTATGGAGCGTTTGCTTTTCAATTTGAGAAAACTTTAAAAAAAACAATTGCCACAATGTTATTTCAAAGCTTTTAAGTGAGCACAAGTAAGTACTTAAAGTACTGATCCAGGATGTAATTTAACCCGTTGTTATTTACACTTAATTTATTATCACTATGTTTTGTCACTCATTGTTAAGGCATGGACCCACCTGTGTTTAGCTGCAATTTCTCTTTGACTGCTGAGGTTCACTGGGACTAATCAGCCTCTTAATGGACACTTTAGATGTTTAAATGCCAATGAAAGTTAGAAGAACCAGGAATGTATGCAAAACGTTTTGTATTTACTCTAATAATAAATGTTGTCAAGGGCAAAGTAATCTAACCTTCAAAGCGATTTCTCATATGTAGGATTCCTGGGGCTGGGTCATGATGGCTTTTTTGATGCCCAGCAGAGCCAAGCGCCTGTTTTATGCGCTGCAGGGTGTGAAATTAATTCATGCAACCCAATATTTCTCTGAGTTAGTGCTTTATTGGCAGATAGCACAACTCAGACAAAAAGGCTGCCACTGTTCCCAAGCTGCACTGTCTGAAAATAAGCACAACTCAAATAAATAGCCTATTAAATGAATTCACTTTACGCCCTGCAGGCACCTAATACAGGGGTTCAGCTCTGCACTGCACCAGAAAAGCCCATCATGGTACAGCCCCTACTGGTGCTTCTCATTGAATTAAAAATGGTTGCCATCTATCGGTGACTTTTTTGTTCACAAAGAGCTGCTGGCAAGTAATAAACATTGGGCCTCATTTATTGAGATATGGCGAAGGGCAGCGCAGCAAGTCACCTTGTTGCGCTGCCCTACGTTAATGTTAAATGGCAAGGATGCATCATATTTATCTATGGTGGTGCATTCCTGTCTTTTCCCCAGCACTTGTGCCGTTTCGACAGTCTAGCTCCAACACAGACACCCTTGCACAATGGTGCAAGGGTTTCTGTGTTAACAGCAGGACTGTTTTGTGCAGGAAGGCACACCTTCCTGCACAAAAACAAGCCTGGGAGTCTTTTCCTCTTTCTATGTGTCCTGACGAATGCAGCACACATGGAAAGATGTAAAAATGAGGAGAAAGAAAGTTTGTTCTCCTGTTGCATCTCCCCAGGGGAGGCGTAAAGTTTTGAAGCATCCCCATGTTTACATGGTTTTGTAAATCTGGGTAAGCAACAAACTCCATCGGTGTTGCGTGGGAACACCCACCGCAATGCCAATCCAACGCCTCCCTAACGCAGAGTAAGGCAAAGTAGCGATTTGTGCTGCCTTGCCTTAGTCCATATCTATGAGGGCATTCAAAGCCATGCAAAGTGACTTTGCATGACCTCGTATATATGATTTTGTGATTTACTGTGCCACAGCATCACAAAAAGTGATACTACGATGGTGCTAGGGGCTCATAGATATGGCCCATAATGTCTTTGAACTATGCAAAAGTACACTCAGTTATCACTGAGTTGTGGTTTGTTATGTTTGATATACAGCCGCGGCCGGTAGTGGGAGTACCGTCCGGGTGGTGACGTGGGGAGGGGAAGGGGCAGGGTGGGGGGTAGTAATGTATGGATTATGGACTTTAAAAGGTAAGTAAACATAAAAATAAATAAAACGAATTTCGTTGCACACACTGCATCACCAAATGCGATGCAGTGTGTGCAACGAAATTAGTTGTATTTATGTTTATGTTTACTTACCTTTTAAAGTCCATAATCCATACATTACTACCCCCCACCCTGCCCCTCGCCCTCCCCACGTCACCGCCCGGCCGGTACTCCCACTACCGGCCGCGGCTGTTGATATATAATAGACAGGTGTAACTGGTGTAAGACGAGTCCATGTCAAAATGGCCGCAAAACAGCAACTGTGCTTCAGGAGACGCTGTTACGCAAATGAGTTTGGCTTGCTCAGGCAACCAAACTTGAGTAACCGCTCCATTGCTGTATACTCAGAGTGTCTGCTGCTGCAGCCTAGGAAGAGTGCTTAGTTTATTTAAAATAGTAAACCTAGGAGGAGAGCAGATGGAGGAAAGGTATTTTAACAGGGTCTGATATGCCTTATATTCAACTGGGCATTTCCCCAGGGGGCTGGAGTCCTTGGAGACCAGTTTTGAAAACCAAGGGCTGCTGCTGGTGCCTCTGTGACTTTCCCCAGCTTTGCAAGGTTCATTGTAGCGGCAATGGGAATCTTCAAAATTGAGTGAAAGAGGGGTAGGGAGCAAGAAGGTAGAGAGAAAGCGATTGGAGAGGGAAAAGAGACAAAGAAGAGAAGTGGGGAAAGAGAGAACGGATTGATGGACAGAGAGAGCTTGTGCAAGGAGATGTAGGGCGAGTGGCTGGTTTGAGCATTTTTGCCAGGGCTGCTTTTGCTTTTTCATTCCGGCCCTGGGGGCAAACACAATGCAGCATTTAAAAGTTGTTTAAATTATATTAGCTTTTTAACATGACTCATTTATTATGGCACGAAAACATGCTTTTAATTTACCTGTTGTATCATTTTCTTGGAATAACCCAATAGGTATTGTCAGAAGTCGTTGGGATGGGAAGAGGGTGGAGAATGCAAGATACACAGGGGCTAATCGGACCCAACTGTGGTGGTTGAGGTAGTTTTCCACTGTGTCCTGGGCCACGTACTCCTTTTCTGCACTTGACTCTCAGGGTACTAAGGGCAAGCAGTCCCAGACGTCTCAGGGAGGTAGCATGGTTTCAGTGACGACTAGGAACTCAACAGAGAATAGGTGCAAAAATGTAATGCTCAGGCCATTTAAGATAAGCATTTTAATCACAGAAGAACTTAATACCATACACTAGGAGTAAGCAATTTCACAGGGATGCACTATGAGATTCAAGGTGTTCACTATTGAAAACATGGAAGTTATAATGATTAAAGTTCAGGTGCAGTGGAACAGCTGCATACATTTCTGTAACCCATAGGTCAATCTGTAGTCAATGAGTATTGTGCTCTTGGACGGGGATAGCAATGTTTGACAAATTGACCCCAAAAAAACTCTGTTAGACAAAAGTTACAAGCGAAAGACACTAAGGCATTTGAATTACCAAGTGCAGTTGTGTCGATCACACTCAGTGGGGCCCTTTCGGACAACCCCACCAGGGCCGGACTCAGAACCTAAAGAAGCCCTGGCAATTTGTTGGACCAGCCCTGCCAAGGTGCGTAGTGAGAGAGACATACCACTACAAGGAGTCGGGAGGGGGGGGGGGGGGTGCTAGTGTGAAGCTCATTTATGGAGCGTTTGCTTTTCAATTTGGGAAAACTTTAAAAAAAAACAATTGCCACAATGTTATTTCAAAGCTTTTAAGTGAGCACAAGTAAGTACTTAAAGTACTGACCCAGGATGTAATTTAACCCGTTGTTATTTACACTTAATTTATTATCACTATGTTTTGTCACTCATTGTTAAGGCATGGACCCACCTGTGTTTAGCTGCAATTTCTCTTTGACTGCTGAGGTTCAGTAGGACTAATCAGCCTCTTAATGGACACTTTAGATGTTAAATGCCAATGAAAGTTAGCAGAACCAGGAATGTATGCAAAACGTTTTGTATTTACTTTAATAATAAATGTTGTCACGGGCAAAGCAATCTAACCTTCAAGGGGATTTCTCATATGTAGGATTCCTGGGGCTGGGTCATGATGGCTTTTTTGATGCTTAGCAGAGCCAAGCGCCTGTTTTATGCGCCTGCAGGGTGTGAAATTAATTCATGCAACCAATATTTCTCTGAGTTAGTGCTTTATTGGCATACAGCACAACTCAGACAAAAAGGCTGCCACTGTTCCCAAGCTGCACTGTCTGAAAATAAGCACAACTCAAAGAAATAGCGTATTAAATGAATTCACTTTACGCCCTGCAGGCACCTAATACAGGGGTTCAGCTCTGCACTGCACCAGAAAAGCCCATCATGGTACAGCCCCTACTGGTGCTTCTCAGTGAATTAAAAATGGCTGGCCCCAGGAGACTGGAAATGAAGGTAAGCGCATTTATACTTGCTTGCTGCTTTTATTACTGGGAGCCAATTTTGCAGCACTGCTGCAAACCTGTTCACCAGTAACAAAACCGGCCCCCACCCTTCCAGCCTCCCAGGGAATGGTCCGATGCCCGGACCACTAGTCCGGCCCTGAACCCCACCCCTCCTGTCCATGGCCAGCCTCAGCCAGCTGGCCCGGCAGTGCTCCATGAAGACATGTTCAACAATCTGCTCCAATGGATGTGGCTGAGGGGTCTGCTTCCTTCAATTTAGGGTGCTAGTGTAATCTATAAATTGTAGCAAAGCTGCCACTTTGGGACTCGAGGAACTGCAGCACAAAGCGCATCTCAGTAAGCACGAATTCTATATCTAATTTATCAGACACGATAAGACACTCTGTGCTTTATTGTTTTTGTTGTTGTGAGTACATTTTTAATGCATGTTCTTGTTAATTAATTTACTTATTGGTTTTATTGAAAACCCTTTTCATAAGCATACAATTAAGATATATATTTATATGCACAGATTAAAGCCTTTGTGTAATAGAAGAGATTTCTGATATCCATGGCAAGTGTTGTTCTCTATTTGTATGCATTGTTGATTTTCATCCCTCCCTCTTGGGCCTAAAGAAGATCAAACCCCATTTGATACAATATTGAGGCCAAAATAAGGTCCGGAGTAAACATCCTTTTCCTCGCAAGCGGACATTTCCGTCCCTACAAATGCCAAGAAGCTGTACAGACTTCCTTTCACACTTCTTAATGTTTTTTTGTCTATTTTCTTTCAAGACGATCCATCTGTAAATCAGGTTAACGCAAAGCGAATAAAAGGCAGCTCAAACGCTGCTTTTCACATACCTGAAGAACGCCATCATTCGTATTAAAACAGTTCACTAAGAAACTTACTATATATAATGATTGAGAAACGAGATAGCATCACTAAGACACCGCCTTTGCATAACAACTGCAAAGATCGATTATTAAAATGCTCTTATGCTGCACATAATAATAAAGTGCATGTGATGTAATTATCTGGATGTCGGCGCGCATGCCATCTGTGACAGATCATGGTTGATCAGCTGGAAGGGTGCCCCAGTGAACTGAACCTTTGCTGATAATAAATGCAATGTTCTATAGGTCAGGAGTTGCAATTCCATCAAGACAGAATTAGCGTGGTATCCTCCGTTGTCTAAACGTATTCCTTTATTGATAATTTGTGTGCATTTGTCAAACCACTGGTCCACGTGCCTATTTGAAGCCAATCTCAGATGGAGTATTAAAAACTCTTTCCTGCCTGCGCTCTGCAGAGCATTTACTGTGAGAATTATCTGAATTCCTGAGCGAGTAGATGTTTCCTTCCTTAAATGTGCAGTACATGGTCCAGTGTGAGCATAGCTCATCACGGCTACATGGGCAGAATAGTCACTCAGTAGTGAAATTACACATTTTTTGGGAGGTCACTGCATTCCACTTTGTTGGTGCACATGTCACGTGTGTGGTCAATGTATTGCACCAGCGTGTCCCATGGTATATTGTTTGAACACTCTAGTCAAGGACGTGCAGTGGGACATACCTTTGAAGGCACATCATGTACAGTGGTATGTTATGTGTGCAATCTCCTATGGTCTTGGACTACCGACCACCCCCTCCCCACAACACAACCACCACAATACATTTAGTAACTTAGGCAGGCGAAGAGTTTCCTTGGAAGGCGGGGGGTCCCGGGACCCCCCGGCCGTATTTATTAAAATATGAAAACAAATTAAAATTGTTAAAATAAACATTATTTACACAATCATTAATATGCAAAATTCTGACATTAGATTACATCAACGTAGACAGGTATGAAGGGCTAACCTTAACAAATGTTCCTAACCGAATCTAACATCCTACGTATGAATTTTGCATCCTAACAATTTTGGGCCTCCGGCAAGGTCGTTGACCTGTGTCAGATCCTTTTTACCAGCTACGCCCTCACGTATGAGTGCGCATGCGCCACAGGGCCCGGTTACCGGGAGAGTACGTACCTCTTCTGGTTACCCCGTATGCTCCGTGAACTCCATTAAACCAAAAGAGGAGGGCCCTTTCACTCGCGCCACTTTAAGACATCATAGTGTATGTGCGGGGTGGCTATCAGCCCAAGGAAAGCGCAACTCCCTCCCCCGCAGCCTTCCGACCAAGCGAATATCCTGCCCCTGAAGTTCTAGGAGAGACCATTGGCCCCTCCCCCTGGGCGACCCCATTCAAGAATGGTGCCGCCCTCTAAGGACCTTAAATTGCTGCTCACCGATCATGACCTTACCGCCACAGGCCAGCATAGTTGACCGACTATCTGCCCCCCCCAACCTCCTACACTGAAAGGTCATACCTACCTCGCGAAATTCTCTAACCATGCTAGTATGTTCTTTGTGAATAAGTGATTGCCTGCCTCAGTTAAATGGACCCCATCCTGCAAGTAAAGGTGATCCCCCCAAATGCACCCATGCGGGATACTCTGTAAGTGTGGTGTCCTGAACAGTCTCTCCATCTTGTTGTTGACTCTCTTTACCGAGTGATTCAAAGCCCTAACTGACTCCGCCCCTCTCCACTGCAGCCTAGGTGTTAACTGAGACCACACTATGGTGCATCCCGGTAGCACCCTCGCCACCCAAACCCGCTGCCGCGATAATCTCTTCTAGTAGGACCCTTCTGCCCAGTGTCACTAAGTCATTCCCCCCAAGATGCAAGATGACAATTGAGGGCGGCGGGGTGTGTCTGTCAAACAAGTCTGAAATGAAGCCCCTCAGTTGATTTAGGCAGAGCCCTCCCTACCATGAAATGAGACCTGACAACCCCTGTTCCCTGCCCTTGTTACACAATCACCTGCAAAGAAAAATGGCTTAGCGCGTCTTACATAAGAGTGACCAACAACCCATACTACATGCTTCCTCTTCCTGTCGTCTTGATGTTGCCACGTTGCTGTTGATCGTATTCGTTGAGGTAACAGTTTCCGCCCTGCGTCACAGGTCCCAGAAACTGAAAGGAAACAGACAACAAGGCAGGTGTCAGGTTGGTTTGACCGAACTTACAGCATGTGCAGCCGCACATAGCGCTTATAAGTGTTGGAGGACCATCTCCCAATCTTCTTTACACTGGTGGCATGCAAACCTCTCGCTGTTGCCTCAGTGGCCGCACCTATTCAGAAAGAATGTGTCCCAAACTCCTTGGGATCAAGACCTGCCTTGGCGATTGCCGTTGCTAACACTCTTTGGAACTGAAACCTGGTCAATGGGGTACCATTCGTGTGCATTAACAATGACACCATTGCCCCGGTCACCCGCTGCCTGAGGTATGCCTCCACATGTGCCACCGGGCAGCACAGGTTATTCGGTGCCCGGTGTAGTACCAAGCTATCACCCCTGGCCTCCTGATCAGTTTTTGATTTCCTTATCGTTAACCAGATAGAATCACTCCTTAACGTGAGGTCCTCCCGCTACAGCCCACCCAACCTGTCCAGTTTTTTTTTGGCCACCAGTTCACTTACCCGCAATGCCCCATAGAAGGCCAAAGCAAATGCAGCTTTAAATAAGAGTACTTTCCCATAGGAGCTACATGTGTCAGATAAGGCATCCAACACCCTGGACAACCGTTCAAAACCTATTGGCCGTCTGTAATCAGCAGGGATTGCCTGTAGGCGTCGCCACCCCTTTATTGCTTTTTGCATCAAGAAACGGTTTGTGGGGTCACTGACACCTTTCAACTGTGCAAAGAAAGAGACGGTCGCTTTATGTCTGCTAGCTGTCGCCACCGAGCGCCCCTCTCCGTGCAGTGTGTTCCTGTATGAGTTAAAATGCACTTCCTGGCTCCACTTCACTTCCCATGCTAGCCCCAAAAAATTGCAATAAGACATGAACGCCCCTTCATAAGCTGTCCTCGTCCTGGGTGCTAAACTGGCTGCCATGAGGTTCTGTAGTTGGGGGCACCAATCTGCCAAAGTGCTGCTGGGAAGTGTGCTGGAGAAGCTTCTGCCGCAGGTAAGTGTTCCCTGAATAGCTGCATCTTAAAGCGAGAAAGGGCGTCAGCCGCGTTATTCAAGACCCCTGGGATATGTATGGCCTTAAATTGCACATTCAATTTCAAGCATCTTAACACAATCTCCTTTATGAGACGGAGTATAAACTTACACCGCGCTGCCTGTTGGTTGATGCATTTGACTACCCTCATGTTGTCTGATCAGAATATCACTGATTGGTTGGACAACAGCTCAGGCCAGACAGTTAGTGCGACCCATATTGGGAAGAGCTCGAGAAAACCAATGTTTGCTGTCAGACCGCTGTCTTCCCACCACTCCGGCCACCTTTGTGCCACCCATTTGTTGCCGAGTATGGCGCCAAACCCCACACTGCCAGCAGCATCGGTCCATAGACCTAATTCCGCCGACGTGGTGGGGGGGGCCGCACCACACCACTCTGCCATTGAAATTCTCCAGGAATGCCATCCATATTCGCATGTCCTGGCGCACCTCAACTGACAGCCTGGTGTGGTGATGTTTATCCCGTAATCCCCTCATGGCCTGCGTGATTGAGCGGGAAAATGGACGTGCCATAGGTATCACTCTTAATGCAAAATTCAGCTGCCCAACAGTCTGTTGTAGCTGTTGCTACGTGACCTTTTACTTTCGCTAAACATTGCTGTAGGGCTGTCTTGAATTTCACAATCTTTGCCTCGAGTAACCTGAAACAACCTTCCACAGAGTCCAGTTCGATGCCCAAGAATTCCAAACATGTAGACGGACCCACTGTTTTTCCCGGTGCCAGCGGGACCCCAAAAGCCCGCATGAGCACGCAAAATTCCTGCAATGCCCACGCACACTCCTGAGAGCCCGCTGCCCCCAGGAAAAGGAAGTCATCCAGGTAATGCATCACATGCTGGTGCCCTGTTACTTGTCTCATCACCCATTCCAGAAAAGAACTGAATGTCTCAAAGTAGGCGCACGACATGGAGCAACCCATGGGCATACACATATCCATGTAGTATTTGCCCTCAAAGGCAAAACCCATCAGGTGTTGGTCCAACGGATGTACTGGCAGTAATCGGAAAGCTGATTCAATTTCTGATTTTGCCATCAATGCCCCGGGACCCAGAACTCTCAACATCTCTACCCCCTGGTCAAAGGACGCATACTTGACGCTGCAGATGCCCTCATCGATTGCATCATTCAAAGATGTTCCCCTAGGCGCTGATAGGTTGTGTATGAGTCTGAATTTGCCCTTTTCTTTCTTCTGGACCACCCCTAGGGGTGAGCAAACAAAGTCAGGTACTGGGATCTCAGTGAAAGGACCCGCTACCCTACCTAGGCGTAGCTCCTTCAAGATTTTGGACGCCACCACTCCAGGGTTGTGTCTAACTGACAACTGATTCCTACATTCTGGTGTCCAGGTGTAACCCCCCGCTGGAATTCGAAAACCAAGTGTGAAACCTTCTTGCAACATCCTTGCGGAGGCATGGTCAGGGTACCTGTTCAGGCAAGGGATCATAGCCAGGACATTGATGGGTGAGTGTGCGACTTGTAGGCATCCCCCACTAATCCTGTTTCCTCTTCCCCCTGTTGCCTGAAGTGTAACCCCTTGAACGGCATGCTGTCTCTGGGTGGAATGAGATGCCGCATATGTAGCATGTATGTCTGAATTTGCAAGTGCCCGCTGCCCTGGTGCATGTGCGCCTGTTAAAGTCCCAACACACGCCTTTTCCACTTCCATTGCCTCTGGCCTTACTGAAACCATCCCCCCCTTGTGCTGGCCGAAAGGGCTGTTGGGGCTTAGGCACGTATCCCTTGTTCCAGCTTTTGGCAACCCCTGTGGACTGAACACCTGAAAACTGGCCATGCCAAGAAATGGAGTCTACCTTATCCCAGGCTAATGAGCCGTTAAACTCCCTAGCTTTCCTGAAAGAAATGTCATATTCCTTCCATCCGTCCCCCCCATGCTTCTCGCTGAAAATTGCAATTCTACTTTGGTAACACGCCATCTCTGCCTGCAGGTTGGGTGAACGTTCAGCGGAAACAGCCGTAAATACAGAAAAGGCTCTGATCCAATTAATCAGTGTCTCCTCCACCCTGAATTTAGCCAACTGAGACCGCCATTCGCTAGGCAACATAAAATCCTTTTGTGACCTAGCATACTCCACCTCCCTGTTATCAATCAATAATGAGAATATGTTCACATATTTGTCTGCCCAAATCAATTCTTTCACTGCTTGTGACACATGTTGCGCCAGGTTCATCCCCCGGGAGGGTATAGCACCTTCGCCCAACACCGGCAAAGCAACCACTTTACCACACTCAGTGACACTCGTAGGTTCTAAGGTCTTGTCTCTCCCCGCATGGCTGGCAGAACCTGCTAGGGGAGAAATTGGTGCGCTTGGCCCTCCACCATCACCCCTAGCCAACATGATCTTAGCTATCAGTCTTTGCGCCTCCGCTGAGGGATCAGTTGATGAGGGTAAACTCCCCCCAATCCCCAACCATGGGAGTACAGCCGCTATTTGCGCTGCCAATTCAGGGGGTACCTGACCAGCCCCAGGGGATTCACTGACCGGGAAGGGTGCTGGTGTGGAAGGCACCGGAGGTACTCCGCAGCCAGTGCTCCGCCATTAAGGCACTCCGTGGGTCCTCTCTTGTTCCCTTTGAGGCATTGGATGCGTGCCTTCTGTGCAGTTTCTTTCTTCGGCGGCCTGTCGTTGCAGCTCTTGTCCCTCCCTGGGATCTTCCCTTGGTCCTTCATGCCTTGCAGGATTCCCCCTTTGAGCCTCTGACTTCAGTCTCCCTGGAGTTTCTGACCCTGAAGGTTTGTTTTCTGGTGGCCATTACTTCTGGCTGTCGTTTGGGGGAACTTGGGGCCTTACTTTGTCATCCTCCCTTCTTACGTTTTTCTCCTGACAAAGTGGTCCTCCGTCCTGACCCGGCTATTCTTCCCAAGGTTCCCTCGACTTTTCATTTATCTCAGGACATTGTCCTGCCTGCCTTTTTCCCTTCCCCTTCTACTGCTGAGGAAATTCGGCTCCATTCCCTGGATTTGACCAGGGCTCTGGTGATCTACCTGCAGCGCACTGCCTCCTTTCGCAATGTGGATTTTTTGTTTGTTCCCTTTGGTGTTGCCTGGCAGGGTTGTCGCCCTACCAGGGCCACTCTTTCCCGTTGGGTGCCTTCCACTGTCTCCCTGGCCTACCGCCATTCAGGTGTTTCCCTTCCCCCGGTTGTTCAGGGTCGATCTACCCAGGGTTTGGCTTCCTCCTGGGCTTCATTCAAAGGGGCTTCCCTTAAGGATCTTTGTGCTGCGGCTACCTGGTCCTCCCCTCACACTTTTGTTTTCCATTATCGGCTGAGGATGGGGGAGGTTTTTTCTGGGAATTTTGGTTCTGCTGTTTTTGCGGCTGTCCACTGATTGTGTTTCTTGTCTGCATTGATTAAAATTCGCATTTTTCTGGGAACTTGGTGCCTGTTCCTTGTTTGTCTTTCGCTTGGGTATACGCTCCATGGTTACTGTGACGAGGGAGACGGACGAGGTAGGTAATGACTCGGTTACTTACCGGTAATGTTCATTACTCCGAATCATAGTCTCCCTCGTCACAGTCTTATTCCCTCTCTCCCGCCCGCCCTTGCTGGTGGGGGACGAACAATGGATTTTGCTTTGTATTTCAGGATGTTTCCTTTATAGGTCCCACCCTTATAGGTCAGGTGGCAGGTACTTCCTGCCGGGCGGCCATCTTGGGTGAGGACCTTTTTGATTGGGTGAATGCTGTGTCCGGATCACTGGGTGCTCCATGGTTACTGTGACAAGGGAGACTATGACTCGGAGTAATGAACAGAGTTACAGAGTCAATATATGTTAAAGGGTTTGTGCCTGCTGGCCTGTCGTTTTATCTTCTCTGAAAAGCTATAGCTAGTAGTGTGTCTGAGCACAGGCAAGAGAAAAGTGATTTGTCTTCACTAAAGCAGAATCAATCGCTATCAGTGAGAGAGGTAGGAGGTGAAAGCATGATTAACAGGCATTTATAATGCAATAGGTCTCGCATTTTTTAAAATTAGAGCTATTGGCATTGTAAATGACAATGGGCCAGATATATCAAAAAAGCTTTTTGCGATTCCCAAAAAGCGAATTTTACCGAATCGCTATTTGGGAATCGCAAAATGCTATGTATGTAGGAATCGGTAACGTTTTTGCAATTCCTTAATATTACCTAATAGTGATTCGCTAAATAGCGATTTGCTATTACGTAATATGGTCCATTCACTCCTATGGGCATACAGGCCCATATGTGCGAATGGTTTTGTATTAGCTCATTTGCGATTACCAAATTGGTAATCACAACTTAGCGAATGCAAAGTCAAGGGTGCCCGTCGGCCCAATGCCCCCCGAAGCACTCCCAAAAAAGAAAGTGTGCACATGTAAAGCACACATATGCCCTAGGGGCATGTGTGTGCTACATGGCACTTTGAAAAATGTATTTTTGTGCATTTTTCAAAGTTTACACATAGTTACCATCAACTTGAAGTTGATGTTAATTAGCGTTTCCTAAAAGCACAGTTTGAATTTAGGAAAGGCTTCATATATGTGCATTAGGGATTCACAAATTGCTATTCCCTATGTGCATTTGCAGTTTAGGTAATCACAAAATATTGCGATTACCTAAATTACGAATCGAGAAGCCTTTCATACATGTGGAAAGTCCCTTTTGCATTCGCAAATGGCGAATTTAGCGATTAGCGCCTTTTGCAAATGCAAAATGCTTTCATCCATCTGGCCCAATGTTTTTTAAACATTTTTTTTGCAGTGCAGTTTTTATTTAAAGAAAAAAAGTGCATGTCGTCGGTGGTTTTTATGTAGTGAGATTGTACACTAAATATGTAACAAATGAATTTCCTATATTCTCAAAAAATATATATATATATTTACCCTAATTGTTAACCAGTCTGCACCACTCAAATTTATTAGGATGCTATAATACCAGGTGCAGGAAAAATGTTTAGCTCATGTTTATTTGGCGAAAATCATACATTGAGAGCGCTGCAGTAAGTGTGGCATCACGTGTTTAAAAGGAAAGGCATAGATTCGCCTTACCTGTGAAAATTAGAAGAACCTAGAGGTTGCGGGGAGAGAGAGAGAGAGAGAGAGAGAGAGAGAGAGAGAGAGAGAGAGAGAGAGAGAGAGAGAGAGTGAGATATCTCGTCAGATGCAGGCAAGTCAAATAGGCAACGTGAGCAGGAAGCGGAAACACAAGTCGAAGCCTCAAACAGCAGTAAGCCTTTCACAACCAGATAGCTTGCATTTTTGGTAGGCTCAAGCTAATAAAAGCGCCAACATTGAAGAAGGGTAATCAACCGCACTGACATTATGCCACCAAAGCAGCAGGTCATCTCTGACTGCAGGATTCCACCCACTCCGAGAATGGCACTTCAGACGCCACCTATCAAGTTCAGGCAAGAGCCGCGCCGTGACCGGCACCCATGATTGAACTTTTTAACGATACCCCTCTAGGCTGAATCTAGAACCTTCTCTATGTACTGAGGTGCCCGAGCACCCTTTGGCCGATGACTGGTGGAGCTGCCCTATGCAGCCAAAGAGGAGTTTGGCTTGGCCGTCACCTACCAAGCCGGACGTTGGACACTGTTTTTCCTCGTCTCCCCTTTGTATTTCTTACCCCCTCCACCCTATGTTTATGCTATGCTTTTGTAACTCATATAACTATTCTCCAGCACCTATTTGGCTGGTTTTCTGTCATTCTTTTCCTCGTCTCCTCATCTGTGTCTCCTTCACTCCCCCTCCTCCTCCCACTCCCTCTTTTGATCCGTTGATTCAAACTGATGTAACTATGTAACCCGTAACTCGCTGATTCAACTGATGTAAATTGCAAAAACTGTTTGTACCTACCACGGAGCCTGAGCAACCTTGGCGGATGCCCGGTGGAGCTGTCCTATGCAGCTATAGAGGAGTCTGGCCCTTTGGCCGTCACCTACCCAGCCGGTCATCTGACATTCTTTCTCCTCGTCTCCCCGTTATGTGTCTCCTTCTCTCCGCCTTCGATGTAACAAAGACGACGCCCCCTGGGCGGATACCAAATCTGTTTGTATCTACCGCGGAGGCCAAGCAACCTTGGCGGATGCCCGGTGGAGCTGTCCTACGCAGCTATAGAGGAGTCTTGCCCCTTGGCCGTCTCCTACCCAGCCGGTCATCTGACATTGTTTTCCTCCTCTCCCCGTTCGTGTCTCCTTCACGCCCCCTCCCTCTGTGATTCTTTGATTCAAACGGTTGTAACTATGTAACCTGTAACTGGTTGATTCAAATGATATAACTATGTATCTTTTAACTTGCTGATCCTCACGTAAAGCGCTCTGATACCTCCGGGTCTAGCAAGAGCTATATAAAACTTTGCAAATAAAAATACATTTTACACTTTGATGCCCATCATTCAAAACTGAAGCACATCTTCAGATTTACTATCACATCCCAAGAGCCAGAGAGGACCGATGACTCAAGAGAACAGCATGAAACATTAAGCTCAATGCTGTGAATTGATCCAAAGGATTAATAAGGTCATCACATTTCCATCTTGTCTTATTTTATTTATAAAAACGGAAAACATGTATTTTGATTCACTGTCCTTGCTAGCACCAAACTCTCCAGACCAATGCCTGGGCAGAAATATAGCAATAAGAGTGGTAAAAAAAGTAATTGTTTTACATGTTTGCGGCTCTAAAACAATTCCAATCCCATTTCCACTTACCCATCAGTTTTGATTTGCAATAACCTTCATGTCCACTAAGAAGGACGGAGGCCCATTCTCTACTGTAGTGTTTGTAAATGAGCGGCAAGCTGGTGCAATTTGTTTAATTAAACTAATCAATCTTCCTTACTGCTCCAATTGTGATCCTATTAGGGACTGGATGCATCAACAGTTTTGCACATTAAGAATTCAACTATCCCCTCAGAAGTAGGTTCTTTTCACACAAATGAGAGGACTTCAGTTTCCCATGTTCTTAAGCGAGCAATTTTGAAATAAGCACTTACTTATGCAGAGCTTTTATTCCTTATTTATATAACTTATAGAAAACACCATGGAGCGTATTTATGAGCCCCTGCGTCACTTTTGCGCCACAGTTGCGTCACTTTTTGTGACGTACCAGTGGCTAAAGAAATGCACCATTATGCGCCATATTTACGAAGTGATGCATCTAGGTAGATGCGTCACTTTGTAAATGATGGGGCGACAGATACAAGCAAGTTTCAATAATTCTGGCTTACCTTACAATAAATTTTAGTTCAAAAGGCGACCACTGCTTTACAGTTCAGATACTCAAAATTTAGAACACGCGTCCCACCATTATCTGGTTGAGGGCAAATTTCCTGGCCCCACTAATCCGCCCCAGACCAGGCCTGGGGGGGGGGCAGCACAGACGAGGGCAAGGAGGGGGTAGACAATGGGGGCCGCTAGACCTGGAGGGGGCTAAGTAAGAGGACATGGCGAGACTACGGCGCCGTCCACTAGCGTTCTCTGTGTTAGCGGCGGGAGAGAAATAAAGATCATTAAAAAACAATGTATGTTGAAGGTGGTAACAATAAAGATTTAAAAGTATGTCTCTGCCGTGAAGATTGGGAACAGTATAGAGTGTTGTGGTAACGATATGGCCTGAGGACCCGGTGTTACATGCCTTGAAAAAATCGGCACCGGAGAACAATAAAGACTATTGAAAAACACCATCTATCTAGAAGTGAATCAATGTGATGTGTACATTTTTACTCCTCCCTTGGATGCTTTGATGCCTTTTGGACTTGACATGTCTAAGATCGGTAATGTGTAAATAATGAAAAGAACAAGATACTTGTGGGTCGCTGCTTGTTCCTATGTTAATACTCCATGGGACTTTGGCAGGCACTGCGCATCTGAAGCTGAGTTGATTGGTGTCCGCACACCGAAAGTGCATTCAGGCAGAAAACAAACAAGAACATACAGGCATGCAAGTAGCGTGCGAGGCGCTGCTCGTTCCCGCGGCAATACTCCATAGGAACGTGTAAGAAAAAGGTGGGGCATGCACCAGCCATTAGCCATTTGCCAGCTATGATTTTGGAATGACACAGACATAAGCCAATCCAAACTGGTGGGATGGATCAGACCCTACAAAGTATATACAACCAGATGCAGCCCGTGCAGGTAAGAGGGGTGGGGTGGTGGGGCCGTCTGGGGGGATTTTGAGAGATGGCGCTGAGGGAAAATTAATTATTTATTTAATTTTCCATAATAGTCGTCTGTCGAATCCCCCCCAACCCGGCCTCGCAGTTGCGCTGTCTAAGCTCGACCTAAAAATGCAAGCATGGGACAGTTGCCCTTCCTCGCAAGCTTTCTCACAAACATGGAAAATGATTATCCAGATAAAAAGTGGGAAACAAGACAACTCTCTAGAAAATAATCTCAACACATACCTAGCCCCCAAAGAAGGCTTGAAATTATGTGCATCTCAAACATTTCTGCCACCAAATGAAAATCCCCTACATTTAATAAACAGATAGGTCTGCTATGGAAGTCATTTTTAGCATCTATGAAATGCAGAGCCAGCGTTTCTTTTCAGTCACCAGGAAGGTGACAAACCAGTATTTAGTGCTGTATTTTATTGTAAAATGTGCCCTTATGTCAATGTGTAGTGACACATGGGTGAAAGTCAAATTAACCTCGAATTGGTCCTTCTCAGAGAAAATCACTATAGACCAGCTGCGGTCGGTAGTGGGTGTACCTGCAGGGCAGTGACGTGGGCAGGGGGAGGGTCAGGGTGGGGGATAGTAATCTATGGATTACTGAGCTGTACAGGTAAGTAAACATAAAAATAAATAAAACGAATTTCGTTGCGCGCACTGCATCGCATTTGAGGATGCAGTGCATGTAACGAAATAAACGGACATGTGGTAGAGAGGTCAAAAGGTATTTTTTCCAGAAGGCAAACAACGAGTGTGGCAAAACTACTCGAGCTAACAGTAGTTCCATGTCGACAAATGCTTTAAACAGCAGGGTTGTGTGTTTTAATTTTAGTTTTGTACATATGTGACGGATTAATAGGCATTGTATACGAGTGCAGGGCGCCAAAAGTTAATTGCACAGAATGTTCCCACTGTGATTTTTTGGGGGAAGTTAGTTTTAACTTTCAAGGGCACTTTTCATCACCCATGTCTTCAAAAGACATGGTTAACATGTAGATAATATACTAGCATTATGCAAAGTTTAAAATGTTAGATGTTTTTCCTGCCATTATATTTGAATATTCTGCGTAGGGTATTCATCGATGTAACGTGCCTGCAAGTATTTCTTCCATGTCTACTCTAACCCAATGTGGGAAGGACTATATATATCTGCTTTGTAATAGCGCCTCTCAGATTGACAAAAACTCCTGCAGAGTCGAAACGCGTCTCTCGTTATCCTGGGTTGAGGGTGACCTGATTCATTAAAAGAAGCCTAGTAACCTACACTCTTGGGTCCATGGCTACTTAGTTGGATTTCTGTCTGAGGAAGCCGGATTGTTGTTGTGTGTGTGTATATTTATATATATATATATATATATATATATATATATATATATATATATATATATATATTCACTGAAAAAACCATAGGTTATAGACCATATATAGTTAGGAATTAGCATTTACAAAACCTTATTTTACTCACACAAAACCATTGAAATTCCATATATAGTTAGTTGCACTAACTATATATCGCGCACCCGCAATCCACTGCTGATGATGTCACATATTACATCATTCATGACATGGTCAGTGACATCACTGATGACATCACTGATGACATCTCAAATGACATCACTGATGACATCACTGATGACATCTCAAATGACATCACAGATGACATCACTGATGACAACATCCAATGACTGTATGTTTCTGTAAAGTTAAAATATGTCTTACATATTGAAGAATGAGTGGATTTATAAGTGTCTGGATGAAGGATTTAGTAGGTGCATGACTGACTGTATGAGTGAGTGATTAAATGTGTCTCACTGAGTGCATGGGTTAGTGACTAAACTGTCTTAATTTCTGCATCATTATATCTTTTGTTCTGTAAACTGATGCATGTGTTGATCAGTAGCTATATGAGTAACTATATGGGTTATTGATTGGTTGCCCATGTATTTGTATGGGAGACTGAGTGTGTGTGTGGGTGTCTGGTAGGTGTATGACTCTGTGCATAGATGTGTGAGCAGTTGATTCACTAGATGTATGGGTTCAAAAGTGCATGTGGAAACAGCTGTATGGGGGTTGACTGTGTGCATGAGTGTATTGGTGAGTGAATGGATATCTCCGTGCTACATGTCAAAGTAAGTACATATGTAAAACACAGTACATGTGAGAGTTGACATATATAATTAACTGTGCATAAGAGCCAGTGAATGTGTGAGTGGCTGTATGGATCATTGTGAACTTGTATCCGGGATTGTATAAGAGAGTAAATATGTGTTAGTATGTGTTTGAATAAGTAAGGTGTGTATAACTGTATAGTTGAGAAAATGGAGGTGTGATTGATTCTTTGCATGACTGACTAGGTGTGTGTGTAACTTCATGGATGAGTGACAGTCTGTGAGTGTCTGTTTACACTGAGTGTATCTAAGGTTATATTAGAGTCTGAAGAAGTTCATCGTATTATCACATGAATGATGTCATCAGTGATGTGATCAGTAATGTCAAACCAGTGATGTCATCAGTGATGTCATTTGAGATGTCATCAGTGATGTCATCAGTGATGTCATTTGAGATGTCATCAGTGATGTCACTGACCATGTCATGAATGATGTAATATGTGACATCATCAGCAGTGGATTGCGGGTGCGCGATATATAGTTAGTGCAACTAACTATATATGGAATTTCAATGGTTTTGTGTGAGTAAAATAAGGTTTTGTAAATGCTAATTCCTAACTATATATGGTCTATAACCTATGGTTTTTTCAGTGAATTTTCAAGGTTTTGTAAATGCTAATTCCTAACTATATATGGTGTATAACCTATGGTTTTTTCAGTGAATTTCAATGTTTTTTTAATAGCAAATATCAAAAGCTTTAAAATGTATTCTTCTTTAAATCGAAAAATATATTTTATATGTTTTTAATACAATTTTTTAATGTATTTTTTTTAATATATTTTTTTGTTTCGCTTCCGGTCCGCGAACCGGGTAGCTTCCCGTTAGCTCAATTTCTTGCCGCGACCTGGTCCGCGAATCGGTAAACGTTCCGTTTGCGCAACTGCCACGTTAGAAAACAACATCGTGACGCATCGCGTAATCGCGAAGTATCGCGTTGTCGCGTAATGCGTCATATGACGCGCCGCGTCAGCGCACCCGGAAGCGCTCCGGTCCGCGAAGCGAAGCGCGAAGCGCAGCTTCCCGGAAGCGATCCGGGGCGCGGCGCGGAGCGCGTAACGTAAGCATAACAGGTCATGTGATTTGTCATGTGACTTGTTAATAACACTTTTCATTGGTTCATTTCACTTTTGGTTTCCTAATGTTGTTAGGCTAGGTCATGTGACCTAAAAATAACACTTTTCATTGGTTTAGAACTATTTTTTTTTCCCAAATGATGAAAACCCCTCCTTGTTTTTACCTCATTCTTACTTTCTACTTCCAGAGAGCAAGACCTATTTTTCACAATGGCTTCTGTAATAGCTGCAGCTGGTGCTTCTCAGCAACCACCACCACCACCACCACCACCAAAAGGACCACCTCCAACACTGGACTTTGGTAGAGAGGAAGATAATGAGGACGAAGAGGAGGAGGAGGAGGAAGAGCAAGTAAGGCAGTTCCTGCCAGAAACACCAAGGCAGAGCCATATTAAAGAGAACTACATATGGCAATTTTTTTTAATTCCACCTGGACAAAATAAGGTCAATGCACCCCAGGTGTCTTGTTTGATATGTAAAAATATACTTTCTCGTGGCAACCCCAACAAGAAATACAGCTTTGGCAATCATACAATGATTCGCCACATGGAGCAATGGCACCCTAATAATCTTTCCCAGCACAAGTAAGGGATCTTGCTGCCAATCCCCCAAATGTCATCCCCAGCACCTCCAGTGGACAAAGCTCATTCGCCGGACCAGACAATATTCAAGCTCCTTTTGAACACTACAAAATAGTTTGTATATATTGTGGAGGAACTATTTGTTATGGAGAGAAGAGTATTACTTTGATTAACCGAGCTGGAGAAAATCATAAATGCAACAAGATGAGAAAACAATGAATCCTTTTTATTTTTTTTTGCTCCTGTTGAGACATGTTCAAACCCTGCTTTTTTGTTATTTCCTCTAAAAAAACACAAAAAAACACAAAATAGTTTTCAAAAATCAAAAAAAAATCAAAAAATTGTTCAGAAAATTAATAAAAAAAATAAAAAAAATAAAAAGAATAAAAAAACAGTTCTTTTCAGAACTACCTTCCATTTATAACAAAATTGCCCAAATTTTTATACCCTGTCTTTCTTTTTTCCTCATAGTACGCTCCTCGGACCGCTTCCCGGTGCTCGTCCCCACGCAAAAACAAAGAAAAAAAATATTTTTTATTTGCCCCGTGGGGCCCTTTTAAAGCCTCCACATCAAACCTAGGGGGTCAGGGAGGATCTACTATGCCCCCTTATGGTCATTTCCCCCTTTGTTTTGGCCTCCTCTTGTCTCTCGATCCTACCGAGAGACAAGATGGCGGCCGCTCCGGACTGTTTAGAATGTTGACAGACACCGGAGAGCCAATCAGCTTCGCTTCGCGAAGTTCCGTTACGCGTCAAGTACGCGAACCGGAGCGCTACCCGGAGCGCGCTTACAGATATATATCTTTTTTTGAACGTTAATTTCTCAAAATCCACTGGAGCACATATATTGAGACCTAGCAAAGGCACATCGGGCTAACAGTCCCTACAATTTTGCCAAGTTTCGTGCAAATCCATTCAGCCGTTCGGGCTAAAAGTGAGGCCAACCGCCCTATGGAAATTAACATGGGAAAAACGCGTTTTGGGACCCCCCTTTTTTCTCGGCCCCCCCTTGACGAAACCCCCCAAATTTTCAGTGGCTGCTCGGAAACAAAATGTTCCATTTTCCTGAAAATCTCAGCCAATTCCGTCCACAAACGCCAAAGTTATTAGACATAGAATTTTCAAAAATCCCATAGAGAAAAAATCCTAACTATATATACCTACTGGCGACCGCCAGTAGGTAATATATATTACCTACTGGCGGTCGCCAGTAGGTATATATAGTTAGGATTTTTTCCCAATGGGATTTTTGAAAATTCTATGTCTAATAACTTTGGCGTTTGTGGACGGAATTGGCTGAAATTTTCTGGAAAATGGAACATTTTGTTTCTGAGCAGCCCCTGAAAATTTGGGGGGGGTTTGTCCAGGGGGGGCCGAGAAAAAAGGGGGGTCCCAAAACGTGTTTTTAACATTGAGTTTTCCATAGGGCGGTTAGCCTCACTTTTAGCCCGAACGGCTGAATGGATTTGCACAATACTTGGCTAAATTGTAGGGACTGGTAGCCCGATGTGCCTTTTGTAGGTCTCAATATATGTGCTGCAGTGGATTTTGAGAAATTAACGTTCAAAAAAAGATATATATCTGTAAGCGCGGACCGGGCAGCGCCCCGGTTCGCGGACCTTAAGCGTACCGGAACTTCGCGTAGCGAAGCTGATTGGCTCTCCGGTGTCTGTCAACATTCTAAACAGTCCGGAGCGGCCGCCATCTTGTCTCTCGGTAGGATCGAGAGACAAGAGGAGGCCAAAACAAAGGGGGAAATAACTATAAGGGGGCATAGTAGATCCTCGCTGACCCCCTAGGTTTAATGTGGAGGTTTTAAAGGGGCCTCGCGGGGCAAAAAAAAATAAAAAATTTTTTTGTTTTTTTTCGTGGTTAGCGCCCGGTCCGCGAACCGGGAAGCGTTCTGGGGAGCGTACTACAATGAAAAATGAATGATAGTCTTTTCAAATGCTGTATGTTAATTGATTGTTGGATTTTTTGATTATTTTTTATTTCCTTTATCTTCCCAGGGAGCGACCCGGTACGCGAACCGTTGAGCGCCTCGGTTCGCGGACCTTAAGCGTTCCGGGAGTCCACCATTTTGTGTTTCGGTCGAATTAAGATACAAGATGGAGGGCAAATAATGTTCGGAATGGGTAGAAGGGGGCACGGTAGAGTTATCTTGACCCCCTAGGTTTTCTGAGGGTGGCTGAGGAGGTTTATATGTGCGAAAAAAAAATTTTTTTTTAAAAAAATTCGCGAGGTTAGCTCCCGGTACGCGTACCGGGTAGCGCCCCAGGGAGCGTACTTTGTTGAAAATTAGTGAAAAAAGTTAGAGTAAAATAATAATTGTGAGTGATTAGATGTAGGGTAGCTCTGAGAAGAGCTTTTGGGTTTATGGTACATTTAGGTACTTATAAGTAGGTACCAATGCACATTCTTAAATTCAGAGTGAAAACTCTGTTGCCCTCATCTGAGAAGTGAACTCCATCTCCTCTGTAGATATCTTGCATGTAGTAACGCAAGTTATTGTTGTACAGGGAGCCCATTCCATGGTCTCTCATGTAAGCTGAAACAGATTTGTTTACATGCTTCCTCGACTTCTCAATTTGTGGACAAAATTGGTTTGACCACCTCCATTTCTGTCTTTGGCATATATTTGAATATACCAAGGCAGTCTGAGGAAAAAGTGCCATTAATTGCTCAAAGGTGTCCTTTAAAAGCATTTCCAGACCTACACCAGTCAAAGTGCCCAAGTCATTACCTCCACAGTGCACAATTAACAGGTCAGGTTTTGGCAAATGCATAAAGGTTTTCACCAATGGTATCAATTGGTGACATTTTAATCCTCTGTGGCCAAACCACTTAATTTCCACATCTTGTAAATTGAGGTTAGGTAAATTCCTGCTTTCAACGTACCTTTGAGCCCAGTGAATATAACTATGACCAACAATCCAGACAGAAAACATGGTGAGAGAAGGTTCTCCTGCAGTCAGATGAAGTGTGGCAATGAAATGGCAGTTGAAAAAATGAGAGTGTAAAATGAAAAAAAAACTGTGGAGTTTCTGTGTTCATGAAGCAGTAACAGTGATTGGTGGATTTTGATTGATGAAAACAGAAAGTTAGGGTGCACAGATGTGTTCTTTGAAAGATGTATTTTGAGTGGTCAATAAAAAATCATTAAATGAAAGAATGCACTGGATATGCAGGTGCAATGAGAGTTCAGAGTTCAATTGCAACATTGTTGTGTGAACTTGCAAACACCAGAGTTTTTCCAAGAGGTGGTTGCTATGGAAAATAGGCAGAAAGGGCAGAGGGGGAAGGGTTTTCATTTGAAAAAAAGTGAGGGAAGAGTTTTGATTGGGTGACATGAGAAATATGTGTGAAGAATTACAGCATTTCTGTGCTTTTGATAGCTGCAGACTGTGGAGTGCATACCTTTTGCTCTGCTGAAGACAAATTGGTGTGTTTCTTAGACTGTTTTCAAACTCAAAGTATTTGCTAAGGTGAGAAAATATTTCTTTAATTTAGATAGAGAATAGTGTGCTTTAAGGAGAAAATTATGATTTATGTGGCGCAAATTGCTTGTAAATATGCTCTCACATGTGTATGGAAAATTTTGATTTTGAATGTTTGTGTTACATAGCCATGTTAAAAGTGACCCAACCATGCTGGAAAGCCAATCAAAAAATGCTTTCATGTGTTTTAATGACATTTTAAGTCATTTTCCCATGTGCAGTGTTTAGAAATTATGATTTGAAAATCGTTTTTGGGGAAAAGGAATTGTTTTTAAATTCATGACAAGGACATAATGGTGTATGCTTCTTTATAAGGCAATTGACTGTCCCTGATGTTATTTTTCTCATTTTAGTGTAAGACCTTTCTCTGTGGCGCAAATTGCTTGTAAATATGCTTCCACATGTGCATGGAAAATTTAGATTTTGAATGTTTGTGTTACATAGCCATGTTAAAAGTGACCCAACCATGCTCGAAAGGCAATCAAAAAACGCTTTCATGTGTTTTAATGACATTTTAAGTCATTTTCTCATGTGCAGTGTTTTGAAATTATGATTTGAAAATCGTTTTTGGGGAAAAGGAATTGTTTTTAAATTCATGACAAGGACATAATGGTGTATGGTTCTTTATAAGGCAATTGACTGTCCCTGATGTTATTTTTCTCATTTTAGTGTAAGACATTTCTCTGTGGCGCAAATTGCTTGTAAATATGCTCCCACATGTGCATGGAAAATTTTGATTTTGAATGTTTGTGTTACATAGCCATGTTAAAAGTGACCCTACCATGCAGGAAAGCCAATCAAAAAACGCTTTTATGTGTCTTAAGGACAATTTAAGTAATTTTCCCATGTGTAGTGTTTTGAAGTTATGATTTGAAAATCGTTGTTGAGGTAAAGGAATGTTGTTAAAATTTATGTGCGCCATATGCCCCCAAATTTCTTTTTTAGGGTTGCAGCAGGGTGTTCTTGAGACACCCCTGCACCTTTGGAATAAATTCCTAATTTGTGATGAGCAAATTGTTAATCGCAAATTGCACCTTCATTTATATGAGCCTCCTAGCCCATGGAAATGAATGGGTAAAATAGCAATTAGCAATTTTCTCATCGCAAATTAGGAATGGTAAAGAATCGCTAATTATTCCTTAAAATTTGCTTTTTTGGAAATGCAAAATAGTTATATGATACATATGGCGGTTGATGTCTAACAAGATAAGAAGCTTATGGATTCATTTATGGTGACTGGCGCAATGAAGTAGACATCACTTACTTCATTGGTAGAGCTTTACATGTATTATCTCCTCTGTATTCTTCATCAAGCGTAACTTTAATCTGCAATCCTGAGTAGGCCTCACTTTAAACAAACCTCTGGATAGGCTACATCTTATTTTTATCCTGTATTAATCATTTAAAATGCTAGGGACAGATTTATGATAGGTGTATACCTCTTTTGCGCCACTTAGAAAACATTGTCCATGGGGAAATGACTTAAAATGTACTTAAGACACATGAATGTGTTATTTTAAAACGTTTGCAATTTTTTTGGGTCACTTTCAACATGGCTATGTGACTGAAACAGTCAAAATCTAAATTCGCAATGCACAGGTGGGAGCATATTTACAAGGAATGTGCTCCATGGGGAAAGGTCTTATAATGTAATATGGGAAAAATGACATCAGAGACACTGAAATGCCTTATAGAGAAGCATACACCATTATGTCCTTGTCATAAATTTGCAAACCATTACTTTTCCCCAAAAACGATTTTCAAATTATATTTTGAAAACACTGCACATGTGGAAATGACTTAAAATGTCAATAATTCAAAATTTGCGATTCCTTAAATGCAATGTATCAAAAAAAAAATATGTAAAAAATGATATTAAGGATTTGGAAACTACCACCAACTTCTAGTTTGTGGTAATTTGCGAATTCTTTTCAAAAAGCATTTTTTTCAACAACAAAAAAAAGGTCCCATATGACGCCCATACATGCCCTTAGGGCATGTAGGTGTGCCATATGCTCCCAAATTTCTTTTTCAGGGGTGCAGCAGGGTGTTCTTGAGATACCCCTGCACGCTTGAAAAAAATCCTATTTTGTGATGAGCTAATTGCTAATCACAAATTGCAACCTTCATTCCTATGAGCCTCCTAGCCCATGGAAATGAATGGGTAATTTGCAATTAGCAATTTGCTCATTGCAAATTAGGAATAGTAAAGAATTGCTATTTATTCCTTAAAATTTGCTATTTAGGAAATGCAAAATAGTTTGATGGTACATATGGTGGTTCATCTGTAACAAGATAAGAAGCTTAGGGATACATTTATGATGACTGGCGCAATAAAGTGCACATTACTTACTTCATTGGTAGGCCTTTATATGTATTATCTCCTCTGTATTCTTCATCAAGCGTAACTTTAATCTGCAATCCTGAGTAGCCCTCACCTTAAACAAACCTCTGGATAGGACACACTTTATTGTCATCCTGGATTAATCATTTAAAATGCTAGGGACAGATTTATGATAGGTGTATGCCTTTTTTGTGCCACTGTGCGTCACTTTTATGATGCAGCGGTGGTGCAAAAGATTTGCTATGAGGCGACAACATTACAAATTGATGCATTTAGGCAGATATGTCATGGTGTAAAAAAAACGTACCACATAAAACCCAAGCAGCAGTGATGCAAAAGATGCACCATGTCGCAAGACAGGCCTCACTTGGGGCCATATGTATCAAGCTAATTAGCATTTGCAAAGATCAAAATTCTATGAATTTCGGCCTTTGCGAATGTTAATTAGACAAATGGTATGTATCAAACAAGTTTGATGCAAAATAAGGAGTAGCAAAATTTGCTATTCCTTATTTTTGCAATTGCACTGAAGGATTTGCAAATTTTGTGACTACTTAAATGCAATGTATCAAACAAAAACTATGTAAAAAATGACATTAAGGATTTGGAAACTATTGTGGTAAATTGGTGGTAATTTGTGAATTCTTTTCAAAAAGCTTTTTTTCAAAAAAACAAAAGGTGCCATATGACGCCAACACATGCCCTTAGGGCATGTATGTGTGCCATATGCCCCCAAATTTGTTTTTCAGGGGTGCAGCAGGGTGTTCTTGAGACACCCCTGCACCCTTGGAAAAATTCCTAATTTGTGATGAGCAAATTGCTAATCGCAAATTAAACCTTCATTCATATGAGCCTCCTAGGCCATGGAAATGAATGGGTAACTTGCAATTAGCAATTTGCTCATCGCAAATTAGGAATGGTAAAGAATCGCTATTTATTCCTTAAAATTCGCTATTTAGAAAATGTAAAATATTTTGATGATACATATGGCAGTTCATCTGTAACAAGATAAGAAGCTTAGGGATAGATTTATGATGACTGGCGCATCACCAGGGATGTGACAGTCATCCTGCGCCGCTGTTCCGCCACCCATGTTGTGCTGCATTTACAATGCGGCGCAGCATGGGACAAAAACGGCACAGATGCGTGACGCATCTGTGCCGTAAAGGTGGCGCATTGCTGGAGTTGTATCGCAAGTGCGATGCAGCTCCAGCAAGGCTCAGGGGTGCCCCATCTCCACAATGCTGCGTCAAGACCTATGCCAGCTTCAAGCAGGCGCAGGGTTTTGACGCAGCTTTCTCCTATCTGATTGTAAATGCGGCACACCATGGGTGGTAAAGCAGTGGTGCACATTAACTGGTGCATGCCTGGGGATGTGCCATTTAATATAAATCTGCCCTTTAACATTTAAGTATGTGCAGGGGACACAGAGTCGGTGAGGCTTATCCAAGGTTAAGAAGAGATGAGTCCTGTTCAGTTAAAAATTAGACATAGGCTTCACCTGCTCAGCATTGCTGGACATGGCTAAATAATAGCTGCAAAATGTTAATCTTGTTAAACAATTTTACTATTATAATCTCTGAGATTTGTTTCTTACTCTGCAACATCTCATTGTTGTTATCTTTCTTTAAAGATAAAGACAACCTCAACATGAGCGACAATCTGCAATCAGTTGATTTTGACCTCATCATTGAACTTGTAATTGAAACATCAGTGGATGTTGATCCTTTGGATGATTTAAATCCTGAGGATGAAGAAGAGCGTGATGAGGATGCAGATTTGTCCGAATTATATGATATAGGATGGGAAGCTGACCTGCTTGAGCCTTTGGAAATATAAACATTTATTTTTAAAATTTATAATCAATAAAAAGTAAAAAGGTAAACCGTTTAATTTAAAAATAAAGACACCTTCAAAAACAGGTTATGTGTAGTGTCTTCAATAAAATATTAAAATATGCTCATAAAATTAGATCAGATTCACATATAAAATAGCATAGGTAACATAAATATAAATGTCATTTCTTTTCTGGTATTTCTGTATTGTAAAATTGCCAATGACTAAAAAATCTTCAAATTAAAATGTCAAGTAGTGTGTTAAGTTTTTGATCACTGTTACTGATTTACTGTTTGGTAATAATGTTTATTAACATTTTTTATTATATTTTTCCACAGATTCAACTGCAGATCATTTCAAGATTTCACCATGCCTACAATACAAAGACAGATAAAGGCTGCAAAACGTCAAAGACAGCAGGTGAAAAAAAAAACGCAGCAGTCCTCTAACAAAAAGATTTCTCAAGCCACGAAGAAAGCACCGGGTAAGAGCTCTAAATATTTCATAAGAAATATTTGTAATAAAAAAAATATTACTACAGAAAATGTTTCAGTCCATAAAACGAGAAGGAAATCAAATGGAAAGAAAAGGACAATGAAAAATGTTACTGCTAGAGCAAGAGATAAATCTGTGCATGATAGTAGAAGGAAACAACAGTTTAGGGAGATTCGTAAACGAATGTTCCGCAACAGGATAATTGGCAATTTGTTAAAAAATATTAAGAAAGGTCAACAGAAACTAGTTTTTTATAAGAGAAAAAAAAAAGTTGAGAAAGTTATTGATCAGGCATTTGAAATTAAACGTAAGTTATTTATTTTGATAATCAATAGAATTAGGAAGCTAAACAAGGCAATTTTTGATTTCAAAAGAAATAGTAGATGGAAGAGAATAGTTAATCGTAGTAATTTTTGTGAAGTTTTTTCTGGAGAATGGATGCATAGTTCAAGCTGTGAGGCATTTTTTAATGAGGAGAGTTATTTCCAGGATAATGATTTGGTGCATGCAGTTGACACCAGTGGTCGTGCTTATGAAGTGAAAGATGGTTGTCCAGTTGAAAAAGAAAAACTTGTGACAACAGAGGCAGAAGAGTTGTTAGGTAATGAGGTTTTAGGAAGACGTGCTAAGGGTCCTGTGTACACCTGGAAGTGTAGTAGTATTTGCAGTGTGCGACAGGATTCCATCAATTTGCTTTGTGATTTTGTACGGTCATTTAACAAAAAAAGTTTGAAGCAGAAAATGATGTTGTTGCAAGAATTAGATCCTTGCAGAGTAAGAGAAGTGACAGGTTTGCATGGTCATTCACTGGCTTGTCTTTCCAGGAGAGTATGCCAGAGTGTTTTTCAACATTTCAGGATGCTAGCAGTGCATCATAGTAAAAAAAATAAATTAAGGGAATAGATTTCCAGCAAACTTGGCAAAATTGTAGGGACTGTTTGTTTGATGTGCCTTTGCAAGGCCTCAAGATATGTGCACGTGTGGATTTTGTCTAATTAAGGTTAAAAAATATATATATATCTGTAAGCGTGCTCCGGCACGCTTACGTTACGGGTTTTGTTTGCGCTGCAGAGCCGATACGTCACGGTTATGCGACGCGTCATGAGACGCCTCACGTGGCTACGTGATACGTCACGTAATAAAGAATATATTTTACAGCTATAGATATTAGCTTTTAAAAAACCAATGAAATTCACTGAAAAAACCATAGGTTATAGACCATATATAGTTAGGAATTTGCATTTACAAAACCTTGAAAATTCACTGAAAAAACCATAGGTTAGAGACCATATATAGTTAGCTGGACATTTTATTGACATAAAACCAATGAAATTCCATATATAGTTAGTTGCACTAACTATATATCGTGCACCCGCAATCCACTGCTGATGATGTCACATATTACATCATTCATGACATGGTCATGACATATATATATTACCTACTGGCGGTCGCCAGTAGGTATATATAGTTAGGATTTTTTCTCTATGGGTTTTTTGAAAATTCTATGTCTAATAACTTTGGCGTTTGTGGACGGAATCGGCTGAAATTTTCAGGAAAATGGCACATTTTGTTTCTGAGCAGCCCTTGAAAATTTGGGGGGGTTCGTCCAGTGGGGGCCGAGAAAAAAGGGGGGTCCCAAAACGTGTTTTTAACATTGAGTTTTCCATAGGGCGGTTGGCCTCACTTTTAGCCCGAACGGCTGAATGGATTTGCACGAAACTTGGCAAAATTGTAGGGACTGGTAGCCCGATGTGCCTTTTGTAGGTCTCAATATATGTGCTCCAGTGGATTTTGAGAAATTAACGTTTAAAAAAAGATATATATCTGTAACAGCGGACCGGTTAGCGCTCTGGTTCGCGGACTTTTCGCGCAACGGAGCTTTGTGAAGCGAAGCTGATTGGTTCTCCGGCGTCTGTCAACATTCCAAACAGTCCGTAGCGGCCGCCATCTTGTCTCTCGGTAGGATCGAGAGACAAGAGGAGGTCAAAACAAAGGGGGAAATAACTATAAGGGGGCATAGTAGATCCTCGCTGACCCCCTAGGTTTGATGTGGAGGTTTTAAAAGGGCCCCGCGGGGCAAAAAAAAAACAAAATAATAATAATCGAACGGCTGAATGGATTTGCACGAAAATTGGCAAAATATTAGGGACTGGTAGCCCGATGTGCCTTTGCTAGGTCTCAATATATGTGCTCCAGTGGATTTTGAGAAATTAACGTTGAAAAAAAGATATATATCTGTAACAGCGCTCCGCTTCGCGTACTTTTCGCGTTACGGAGCTTTGCGAAGCTGATTGGTTCTCCGGCGTCTGTCAACATTCCAAACAGTCCGTAGCGGCCGCCATCTTGTCCCTCGGTAGGATTGAGAGACAAGAGGAGGCCAAAGCGAAGGGGGAAATGACCATAAGGGGGCATAGTAGATCCTTCCTGACCTCTTAGGTTTGATGTACCATTTTGCCAAGTTTGGTGTAATTCCGTTCAGCCATTCAGGCTGTAGACGTATGTAAATGTCCTATGGAAAATTGCATGGGGAAAACACATTTGAAAGTGTTGAAATTTAGAACCAATTAAAATGTTACTTTGGTTTTGTATTTGTGTGTGATGAAAGTTAATTGGTTATGTATATATGTCAAATGAGAGGAAACCACAGCCATTTTGTGATACTACTGTCTGAGGTACATTTGTGAGGAATTTTTGGTGGTGAATTTCTGGTGTTTGATTTACACAGTACTAACACTTCTGCTACTTTTAAAAAGGTGAGTTGTTAATTTGTAAGGGGAACTATGTTGTACACTTGAAGATAATTTGAAAAATGTTTTCTGTTATTTATTTGCAGTCCTTCTGTTATACTAAATACTTGATGAAGTTAGTTTTATATTATGTATTACTAAAAACGATAAATGAAAGTGATTATTTTTTTCTGCAATTTACAGCAAGCAATTTCAAAATAAAATGGCTCACAATGAAGAGACCGTGGCAATTTCTTTTGAATTGTCCACTACATTGATTGAAATTGAGAGCACCAATAATGAAATATTGTCACAAGGAGGACATGACTTGTATGATTCCATTAGATTGATTGAAATGGACAGCACCAAGAATGAAATATTGTCACAAGGAGATGACTTGAATGATTCCACTACATTGATTGAAATTGAGAGCACCAATAATGAAATATTGTCACAAGGAGGAGATGGCTAGTATGATTCCATTAGATTGATTGAAATGGACAGCACCAATAATGAAATATTGTCACAAGGAGGAGATGACTTGAATGATTCCACTACATTGATTGAAATTGAGAGCACCAATAATGAAATATTGTCACGAGGAGATGACTTGAATGATTCCACTACATTGATTGAAATGGACAGCACCAATAATGAAATATTGTCAGAAGGAGGAGATGACTTGAATGATTTTTTTGATCAATCTCTTGATGGCGAATTTATCGAGTGTTTGGAGACCATAGAGTTACAAGAATCATCATTGCAGACTTTTAATGAGGAGATTCCAGATGAGATGATTGAAGAGGAAATTACTGATGAGGACATGTTACTAGTTGTTTCAAATTTAGAAAATTCTGAAGAATAAATTTATATTTAGAAATCAAAAATTGTTTGAGACATTATTTATTTTTATTTTTAATTTATGAGGTTGTAGCGAAGTGATTGTAGTATAAAATGAGACTTATAGTATAGAGTGCAACATTTTTATGTTACATGGTAAGTTTACTCATATTTACTTCCCTTCTGCCACTATATTATCTCCAATGTGTATTTGACATGTCTTCTTCATCTCCGGCCTCCTTTCTCTCACTGTGTGTCTCCGATGCATCTTATCGCTGGTATTTTGTGTAATTACAGAAGAGAGTAAAATAAAATAGTTCGGAACGTGAAAAGGGGGCAAAGTAGAGTACTCCTCACCCCCTAGGCCTTTTTAGGCGGTCCCAAAAGGATCAGTTTCTGCTTTCCTGAGAGATTATGGTATGAGTTCCATATACCACAATAACTTGCATTACAACATGCAAGATATCTATCTCCTATTACCAACTTTTGGAGATATTCGCGCTAAGCGCGAATATCTCCAAAAAGTAACACCTGCCCTGAGCAGTTCTTAGCCATGTTATCCAATGGGAGGTGGATAACATGGCTAAGAGTATTAGCTCGGTAATGCATGAATATCGCTGACTTTTTAGCGATATTCATGCATTGCGGCCGTTTATTATCGCATTTGCGATAAACCTTGATAATAGTAAGGTTTATCTTCGATAATTTCTGACGATGCTTAGTGGTAAAAAATTGGTTGGTAAGCATCGTTAGCGATAAATATCGCTTAACTTTGGTAATATGCCCCAACGTCTGTTAACGTTCGATTCGAAGGAAATGAGGAAGTGTTGAAAAACATTGTCTGCGCCATCTTGCCTTTTTTGAAATGCCACACTTTTGTCGTGCACGGCAGCCATTTTAGATGTCTTGACCAGACCCACTCTCTGCACGCTGTCGATTCGTAGCATGGCTCCTCACCCTCGTAAGCATCTCCCCCAGGCACTGGTCACCACCGCTCTCTGTCTTATGCATGGGCAATAAACCTTCCCCCATCTGCGCTGCTCTTCCCTGAGAATCACACTCTGTGCCCGCCCGACACCTCCCTTTCGCCCTATTCACTACCGCACCCTCTGACACTCCTCTTCCTCTGTGTCCGAATGTCCAGGCCGGTCCTAGGCTATCAGCTAGCCCTGCAGATGTAGTTTATGGCCCCAGCTGTAAAGAATCACCCCTCTTCAAAGGAGTTATAGTAGATCAAGGCCCACACCCGATGTGATCCGTCACAGCACACGCGTTCCTACTATCTGAAAACCATCCTGTATTGTGATTGGGGAGGGGACCGAGCCTGAAGCGGAAGATTCCAGGAATGACTCTTTGTACATCAAAGTTTTTACAATTATGTGTCACATTAAAAATATATAGCACTCCAACAAAGTAGTAGGAATATAAAACTTTAATAACATATAAATATATACAACAAAACAAAAACAGTAAAAACATTTAAACAACGAAGAGACCGTGGCAATTTCTTTTTAATTATCCAATAGATTTATTGAAATTGACAGCACCAATAATGAAATATTCTTGTCAGTAGCGGTCTGTTGTGCGAATAGTTCCAAGGCAGCAGAACGTGCTGAAATCTAGATGGCACGAAAGTGATGTCTAGTAAGTTGCCGCCCAGCAAAAAACGGCGTGGGGCGCCGCGGGGGTGAGTGAGTCCAGTAGGCACCACAGCTATTCTTACCGGCATTGCAGAATTACTGCTGGGGACAATGCCTGTGCTGTAGCAGGGTCACAGCAGAAACAAAAAGGATTCTGTTGAAGATGTTGTTGGTTTTCAATTTGAAAACAGTTCTGGTGTCAACTGCTATGCTAATGTAGTGGTTAATGTTTTGTTTTCTCTAGAAAATGTAAAAGAGGGGGAGGCAGTCCAAAGTTCCGTTAAAAGGGCAAAGGAAAGGATCGGTGGTTTGAACTATCAGTCAAAAAGGGGAGGGGGTGCAATAATTTTTCCTACCGGGTCACACTGTGCTTTCACCGGAAGTAAGGTCTGCAGGATTGTAGTAATTCAAAGTGAGGCTGGCGCCAGCATGGGAGCGCCGACGTCCCGCGGATACAGTTTCGTCACTCCACGGGCGATCATGGCAGTCATTCCCCATCGGGGGTCGGAGACTCCCGCGGCTCCTCTAGAATCTTCAAGGTCGTGGAGGACTACGGTGGTGGAGTCAACCAGTGACCGGGCCATTTCTTTATGTTGGGCCCGCTCTTGCCAGGTCGACCGCCATTTTGAGAGTTCGGCAGCTACCGGCGATCGCGGGGTCACATGAGCGGACGGGCTCCACCCTGCCGGGCGAGACGTTGCAGCATGGCCACAGTGGAAGAACCGTTATCTAGGTCGTTCCGAAACTGTGCAGCACTGTAGTTGTTAGGATGCCACCGCCTGGAGCGCTGAGGGTGCAGCTGGGAAGCCTCCACCTGGGGAGGCGGGAGAGGCCTGTTCGCACCGTCTCTCCCTCCCAGTGCACCCCACGGCGTCTCGCTTGAGATTTGTTATGGCCGGACCAGGCGATGAGGACGAGGGGGGGGTCGGAGGCATGTGCAAGACATCCCCCTCCAGTGTTGTCGCAGCCATTATAAAAGAAAGAAGTGTCCCGTCCGTCTTCGGGCCGGGCTTCCGGTGGATGTCGGCCGGACGCCCCTGGCTCTGGCCCCATGAACGGGTTTCTTGGTTTATCGGCTGCAGCCGGATCCCGTCGGCCTCGGCCCCCCGACCGTTGGTGGTCGGACCGGAAGAGCATGTGGCGGGACTACCTGCAACTCTCAAGGGCCACCGCGGCCGGACTGGGAGAGAGAGGGGAGGGTCGAGGAGACATTCCCCCCCCTGCAACTGTTCAGCGTTGTAAAGGCAATCCCCTGGCCGGGTCCCGCTGGTCTCGGCCTCTCCTCCGGCTACACCCTACGTTAGGATCTCCTGGCCGAGGCGTGGCAGCAGGACCTGCCTTATATGGGCTGCTCCCGGCTGGGCGTAGCCGGAACCCTGCCCCACCTTGGAAGTTTCCAGAGTGGGGGTGGATGTTCTACTGACTTGCATTTTCCCTAGTCTATCGATTTTTTTGGCGTGGCAGGCGGTGGGACAGCGAGGGGTGATTTGGTTTCTCTTACTGTTTTTCTGGTCTCTCACCACTGGCATATTTTAACGTTTTCTTGTTTCTAGGACATTAATAGGTTTTATCATTACGTTATGTTATCGTTTCTTTGTTCGTTGTTTAATAAAAGTTCATGTTCATCAGTGGCCTACTGATTTTCGTTTTCCTATTTTTTTCTTTCCAGGTTGTTTCATGGTAAAGTTTCTGTTAACAGGATACAGTGATCACTTCGTTATTATTGCATATGTCCTTTTCACTAGGGGTGCTCTCTGGTCGGGCCAGATGACGTATCTCTAGTAAATGGTCCGGGTGAAAAAGGTGCATCAATCAGTGGGGAGTAGATAGGCATGACAGATTACAACGGGGGAGAACGGTCCGCATTACGTACCCTTTCACTACTTGCAAAGATTTTCCTACGTTTATTTGCAAACAGGGAATACCTCCAAAAAGAACTAATTCCCAAACAGTCAATGTTCGGACAATCAATCAATCAATGAGGAATGAAATAGGTACGACGTGTTAAAGGCTTGCGTTACCTACCCTTCACTATCTGCAAAGGGAGATAGAATATTCCTATTCTTCCTCGTTTGCAGGTAGAGAAGATCGTTAAGAGAATTAACTTCGAACAATTCAATGCTCGATTGAAACAATCAACAAGGGGTACTGTGAACACAAATGAACGCCGCTTATATACATACGCATTGCTATTTTCAACAGGTTGTTCCTAATGTTTCTATTTTAGCGAGGTCAAAAGAGATCCCATTAGTGGCCTACTGATTTTGCTCGATTCCTTTTGTTTTTTTACACGATTTTTCGCTATCTGCAAAGACTAAACAGAGTATTGCGACTCTGTGCTTGTTTGTAAATAGAGAATGAACCAAAGAGAACAATCAATCAAATGGAGAGAGAAGCAGGCACGACGGATTACAAAGGGGGAAAGGGCTGCGTTAACTACCCTTCACTATCTGCAAAGAGAGAGTACTCCTAATAGAAATGAGGGGTGGGGGGCAGCAATCAAAGCAGATCAGTGTGCATAAACACGAAAAAAAAAATTCTTACCACGTACTTGACATTCGACAGCTTATGATATTTGCTATTAAAAAACCATTGAAATTCACTGAAAAAACCATAGGTTATAGACCATATATAGTTAGGAATTAGCATTTACAAAACCTTGAAAATTCACTGAAAAAACCATAGGTTATAGACCATATATAGTTAGGAATTAGCATTTAAAAAACCTTATTTTACTCACACAAAACCATTGAAATTCCATATATAGTTAGTTGCACTAACTATATATTGCGCACCCGCAATCCACTGCTGATGATGTCACATATTACATCATTCATGACATGGTCAGTGACATCACTGATGACATCACTGATGACATCTCAAATGACATCACTGATGACATCTCACTTGACATCAATGATCACATCACTGATGATATCATTCATGTGACAATACAATGCATCTCCTCACATTTTAATATAACCTCTGTTTCACCCAGTGTTAAAAACAGAGTATAATTTTTGAAACCATTGACACACCAATACTAGTTACTACATACGTACTCACTGATTCCTACGTCTACACACACATTCACTCATTCACCCATACAATCATTCATACATACAATCACTCATGTTTACAACACAATCATATGCACTCATACACCTATACAGACACTCACACTCTGCCACTCATCCATGGAGTTACTCACACACCTAGTCAGTCCTGTAAAGAATCAATCACACTTCCATTTTCTACTCTATACAGTTAAACATAGAGCACCTTACGTTTTCAACCATATACTAACACATACTTACTCTCTTATACAATCATTGATACAAGTACACATTGATCTGTACAGAGTCACACACCTCCCATCCAGCCACACACACACTCAGTCTCCCATGCAAATACTTGGGCAATCAATCAATAACCCATATAGTTACTCATATAGCTACTGATCAACACATGCAGCAGTTTACAGAACAACAGACATAATGATGCACAAATTAAGACAGTTTAGTCACTAACCCATGCACTCAGTGAGACACATTTAATCACTCACTCATACATTCAGTCATGCACCTACTAAATCCTTCGTCCAGACACTTATACATCCACTCATTCTTCAATATGTAAGACATATTTTAACTTTACAGAAACATAGTCACTGGATGTTGTCATCAGTGATGTCATCAGTGATGTCATTTGAGATGTCATCAGTGATGTCATCAGTGATGTCACTGACCATGTCATGAATGATGTAATATGTGACATCATCAGCAGTGGATTGCGGGTGCGCAATATATAGTTAGTGCAACTAACTATATATGGAATTTCAATGGTTTTGTGTGAGTAAAATAAGGTTTTTTAAATGCTAATTCCTAACTATATATGGTCTATAACCTATGGTTTTTTCAGTGAATATATATATATATATATATATATATATATATGCATATATATTTTTATATAATACACCAGTACTCTAGATTCAATCAAATTTCATGAATATTAAAGTCCTTAAGAAAACGTTCATGTGAAGTAACACTACATTATACAAAATGTGGTCAGAATAAAAAAGCAAATTGAAGAACAACCCAGTACTGCTGAATATACACGTTCAACAAATGAATTAACTGAAAAGCTACAAGAACTCACTAAAAATATAGAAGCTGTAACTGTTCCGGTAACAATAGGTCCTGTAATTCCAGTGTTTGAGAATCAGGGAATAAAAGAACCGTCTTTAACTATTCCTTTGAATCAGAGTTTGCAAAAAGTGAAGGAAAAAGTTTATCCAGACTTGTCAGAAGTTAGGCTTACTAGTCATATGACACCGCCTGATTTAACTTTCAATCAAAGCTTTCCGTATAAGTTCCCAACAGGTGTGGAACCTGACTCCAGGGCTCCTGAGAAAAGTATAGAGAAAATTGATTTGTCACAAACCCCAGTAGGACCATCAGAGCAGGAACTAAGTGATTGGATCAAAACTTTGAAATTAAAGTAAAATGAACCAAAAACATTAGATGTGGCTAGACTAAAAATTGAAATGGACGAATTAATAATTGAAACGATTGAAAACTTACCAAGATGATGAATTGATGTGTAAAAGCATTACTTGGAAAACCAAAAATATGCATGACCGATTTGAAGGGTTAGACAGTGAAATGGATGTAGATTTTACAAAATATAAAGCGTTGCAGAAGCCCTATAGAGTGGATTTTACAGAAAAGGATATAGAGAATATGAATACAGCAGGAAGAATAACTCAAGTAAAAGAATTAATTATGTTGTTGAGAAAATGGGGAGACATTGATAAGTGGAAAATAATATGGGCAAAGAAAAGCGAGGAAAGCAATGATAAATCAACATTAGCATTCCCAGTAAGAGAAAAGGAAGCTGTGGAAAATGAATTTCCTATCAGAGAAATACCAGAAGGAGGATATGTACATGTTCCTTGGACTAGACAGGACATATTATCATTTACAAATGATTTTTCCAGATTAAGAGAAAAACCAGTAAAGTGGTATTGATAGGTACATCGATTTGTTAAAGCTTCAAAGGTAATATGGAAAGATTTAGATGGACTGTTTGCCAAGTGGTACCAGCAGATCTATGGTCAGAATGTAAAATCACTGTGGATTGGCCTAAAACTGAATATCCATGAGACAAAGTAACAGGTGCACCTGGAACTGAAGTAATGCAAAAATATGAGCAGGTAATAGTGTTTCTGAAAAATAAAATCACACCAAAAGAGACAGATTGGGATAAGATTGATAGAACAATACAAGAAGCAAAATAATCAGTTCATGCATTTTATGAGAGACTGTTATTAGTGTTTAAACAGTACAGTGGATATGAAGAGTTTAATGAAAAGTATATGAGTCATTTTGTATATCGCTTTGTGTTTGGATTAAGACCAGAAATAGGGGACATGATTAAGCATACTTTGATGGGTTGGCAATCCTGATCAGTTGATGAAGTTTTGAGACATGCAAAATACTGTAGTGATGAAATAGAGGTAAAACAAAGAAAGCTTAAGGAAAAAGCGATGTGGCCACAAGTGAAAGTTGCAGAACATTAAGTAGCTCAATTGGAAAATAAAAGTGCAGAAGGAAATCAGAACAGAATGAAGGGAAATTTCAGTAAACCAAAATTAACAGGAAATATAGAGGAGCTAAAGAAGAAATTTCCATGTCATCATTGGGGCCAGGGGCGTAGGAGACACAAAAATTCTGGGGGGGACAGGGACAACCTTGTGGACTTCCCAGTGACCCTGTACAAATCACCGCCCGTTAAACAAATACAATTGCATACTTTCGAAGTGAAATATTGAGAAAAGCAGGCATGTTGTCACAGTTTTCATGTATGCTTGTTTGTTATTTCATATAGTAATCAGACCAAATGTTAAAAAAAACATGTATAGGAATCTTGCATTTTCATGCACCAAGCAAACAAAGGTCGCGGACTTAGGGTGGGGGCGTTGTGTTTGCAAGTGCATTATGGTTTGAAAAATACCTGCTGCTGCATTCCTGGTCTCCAGCAATTTTCAGGCAACCATAAAAATGTGAAGATAACTTTGGTGATTAATGTCCTTTATTGAGAGAGATCGGAGGTTTGTCTACCGGAAGTTTTGACTCTTGGTAAGGTAGCCACAGTGGGGTAATATGCCTGCTGCAAAGAACGTGTACCACGCAGATCACAAAATGCATATCATGTAAATAGGTCAGTGAGTTACTGCTTTTGTCTGAGAGATTCTTTTGCTATTTGCAGTTAATAAGTTAAAATCCTAACATTGAACAGTGAGCTATTAACCATCATCAAAGAACTGCACGAAAACTTCAAGGTATAGATTAGAACGTTATGATTTTTCCTTATCCTAATGTTAGAAAATGGGTTCATTAGGATAGAAATCAATTCTGATTATTAAAGAGAACCCCACAACCATGGTGTTATGTTTTAAATTCTGAGTTTGTGTTTCTTTAGTGTTGCAAAGCCATCCTCTGCCCTGGGCACTCCCCAACGTTTTGCTGACTGGTACTGGTGGTACCTGACTGACCCTGGCCTCTGCCTGAACAGGCACAGGGCCCATGCTATTCTGAAAGAGACACCTAAAGATACTGTGAAAACACCTACATACACTAGGGTGCACTATGGGTTAGGGTACCCCTATGATTGGCATGGCCTCTCCTATAAGGCCCTAGTACATAATAGGGCAGGGGGATTAGAACTACCTTTAAGTCCCTAGAATATAATAGGGCATGGCAGTTTTGAGGCCAGCAGCCCTTTCTGCATTTGCGTGTGTGCACTGCTGAAGCCTGAGGTCAGTTTACAAGTAGCCCTGTGTTGTAGGACTGCTTTTAAAATGCAAATTGTGCCCAAACTCGACTTTTGGGTTTGGGGAACTTGCAAATTGATCAACTACAATGCTGGGGCAAAATTAAGTAAAGTGGAAAAATGTTTTCCACTTAACTATGGCTGTGTCATATTTGCACATAATACATCATCTGCTGCATAATCTAACAATTTGACCCAAAACAATTTTGTTGCTCAAACGGCTCACAAATTACTAAGAGAAATGTGACTTACGTTGCTTTGAAGTGTAGGGCCCTTTGCAAAGGTTGACTGGTCACCTTTCCCACTGCTGCATTTGTATGTAGAATCCGGGTCCCCGAATGACCCAGCTCATCCACGATCCTTGCGGACAGTCGCAACACATATCCTCCCCGCGATGCTAGAGATACTGAATTCCTCGCTTGCCACAGGAATTGTCCCGCCTCCATGGAAGCTTGCCATGGTTAAAGCACTCCTCAAAAAACCTAACCTTGACCCTAACATCCCAGGGAACTATCGACCCATATCCCTGCTGCCCTGGCTCAGCAAGATATTAGAAAAACACGTTAATACAACTCTAACAGAATTTCTAGAAACCCAACAGCTGCTAGACCCCACCCAGACAGGATTCTGACCCATGCATGGAACAGAAACCGCCCTCGTCAATGTGTTAGAAGAGGCCCGGAAGATCACCGACCAGGGAGGCACTGCAGCCATTATCCTACTTGACCTAAGTGCCGCCTTCGACACGGTCAACCACAGCATATTGCTACACCGACTCACCAATATAGGTGTCTCATCAACGGCAATCTCCTGGTTTACCTCCTTTTTAAATGAACGATACTTCCAAGTCTTCGAAGGTGAAAATTTATCCATCAGGAAACCCCTAAACTGTGGGGTGCCACAGGGCTCCTCCCTAAGCCCCACACTTTTTAATGTGTACATGAGCCCCCTAGCTGAGGTAGTCCGACCCTTTGGGCTAACAATAATTACCTATGTAGACGACACTCAGCTAGTAGTGGCTCTGAGCTGAGCCAGGCCAATTCCCCCTCTTCCCACCTTAGTCCTGTCTCGTCCTGTCTCAAATTAAATGGAGACAAAACGGAGCTAATGTTGGTAGGTCACCGCCCCCAAACCAACATTGAACATCTCTGGCCCCCATGCCTCGGTCCACCTACGGCCCCCAAAGACTCCATCAAAAGCTTGGGCGTCTGGCTAGACAGTTCCCTTAACTTTAAACAACAAGCAGCAAAACTCTCCGCCACCTGCTTCGGTCTACTCAGATTGATACGAAAAATCACCCCCCTACTACCATTCAATGCAAGGTAAATTATGATCCAGGGTTTAATCCTATCACGCCTGGATTTCGGCAACGCCCTTTATTTGGAAGCCCCACAGTCCACCCTAAACATATTAGAGGTGGTCCAAAACTGCGCTGCCCGCACCCTTCTTCTAATCCCCCGTCACACTTCAGTCAAGGAAGAACTCAGGAACCTACACTGGCTCCCAGTCAGGGACCGAGTTGCATTCAAGTCTCTCTGTATTGCGCACAGAGCTTTTTGGAAAGCCGGTGTCCCCATTAATCACTCACTAGTCACCCCCTACCTACCCAATAGACAGCTCAGATCCACTCTCTCACACCTACTTACAGTGCCCCGAATCAAGAGGGCAAGGTGTGGCGGATGCTCCTTTGAATACAATGCGGCAAAACTCTGGAACGCCCTGCCTTTACAACTACGCAGGGAACCCAATCTACTGTCCTTCAGGAAAGGCCTAAAAAACGAGTTTTTCAAAAACTAGCACTTGCTCCCTGCACCTTTCACGCGTCTGTTCACAGCGCTAGGACGCCTCCGGGTAACTACCGCGCTTTATAAATACTCATTCCATTCCATTCCATTCCATTCCTATGTTACACAGGTACTAATGAGGCAAAAGCTTTGCAGAGGCTGTTAGTATATATAAATATGTCAAAATAATAAAAGTATAATAAAATGCACTTCATTACGCTGCAGCCTTTTTATTGTTGCATAATTTAGTCAACACTGCAACATCTTTTTGGCCTCCATTGCTGCATAACTCCAGTGGCCCGAAAGCAGGATGCACATGTTAAAAGTGTTTGTGCATGAAGCAGAGACCATGAAGTTTGGAAACTTAGAAGCTGATTACGATGGCAGGAAGACTTCAGTCCGTCCACCATCGAATCGGGGAATGGGACTGCTGGCCTTCAAGGTGGCAGCCCCACGATAGGCATTACAATGTGACCGCCGCTATGGAATTCACAGGGCCTATCTTTTACATTGCAGCAGGTGCTGATGGCTGCTTCATCCGCTGCAATGTAAAAAAGGACATGTTACATATATCACTGGCTACGTGGCAGGCACAATCAGGTGCCTGCCACATGGTGCAGTGATATGTAGGGGGGCATCTTAGATATCCCCTGGGTCCCATGTCTGGGGGCCGAGGGGACAGAGGCCTGCTACAGGCCCCCAATGTCCCTTTCCACCAACTTTTTCATGGGGGGTGAACCGCAATGGATAGGCTGGCGGGTAAAGGGTATTGTAATCCCTACTGTGGTGGCTGGTAGGCACCACCAGTATTGTAGGAAGCACAAGCCCCTCTGCCGCACTAGCGGGCTCAAGGGGCCAGTTGGGTGTGTGGCGGTGGTCTTTCCGACCGCCAGGGAACCACCTGCCATTGTAATATTGCTGGTGGTAATGCAGTCAACGATGGCCGTGGAACCACCAGTGACGGGGTGACGGGGCAGTCCCACCTCCATTATAATCACCCCCTAAGTTTGGTGTGCATTTAAATCCTTCATTACTGATCCCTGGTGAGTTGCACCACTACTGCTAAAAAAGGCCAATGGAGGTACCAATGGGTGCGGTGGACTGGCCTCCAGGATCTTGTGACCTCAGTGACAGTCACTGCCGATGGTGTGTCTAGGGTGTGCTTCTTTGTAAATGTAAATGTAAATGTAAATGTAAATTGATACTTGTATAGCGCACTACTCACCCGCAAGGGTCTCAAGGCGCTTTTACGAATACCGCTCTGGAACCCATCCTGGCTTTCCCTGTGAGGCGTCCACTCCTGGGCACCCCCAAGGTGGAGGCCAGGCATCCTTAACGTTGTGGGGGCCGTTGTGGAGATTAAGCAAGCTATTGCCCAGAGTTGCAGAGTGGGACTCCATGATTGGAATAGGCACAGAGGCGAGAATGATCAGGTCCGTGGAATTTTGAGCCCAAGACCCGCGGAGGCAGGGAATTGAACCCTGGTCCCGGGCTAGATCTCTGCATCAGGGCCTGCTGCTCTAACCATTGAGCCACACTTCTTTGTATGCCTGCTCGCAAGACTGGAGGTGAACTGCAGTATGGATTGTGATGGACAGGCCTTCAAGGTTAACTCACACTTGCCACCATTAGGGTCCACCTACGGGTGCTAAGACACCAGGGCTTCTAAGGTCTATCAGGCCTTCTAAGGTGTAGCATCAGAATGCGCACTGTCAGGAGTGTGGTCTGGTGGACTGGTCATGAAGGCTGAAAATGGTGCTCAAGTTGCAAATTCAGCAGCTCTGGCCAGAGCGCCACATCCTCTCCCACAATGAACACCCTACTGCCCCACTGAGAGAAACTTGCACTGCCTTAAGCTACAACTCAATTGTGCTGCAACTAAATTTAAATTATGCACTAGACAACAGTAAAATGCTGCCAGAAAAAAATGAAGAACACCCTGGAAAAAGCAAACACTCATAAGGAATGCAAGAATAAGCAAAACAAGTGAAATGTATTCAGGAACAACATGGTTACCTTAACAGTTTTAAACTCATTATTCAGAAATCAGTAAGTGATTTTGCCTGTAAATTTCAGGACATGGCTACAGGACCAGTCAGGAAGGGACCCGTTTCAATGTCCATTGCTTATATCCTTTCAAAATGTAAGCAGTTTGGTTTAAAAAAAGACCACATCCCCGAACACAGAGCCGCAGTACACATTTTATAAGCAAAAATAATTAAAACAGTTGAAAACGATCATATTAAACGTTTCTACTCCACTCATCAACCAGGTATTGTAGTCCCTTTAGGGATGGTGCACTTCCCCACCCTGGAAAAACAATGTTCTTCAAATAAAGAAGAAAAATAGGAAGTAGCGCTTTCACTGGCAAACTATGTAAAGTGGTGCTAATGTGTGTGATTGTAAATAACAATCTGGCCTGCCTGCTGACCACTCTGTATCGCTTTATTTAGGTATTTAATAATTTTTTCTCTTCGTCCTGAAGTTTTTCTTTGGAATTATAAAACAAAGTGTTCTTCCTATTTTGGATCCATTTCACAGGAAAACAAATAAAAACAAAGAGAGGCAAGAGAGAGAACGAACTTAAGGAGGAGGAAGACAAAGACAGAACGAGATAGAGGAAACAGAAAGAGAGGGGGGGGAGGAGGGCCGCTGCCAGAAGCAGATCAGGACTCAGGAGAAGTTGACACTGTGCTTGCCTTCTCTGAGTATGAAAGTAAAGAGACAGAGTTTTTTTTTCTTCTCTGCCCTTCCCAGGACGCCAAGCCTTCCTGCAGCATTACAAAGGGCAGAGGGCGGGAGGCCTCTTTGACTCCAGGCAGGTCAAGTGCATGGCCATTAGGTAGTGCTTTCACGCGCTAATGGCCCTGTGAATAACAGAAGGGAGAGGGGAAATTCTTTTGTCCCCTCGCCTCCCCCACGCTTGTCCCCCGTGTCCCCCCCACTTTAAAATCTGGGGGGATATATCCCCCTCGTCCCCCACACTTCCTACGCCCATGATTGGGGCAGGAAAGGGCATTGGAGAAAAGAGTGTAAGTATCCACCGAAAGTTAACCCAGAAAATACATCATTGAATCCGCAGGTGCAGAATGATGTAATTCAACAGCTATCGCCCCAGCAGCAGGCAGTTAATCAGCAAAGTCAGGTGCCACAACCTCCACTTCCACACAGTGTAAATCTACAGAAATACAGTGCAGAGACAGGATTCTGCGGAGGAGAACAGGTAATAAGAAATCCAAGATTGAGTGTGAGTCCGCTGTACTTGTTGAAGGAAGATGGGAGTGAGTCGGATGACAGTTTCTGACGGTGCCTGAGAGAGGTAGAAGAGTGCGTACTTGGCGCTACTCCAGAGGTAGATCAATCTGGTCTTATGTGAATGAAAAGGTGAATTATGTAGATGTGACTTTCCTAGTGGACACAGGTGCTACCCGTTCTACTGTTAGATCAGTGGAAGTTCAAAATCTTCCTCTCTTGGGAGAGTATATACAAGTTGTAGGTGTAGCTAATAGGCGGATGTATGATGATACAATGCATGCTTTTACAACGCATACCATTCCAACGCAATATATATAGAATGCATTAAACGTGCCATTACATCGCAAAACAATACAATGCATACCATTACAACGCGAAAAAATATATTTTTTATTACATTTGTAAAATAATTCCTGGCACGGGATGGAGGGAAAATAGGGGTTTGGGTGGGTAAGTGTATTAAAATTTGGTCCGCAAATGAGCACATCATTTTTAAAAAACGGACTAATTTTTCAAAATTAATATGTGGGTATTAATTTCAATACTCAAGCATTAATTGAGTAACATAAAATATGATAAAAATACAAAATTTTAAATCATAAAACAGAAACTAATTTATAAATATAATAAAAAGAATTACAAATCGTTCAAAAACATACTCAATGAAGAAAAGTTAAGAAATAGCTAAAAGCGCTCCACCATTTTATGAGCTTTGCTCAAACACAAGTCCTACAACAGTTTTCCATGACAAGAAATAGAGCCTCCAGCAAACAAAATGGAGGAGTAAACACTGACGAACCCAATAAACAGGCACATTTTTAAACATAAATTAAATGATAAGTTCTCACATGAAATGAACCCAAAAGAAACGAGAAACAAAATGAATATTTTTACGAAAATAAAGGTGAGTCACAAAAAAGGTATAAATAAAGGTTGTCCACCATTTTGAAATCAGTGGTCATCTGACTACCAGCGAGAGCACACACTTTTTATGCTGCCTCTCACTCTCCCACAGAAACTAACACAGTGGCATAGCATATCAACCATTCACAACAAGCAAGTAAGTATAATACATTGCTACTTAAATATTAACTTTAATTATTAAACCATTTAATGAAGATATATTATTTTACAGTTTTTTAAAACTTGACAGACTTTAATCAAAGGAGCGGAATATTTGAAAACAATCACTAAACTTGAAAGTAAGAGAAATAATTTAATACAACTTTGAATGGTTTTACAAATAAAGTTACTTTTCGTTCCCATAAGGAAAATAATGTAAAATTTGAAATGGTGAAATGAAGCAGAGTCATATGATAATAAAAAATTGAGTTTTTTTAATTTTTTCATAAAAAGAATAATCAAAAAAACTATTCAAAATGAAGCCAATGCATGAAATGTGCTGTAGCTATTTTTGACGAAATTAATATATGGTTTACCAAAGTGTGTGAATAAAATGATTAAAACGCTGCAAAAATAAATACTGAGTGCAAAAAAAACTATAAATGTTTTTGTGAGATTCACAATAAAAAGATAATATGAGTTTGAATTACGAAACGTGTACATTTACAAACATGTGTATGTTACAAAAATAGCTAATACTGTTGAATAATGGTGAACTAATATTTCTTAATCAAAATGTAAAGTGTTGTGTACGAAGAAATTAAATATTAGAAAACGATTGATTCATTAATTTTTTTACACCTCATAATTTGTTCATATAAATGCGAATTCCTATCATTTTTACAAAATTCCAGCACACAGAAAATATTTCCGACCAAATCAAAATTAAATTGAAAGAACAAAGTAAACCATTATCAAAGAACGACATCTCTGTTCAAGGTAAATCATTTTTTTTAAAAAGTCAAAAAACGTGTGCAATAATGAAACAATGTGAAAAAATTGATAAATAAAATCGTGTACATTTCTGCCGCTGTTTTTTAACTGATATCTCTATGTTTTACAAGAAAAATCTTTTCATATATTTGCTGTCAAAAATGCATTTTTATATAATGATTTGCATTGTTTCCTTGAAATAATGCTATTTTTTTTAATTCTATAAATAGAAATTAAATAAATGAAAATTAATTTTCTATATATATTATATTCTACAACAGATAACAATATTTACAACAGAGCTCTATCAACGAAGAAAAAACACCAGCTTTGGAACACCTTCTAATGAAATTCACCAGCATCTTCACTACATCCTATAAAAATACTAAAGTTAATTATTTTTCCTAAATGAAAAGAAAATTAAATTAACCCCTTTTTCTCCATATAGAACAACATAGCAAAAGGACAATGTAACAAAAAAATATCCTATTATCTTATAGCATAACATTTTGAAAATTCAACGAACCAACAAGCAGACCAACAGAATCCATCTTAAAGCACAATCAAACAACCCAAAAGGTGAAAAAAAGACAACAAATTTTATAACGTATATTTCTTTCAACAGAAAGAATGAAAAAAATCAGAACAAAAAGAAAGCAAGCAGATAAAGTTTCATATATGTGTTTTCAAACAACTGTTCCAAAAGAAGCAGAACCAAACAAAATGATAAAAACGTAATAATTCTGACACACTTTTCTTGTATTTCTTATCATTTCAGATAATGTCAACGAATAAGACAGCCCATTATATTACATCGAGCAAAGGAAACCAACTTCTGAAGCATGCAGGGTACATTTATTGCAAGGAGAGAATTACAGAACCAAGGAGACATTGGAGGTGTGTGTAATACAACTCAACCCATTGCACAGGCAGAGCGGTTACTCTGGGTGACACAGCTGTAAAACAACAGAGCATAGCCACTCTGTCTCTGCAATGGAGTGTGAAATAAAAAATTAAATGAAAGATATTGCAAGCACCTCCAATGACTCCTCTGGTTCCTTTTTGAGGGAGGTTGCCCAGCATGTCCCTAGTCATGTTGCTAGCAGTATGCCCATCATACCCAATCTGAGACGAATTATACAGCGCAAAAAACAGGCAAGTAACCCTCAAAGAGTTACACCTCAAACATACTCTGATATTCTTATTCCTCTTGAACTCTCTGTTTCCTTTATCTAACGAACCTTTCGTACTGCATGACAACAAAAACTCTCAAAAATGAATAATTATCTTTAGCACACCCCGTAATCTAGCAAAGTTAGAGAATAGTGATGTTTGGATGATGGATGGGACATTTAAAAGCACGCCCCAACCATTCACCCAAATATACACTATTCATGCTAAAATTAACAATACTATTTACAACAAGGGGTAGTCCCCTTAGTATATAGTTTGCTACCTGATAAACAATCCACAACTTACACTGAACTTTTAACAGTGTTAAAATCCAAAACATCAAACAAAAGTTCTAGGAAAATTATTATTGATTTTGAATTCGCAATGATTAATGTAATTTCTAAAACGTACACGGATATCCAAATTCAAGGATGTTTTTTCCACTTTTCTCAGGCATTTTGGCGTAACATACAAAAAACATCCTTAGTTGTGGATTACGTATCGGATAGCAAACTGCAATTCGAATTAAAAAAACAAACTGCACTTTGATTTGTTCCTCCTGATAGTGTAGACGAGTACTACACTGCAATTACAGAATCAGACCTTTACACACCAAACGAAGAAAAATTGGCACCCTTACTAAATTATTTTGAAGACACATGGATTGGACATCTAAGCAGGTCGGGTCACAGGAGGAAGCCACTTTTCCATGTGGAGTGGTGGAACTGCTACTCGAGCTGCTTAGAAGGAGGAGCAAAGACAAACAATAGAGGGATGGCACAACTCCTTCAACCACACAATTGGCTAACCTCACCTAAACTTTTATCATTTTTTGGAAACTTTGAGGAAGGAGCAAAGTTTCCAAGAAATGAGAATGTCACAAGCATTGACAGGTAGTCTAAACCCACGGATTTCAAAAAGATCAAAATAAATGTTTGAGAGACTATTGGGTGCATTACAACAATTTTTGTTGTGTGTGGCTTGAGACTACCTGGATAATGTTGCACACATTCTACATTACTAATTTAACCTACTCTATTACTTTCCTGTTTTGCCCTAAATTATATAGCTTAATTTTTTAATTGGCATTTTTCAAAACATTTAAAAAAAATTAAAGTCGAGTCACCTTACGTTAGATGTCTTCTTTTTTCTTTACTTTATTAATCCAGTCCATAACAATGTTTCCATGCTTGATTTTTTTCTATATTCAAAACCACATAGCGAAAAGCCATTCAGAAAATCTTCTTTTAAAAACTCATATTCCAAAAATAAAACAATTCCAATTAATTGGTACTCCATACCAAAAATTAATCCATTCAAAAAAGATTGATTTATCAAAACCCATTCCCAAAAATATTTCTTCTCCATATCCAAATGTTCTCGAATCCATAAAAAAGGATAAAACGATCCATCTTCTTTGTTAAAAATGAAATCCAAAACTTCGAAATCCTCAGTTGTTGAAAAATATTCCAAGGAAAAAAAAAACAAAGTCTTCCTTGAATCCAAAATCCCAAAAAATCTATTTGGTTTCCGAAGAATAAATCCATTCATGAAAAATGGATCTTCTTCTTGCTCCGGTCATTATAAAACAAAATCTTTTTGCTTTTCAACAATCAAAATTCTGAATTTACAATTAAATATCCTTAGTAAATACTTATTTACAAACACTTTTTTTAAACATCAGTTAACACGTGACCTGATGTGGGTATACACTAACAACAACGTCGGGGACATGCTAAAAACATACCAACTATAAATATAGTAAACTGATCTAAACCTCCTTCTTCTCTCCTTGCAATAAATGTCACTCACACCATCATTCACTATTTTACATAATATTATAAAGTTTCTTACCTAAGTGCAGGTCTCCTTGCTTCTGCTCTGTCCTGCGACGCTCCTCAAAATGACTGCCTTCGTGATTCACGAATACGGGTATACGTCATCTGGAGCTACAGAAAAAGAAAACTGACAAATTATTTAATATTTATGTTTAGTATTAATCTATTATCTAAATAAATGTTATTCATAAATAAACTTTACCGATATGTTTAAAAAATATTTTCTATATTTTTTAAATATCAAAATTGTAAATAAAGTATTTTAATATAGAAACTAAATTAAACATTCTCGCATTGTAACTATTCTTTTTTTATATATTAAATTGAAAATGTTCTACTCATTTTTAATATATGTATTTATGTTTTAAATAACATTCTTACATTTAGGATGGTCCATTAGACTTCATTTCTCTCTAGCGTTACTCTGAAAATGACTTCAAATAAAATAGATGCTGCAATCACCTAGACATCTTTGGAAAAAAAAGAAGGACATTGGAATCAATGTAAAAGCGTGGGAATTTTTTTAAAATATTTTTTTAAGTATAATAGTAGGGTAAGTGTTGGATAGTGTAGGGGTTATAATTAGTATTCTAACTCCAGAGGGTTGTAATAGTAGGGTACGGGTTGGATAGTGTAGGTGTTAAAATTACTATTCTAACTATAGAAAGGTGTAATAGTAGCATAAGTGTTGGATAGTGTAGGAGTTAACATTACTATTCGAACTCCAGGGGGGGTGTAATAGTAGGGTAAGTGTTGGATAGTGTAGGGGTTAAAATTATTACTAGTCTAACTCCAGGGTGGTGTAATAGTAGGCTAGGTGTTGGATAGTGTAGGGGTTAAAATTATTACTATTCTAACTCCAGGGAGGTGTAATAGTAGGCTAAGTGTTGGATAGTGTAGGTTATAATTAGTATTCTAACTCCAGAGGGTTGTAATAGTAGGGTACGGGTTGGATAGTGTAGGTGTTAAAATTACTATTCTAACTCCAGAGGGGTGTAATAGTAGGGTAAGTGTTGGATAGTGTATTTGTTAAAATTACTATTCTAACTCCAGGGGGGTGTAATAGTAGCGTAAGTGTTGGATAGTGTAGGGGTTAACATTACTATTCGAACTCCAGGGGGGTGTAATAGTAGGGTAAGTGTTGGATAGTGTAGGGGTTAAAACGATTACTATTCTAACTCCCGGCGGGTGAAATAGTAGGCTAAGTGTTGGATAGCGTAGGGGTTATAATTACTATTCTAACTCCAGGGGGGTTTAATAGTAGGGTAAGTGTTGGATAGTGTAAGTGTATTAATTACTGTTCTAACTCCAGTGTGGTGTAAAAGTAGGGTAAGTGCTGGATAGTGTAGAAGTATTAATTACTATTCTAACTTCAGGAGGGTGTAGAAGTATCGTAAGTGCTGGATAGTGTATCTATTTATTTTTTATTTATGTCATTTGTAAAGTGCCTGAATCACCCCAAATGGAGTATCTCCGCGCTAGGACATTGCTGTCAGATAGGCTGGTCCCAGTTGGTTTAGACTTTTGAATACTATGCAACAGATTTTAAAGTGTATTCTTTTGCGAATGGGAAGCCAATGGAGTTTGCGTAGAAGAGGATGAGAGGGGGTACGATACGGGGAACTCGTAACCAGGCGGGCCGCCGTGTTTTGTACAACCTGCAAGCTCTGAAGAGCAAATTCTTTTGCGGAGATCAGCAAAGCATTGCTGAAGTCCAGGCGGCTAAGTACCAATGCATGGATCAGGGTCTTTCGAGTGGAAGTGGGGAGAAAATGGAAAACTTTGCGCAATAGGCTAAGAGCGTGAAAGCATGCTCGTTTAGTAGCGCCTATGTGTTCATCCATATTCAAGTTGTTATTTAGGAGAACCCCAAGGTTTTTGACTACTGGTTTGGGTGTGGGGGCTGCACCGAGTTCTTCAGGCCACCACCTGGGGGTCCAGCGAAGCGTGGCATCTTTGAAGAGCATGATTTCCGTTTTACCTGTATTGAGCTGCAAAAAATTGCAGCTCATCCAGGAAGAGATTGCCTTCATTCCCTTAGCAAATGTATCTTGGATGTTAGGGTTATTTTTATCAAAAGACAGAAGAAGTTGTGTATCATCTGCGTAGGAGATAGGATTAAACCCCATGTTCCTAATGAGTGACACTAGGGGGGCGATGTACACATTAAACAGAGTATTAATTACTATTTTAACTCAAGCAGGGTTTAAAATTAGGGTAAGTGCTGGATAGTGTAGGAGTATTAATTACTATTTTAACTCCAGGAGGGTGTAATAGTAGGGTAAGTGTTGGATAGTGCAGGGGTTACATTTACTATTCTATCCTCCAGGGGGGTGTAATAGTAGGGTAAGTGTAGGCGTTAAAATTACTATTCTAACTCCAGGGGGGTGTAATAGTAGGGTAAGTGTTGGATAGTGTAGGGGTTAAAATTACTATTCTAACTCCAAGGGGGTGTAATAGTAGGGTAAGTATTGGATAATGTAGGGGTTTATTTTACTATTCTAACTCCAGGGGGGTGTAATAGTAGGGTTCGTGTTGGATAGTGTAGGGGATAACATTTCTATTCTAACTCCAGGGGGGTGTAATAATAGGGTAAGTGTTGGATAGTGTAGGAGTTAAAATTACTATTCTAACTCCAGGGAGTGTAATAGTAGGGTAAGTGTTGGATAGTGTAGGGGTTAAAATTACTATTCTCACTCCAGGGGGGTGTAATAGTAGGGTAATTTTTGTATAGTGCAGGGGTTAAAATGACTATTCTAACTCCAGGGTGGTGTAATAGTAGGGTATGTGTTGGATAGTGCAGGGGGTAAATTTACTATTCTAACTCCAGGGGGGTGTAATAGTAGGGTAAGTGTTGGATAGTGTAGGGGTTAAAATTACTATTCTAACTCCAGCGGGAGTGATAGTAGGGTAAGTGTTGGATAGTGTAGGGGTTAAAATTACTATTCTAACTCCAGGGGGTGTGATAGGAAGGTAAGTGTTTGATAGTGTAGGGGTTATAATTACTATTCTAACTCCAGGGGGTGTAATAGAAGGGTAAGTGTTGGATAGTGTTGGGGTTAAAATTACAACAAAAAAAATGAAAAAAAAATGTTTCAAAAAAACCGTGCCCATACTTAGGTTGTAAAGGCATGCGTTTTAATAGCATCTGCGTTGTAATGGCATGCGTTGTAATGGCATGCGTTGTAATGCATCTTGCGTTGTAAAAGTTGCGTTGTGATGGTATTGCGTTGTGAAAGTTGTGTTGTAGTGGTTGTTTCCCCTAATAGGCAGATCAAAACATCCTTAACAAAACCAGTTGAAGTAGAAATTGGAAATTTCAAAAACATGCATCAATTTGTGGTGTGTGACAGTAGTCCTGTTAACCTTCTTGGCAGGGACATACTGTGCAAAATTAACTGTGCCATTTACTGTTCACCAGATGGCATTGAGCTTCAAACCCCAGATGAGGATAGCTTGTATAAAATGACCATGTCATTGATAGAATCAGACAAGAATGGTATGTTTACTGTGTTTGATCGAGAGAAAATGCCTAAATTGAAGGAGGTAGTCAAAGAACAAGTGTGGGATTTCACAGGAGAACCTATTAGATTGATGAAAAATGTAGATCCTGTGAAAGTTTCCGTGAAAGCAGGAGTAAGTTATCCAAACATCCTTCAATACAAAATGACAGCTGAAATTATTGAAGGAATGACCCCAGTGATAAATAAAATGATTGAACAAGGAATCTTGAGAGAAATAGAAAGTAGTCCTTTTATTTCACCTTTAATGGGACAGAAAAAGCATAATGGAATGTTTACAATTGTACAGGATTGGGGAAAGGTTAATAAAATTCTTGTTCCATGTTGTCCAATTGTGCCAAACCCAGCAGAAATCCTATACCAAATTCCACATGCTGCAGAATGGTATACAGTCATTGATTTATGTAATGCGTTCTTTACTGTGCCATTGCGTCTTGAGAGCCAGCCAATATTTGCGTTCCGTTTCGGAGACCGTATTTTGGCATGGTGCCGAATTCCTCAGGGGTATACTGAGAGTCCATCTATTTTTAATCAATTGCTAAAGAAATCATTGGAAAGTTTAAGTATGTCTGGAGAATCAGTTTTAATGCAGTACATTGATGATTTACTAGTAGCATCAAAAACAAAAGATGCATGTGTTTCAGACACAGTTGCACTGCTAAATCATTTAGCAGAAGAGGGACATAAAGTGTATCTGTCTAAATTACAGTTTTGTCAGAAAGAAGTACAATATTTAGGTCATAAGATTGCTAAAGGAATTAGAGAAGTCACTATAGAAAGAATCAAAATGATACAGGGAATGAAACCTCCAAAAACACAGACAGGTGAGAATGTTTCTTGGAATGGTAGGATATTGTCGACAATGGATTAGTGGATTCTCGCTAATAGCTAAACCTTTACAGAGGTTGACAAAGGCAGATGTAAAAGATCCAACAACACTGAATAAAACAGAAATTGAAGCTTTTGAGCAATTAAAAACAGTTTATGTGAAGCACCCGCATTAGGAATGCCAGACTATGAAAAAGAATTTGAGCTGTATTGCAGTGAGAGGGAAGGATGTGCATTATCAGTTTTGATACTAAGACATGGAAAACTAAGAAAGCCAATTGTATATTTGTCTGCTGTTTTGGATCCCATTGCAAGGGCACTGCCAGGATGTTTAAAAGCAGTAGCTGCCACAAATGTGATTCTGGAACAAAGTGAAGGCATAGTGATGGGATTTCCTTTGAGAGTATATGTACCTCATTCAGTGGAGATTCGCCTCACTAGGACAAAAACGTAGTACCTCACTAATAACAGAATGACAAAATATGAGAAAACAATCCTAGGTGCAGATAGTGTAACAATTTCACGATGTGTTAATGTGAATCCATTTAAACTGCTACCTGATGTTATTAATGTGGAAGTAAGAAATAAAGCTGTTCACAAATGTTTGGATGTTCTTGAATACTGTACCAAACCAAGGCCTGATATCAAAGATGAACCATTGCCTGAATCTGAATATGTGATGTTTGTTGATGGCTCATGCTTAAGAACAGATGAAGGTGCTCTGAGTGCTGCATATGCTGTATGTACAGTGGCAGATGTCCTAGAAGCATCTTGTCTGAAAGGAATTCGTTCTGCTCAAATAGCAGAGTTGATTGCTTTGATTCGAGCATGCGAACTGGGAAAAGAGATAAGGGTCACCATAGTGACTGACAGTCAGTATGGATTTGGGGTTGTCCATGATTGTGGTCAAGTGTGGTCCCAAAGAGGTTATACGACTTCGGCAGGATCCCCCATTAAAAATGCTGAATTTGTGAGAATGTTGATTGATGCAATTCAATTACCTGACAAGATTGCTGTCGTGAAATGTGCAGCCCACAAGAAAGGAGATGACTACATTACCAGATGTAATAGGTATGTCGATTCAATTGCAAAATATTGTGCCAAAAACCTTGCATCTATAAATTGGCATAGACAAACTGAACATGTTTCAAGTCCTTTAATGCTAACCACAGTAGTTGCGACCTGGCAGGAAGTGAGGCAAATTCAGGAAGAAGCCAGTGAAGAAGAAAATGATAACTGGTTAAAAGCAGGATGTAGACAGAGAGAAGAAGATGAAATTTGGGTTTACAGAGATGAAAGACCAGTAATGCTTGATAACATGATTTCAAATATGGCCCGAATGTACCATGGTCAAGCTGACATTGGGAGGTACTCCATGATACGAATGTTCAGACAGACATGGTACAATCCTAAGTTTAGGATGATTGCAGAAAGCCTGTGTCAGAGATGTCTTGTTTGCCAGCAATTGAATCCAAGAAGAAAAACAGTTGTGAGTTTGGGAACCATAGGACGGGAGGGAGGTCCATTTACTAGAATGCAATTGGATTTTATAGAACTTCCACCTTGTAACAGACTTCAATATGTACTTGTGATCATTTGTCTGTTTTCACGGTGGGTGGAGGCCTTTCCAACCAGGAGAAATTAAATAACCAGTCAAAAGGAGTTGTTGGGAAAGAAAATAGAGATTGTGCATAGGCCAAAAAGAGTGAGGAGACCAAATCAAAAATATAAATCACCTAAGTGGACATATATGCTGTTGTCTCCAATAAGTGAAGTAAATAGCAGCCAAGAAAATTTGATTTGCCAAGGTGAAGAAAAAGAAAGTGAGTAAACTGAGTCTCAAAGATAGAAAAGAGATATTTAAAAAGGTTGGGAAACTGTGAAAAGAAAAAAATATATGAAACAAAATCTGGAATCTTGATTGAAAAGAACATTGTAAGTGTAAAACAAAGGTAAAGAGAGACAACTTAAAGGTGAAAAGATTGTGAAAATCGCTGTGTAAAAAAGAAAAAATGGCTACTAATGAAGTAACCCAATCTAAGTGTTCTATTTTTAGAAAATGGTGTAGAATGTGGTTATTATATACTGGGTTAAAAATGTTAGTATGGTTGATTCTTGCTATTATTATTCCTTTTAGACCAGATTTTGAAAAATTTAAAGCAAATGAGAGTTTGAAAGAAAAGAATAATGATTTGAAAAATGAAAAATTGCATGTGTATAGGACTGAAATTTATCAGGATAACTCCATTAGCGATTATTCACCGAACACATTTTCAAGATTACTGTCTGAGTATGTGTGGACAATGGATGCCAGCGACTGTTATGTCTGTGTGAAGATGCCCACATCTGTGTCTGAGGGTTTCATTTATCATCATCTTCCATTAACATATGGAGTTACATGTAGTGTATTAACAAGTTTATTCTATAGAACAGGGAAATTAGAGTATTATTATTCATATTCTGATGATCTATTTGCTAAATTGAAGATTGTAGCTGAACTGAATCAAATTAAGCCTGCTAAAGTTTTTGGAAAATATTTTTTAGGAACACAAGAATTTACACATGATTATGCATTCAAACATAATTTGACTTGTAAAATAAGAAATTAAGAGAAAGTATTTTTAAATATGGTTGAGGAAAGAAGACAACAATACAAAAGGAAAGAAAAAGTGAAACAAACTGAATCTACAATGTGGACGTTTGCAGATGATAATATTGAGAGGCATAATGTAAATGTGGCTATAAGCATAGATACACCATTATTAGGAAAATTATGTATTCGAAGAGATAAAACTGTGTATGACAATTATTGTGTGGGAGCGAGTCAATGTGAGGATACCTATATCATAAAAGGGGATTGGGGATTTAAAGGTGGTAATGAGCCAGTGTTTTCTGGTATCTATTTTTTATGTGGGAACAAAGCTTATTACAAACTACCAGACCATTATTATGGATCCTGTTATATCGACTTGGTCTTTCCTAAACTTTTTCATGTAGATAGAGGTACTGACGGAATTCATGAAATAGGTAAACCTTTACGTCATAGAAGAAGAGAAAGTGTGATTGAAATATTAGGTGATGTTTTTGGAGCACACATACCAGCAGTGGGTATATCCTTTAATGCAAACAGAATTAGAAATTGTCAACAATAGTACACTGCTTATCAACAGACACAGCTGGAGGCTTTTTAATGGTAAACACTGAAATGGTTGCTATGAGAAGTATGGTGATGCAAAATCGACTTGCTTTAGACATAATTTTGGCAAAAGAAGGAGAAGTTTGTGGAATTTTAAAGATGCAACACTGGTGTACCTACATTCCAGATAAAAGTCAAAACATTGAGAGAGATATTACAAATCTTGCAGAATTGCATAAGGAAGTTGAACCACTGGAGGTTGATGGTGTTCTTGAGAAACTTGGTAGAAGTTTTTCAGCAGTTAAAAATTGGTTTTATGAAATAGGTAGATCTATTATAGGGAAAGTACTAATTCCAGTAACAGTAATAATATTAGTGATCTTAGTTTTGGAATTAAGTTCTCAATTTAGAAAGAGTAGAAATGTCAAAAAATCTTTAAGGAAAGTAATTGAAGATAAACAAGACAGGGAATGAGAAAAAGGTGATATTGAGATGGAAGAGTTTAAAGAGAAACTTTATCAAGACAGAAAGAAAATGGAAGAAACTGAAGTTTAACTCATACTAATTAAAAGAATTTGAAACATGTTGAGATGAAAATGTACACATTTTTGGGAGATATTTGGTGATAAATCACGTCATAGAAGAAGAGAAAGTGTGATTGAAATATTAGGTGATGTTTTGGAGCACACATACCAGCAGTGGGTATATCCTTTAATGCAAACAGAATTAGAAATTGTCAACAATAGTACACTGCTTATCAACAGACACAGCTGGAGGCTTTTTAATGGTAAACACTGAAATGGTTGCTATGAGAAGTATGGTGATGCAAAATCGACTTGCTTTAGACATAATTTTGGCAAAAGAAGGAGAAGTTTGTGGAATTTTAAAGGTGCAACACTGGTGTACCTACATTCCAGATAAAAGTCAAAACATTGAGAGAGATATTACAAATCTTGCAGAATTGCATAAGGAAGTTGAACCACTGGAGGTTGATGGTGTTCTTGAGAAACTTGGTAGAAGTTTTTCAGCAGTTAAAAATTGGTTTTATGAAATAGGTAGATCTATTATAGGGAAAGTACTAATTCGAGTAACAGTAATAATATTAGTGATCTTAGTTTTGAAATTAAGTTCTCAATTTAGAAAGAGTAGAAATATCAAAAGATCTTTAAGGAAAGTAATTGAAGATAAACAAGACAGGGAATGAGAAAAAGGTGATATTGAGATGGAAGAGTTTAAAGAGAAACTTTATCAAGACAGAAAGAAAATGGAAGAAACTGAAGTTTAACTCATACTAATTAAAAGAATTTGAAACATGTTGAGATGAAAATGTACACATTTTTGGGAGATATTTGGTGATAAATCACCAAAGGAGGGAGTTAATGGAGAAAGGTTGGAAACAACATTTTTTGTATATCCCTTGTGAAGTCACTTCTCCATAACAGTAATATGAAGTAATTGTGTAGTTTTGAAATTAACCAACATAGAATAGAATGCACATACAAAAATACACGTGGGATACTAAATTGCATGTAATTGCAAACCATAATCTACTAATTGTGTGATGTACTATGGTCAAAATGTATGCATTTGCCATAATCTATTTGAAAATTGCATGAATGTGCTGTTGTCTGTTTATTTGTGGCATAAATAATGAAGATTGGTAAGTAAACCATGCCTATATGTTGCTTAAAGCTAGTTAACGACTAATTGGAATACTATTAGTATGGTGGAAGGTAAACAGAAGGGCTTTATTTCTCAAATTCACGTTTATTTGTGTTTGTTTCTATAATAGTTCCCGTATGTAGCCTATGTGGCCTAAAAAAAGATGGAGGCTGACGCGACTCCAAGTTTGCGATGATGTACGCATGTGCAAAAATATGAGAGGAGAAGCACGAGCAGCCTGTGCCGGTGCAGAATGGGTCGAGGACAGTGTGACCTGCATATTGGAATGGATGCCAACTTTTTCGAATGTCAGCATCATGAACGAACTCATGAGATTTTGATGGGGAGAGTAATGAGACAAGCATTTGTGCCAATTGATAAACTGTTGACTATTCATGATGATATCATACTGGATTACTGCAAAAATCTGTTTGACGTGGTAACTTCTGTGTTCCCTCAGGTAGGAACTGAGGCAAACACGAAAGAGAAACATCCAGCTCATGATCTAGTTCCTGGAGATTGGGTTTGTGGGAATACCGACCTTGGAAGGAGGAGGACGCCACGCAGATCAGCTACCAGCTAGAAACTGAACAGCTAATAATTTTAAATAAAGCTCAAAGAAAGTGACCCCTGACTCCATGATGAACACATGCAAGAGTTAATCACTAAAAGATTCCTGTCTGCATAAAGAGAAAGTGGTGGAAGGAACAGCAGAAGGTAGCTCCCAGAGGCGTCCCCCCAACTACCCTAACGATCAAGAAAATAGGACCGGATTGAAGTTGGTTCATTTTCTTCAAAACCCAAGGAAAAGTTTCAACATATCTCAGATATAAGTATAAAGGATGAAAGAAACATGAGCAGAGGGAAACGTGCTCACAAAAACCTACAACAACAAAACGAGGAAAGGCTAAACCTGGAAAATATTAAGCTGTGAACGAGTCCTTGAAGAAGGTGCAGAATAGAAAAAGGCACCGAAACGCCGCGTTGACAATTTCGTTCTTGTAGTAATCCAATATAATATGATCATTTAATGTTTATGCTTAAGTGCTAAATCAGTGAAGTTTTAAATGCTTTTTTAATACTTTTTGGACAAAAAATTTTAAAGTGTGAAATTAATTGTGTATATGATTTGTACATGCTACTACCTAAGTTTACTCATTCTAATAAATCTATGAAAATGTTTTAACAAACTGATATGTTTCATGTTTTTAATGGTATCTTTATGGTCCACACACACTTAGTTGTAAATTTGGTAATCAATGTAACACTGTAACCAATTCCTTTATTGTGAATCATCCCCGATTTGGGAACTTAACATCATTGACTTCCAGGAGAAGGAACTTCTTTTTTTGCTAGTTTGTGGGAATAGGGCATCGAATATCAAATTAAAGGACACAAGCGAAAGAGGAATGATACGAACAATAGAGACCTTATTTTCTCAATTATAACAATGACTCTGCGGAAATTGAACAATAAGGTGGTGAGGTGATGCTCATCCACCCCTCATAGTGACCAATCACGAACAGTCTAAGACCCCAAAGTTACAACTTTTAGATAGATAAGTTAGTTAAAAAGGGTATAAAAACATTTGGGACGATGAAAAAAGCTTGCTTTTCAGATTTTATCTTTGCACCCCGACATGCTGCCGGTCTGCGCAACTTTTCCTATGGCGCAAGGACTTTGACATTTTTCTAAACTTTAACTTTTGAATGGGTGGTGAGTCCTATGAGAGGGGAACATCGAGAGAGATAGAGAGATGTTCATTGGGAACTATTCTGTCCTTATGCTGATGTCTGCATTTCCAAACTTTGGTAATATGAAACTTTTCTTATTTTCAAACTGTTAAGCTAATAAATGAATGTTTTAAATCTTAAAACTTTTTCTTCTAGGTTATTGATGTTTAAATAATTTCTTTAGGATTAAAAGATAAAGGTCATGCTAGGAGATTTAGTCGCTAAATATAAATTAAATAAATGGAGAAATTAAGCCAGTCTTGTTGTCCTTTAGTTAACTTTTACTAGCTGATCCATTGACAAATAATGGTGGGGTGTTGAAATTGTTCTTCTTAATTCATAACCATGGTATCAGAAACAAACTGCAGATGTAAATAATGTATAAAATGTAGTTTTAGACACTCCGCTATAATCCAGCACTCCTTTATTCTTCACCAAATCCTCGGAGCAGGATAAATGTGTGTATGAGTGACTCGCAGTGTTATGGGGCCCACTGGTGAGTAATGTGTGGTTAGCTCCTTGGGATAAAAGGTGATGGTTTTACACAGAATTTCTGGAGTTGCGCTGCATTAGGGGCAATCAGTGCTCAAATTTCATTACAAGACCGGAGGCTATCTTTATACATTATTCCTTTAATGCCAACTCCACACATCCACTTTGAAGTATTACATCAAAATGAGAATTGTTCTAGAACAGAATACAGATAGACCATAATAGGCATACACACCATACAATCTGTCTCTTTTAAATTTGACTTCACACAGATAACACTCACTTTTCTATGCTTGCCTTACTTTGTAACGGCCTATCATTTTATTCTTAACAGTTTAAAGTTTTGTTAAGCGCTTAGTCGTAGCCATTTTGAAGCTGTCTCTGCTCATTTCACAAAGTTCAATTGTTTCGCTGAATTTTTTCCTACCGCATTTACTTTCAACTGGTTTCCAATTCATGGTTACTTTGCCTGTGACTTCTTCCCTTGAGCACTCCTTGCTCTCTTCCTACTTGCCACAATAGCATGTGAGAAGTGCCCTTCTAAGACTGCAGATCTTAAGATAAAATTATTGGGGCTCATACCTGCCAGCACTCTGCGTGTTGCAGAGTACAGACAACGCTGCTGACTTCGGGGGCAGTGCTCATCCCTCCACTCTGCGTGTCGCCGAGTACAGACACCAGCACTGACTTTGTGAGTAGCACTCACGCCCCCATACTATCTGGAGGAGGAATGCACCTCCACCCCGCTCTCAACCTCATTGACCCAGCACTCGCATCACTCCTAGGCTGCATTCTGAATGCGATCAGACGATATGATGCATCAGGAGAAAACCTTTTAGAGGAATGTGATGTGCAACTGCCGAATTACAGCATAATCCATCATTCAGATTCTCAAATCAACTGATCTCCGCTGCAACGACGTCTTAAGGAATTCTGACAGTTGCTGCATCTCCAGCAGGCAGCTGTTAGCACCCAGAACATTGGGCAACCTAAATCATCTAACTCTGGTTAATTTAAAACTTGCTGGGGCTTAATATAAATTTTTAAGTGTATACAGTAAGAGGAAAGGGAGAATATCCTTAGGGCATGATCACACCCTTTCATTTGCAGCCCACTTAAACAAAGAGGACTCTTATTGGAACACCTTTATTCCTCTCACTAAAATGTCTGAAAAGGACACTCATAGCCCACCAAAACACACAATAGCCCAGACCTTCCCGTCTCGAATGTTAGTAAGGGCATGAAAAAAAGGGAATTCACCAGAAAATGCACACCTATGTGCATTAAACCACTCATCAAGTGATGGGATATGAAAGGCACTTACTTTCAGATGAGGAAATCGACCCAGACTCCACATCTGGTGGGGACTTCGATGGTGGTAAGCAAGTGGGATAGAGGTAAAAATAGACTAAACATATTGAAGGTCTTTCTTCAATGTGCATTATGGGGGGGTCCAGGCACCTCAAATCAAATTGTAGGCCTAAGAACCTCAAACCAAAAGGGATGTCTAAGCACTTCAAAAAATTCTAGAGGTCTAAGCACCTCATATATGTTGTGTGCGCTACGCGACACAAACTTAAAGAGTGCACAAAACAGAACATCTACCTTGGAAGAAAGCTGGTCACAGAATTAAGAAACCTTCGACAAGTACATATTTCACCTGGATCAAGGTGACCTGGATGTTGATGGACTCCTTACTGAAGAGGATGCTCCCTTCACTACTAGGCATCTGGTCTTGGACCCTTTGCGGCAGGAGATGTTCTTCCCTATTAATAGGAGTGCCGAATGGTGGCCCAAGGAACATGTGGGGACATTTTTTAAGAAATGGATCAGGAATCCACTTGAAAATGAGGCTGAATGCTCAAGGCCTGTAATTCAGGAAAAGGTTTGTCTAACTCCTAACCTAGACCATGAGCTAACAACATTCTTGTTTAAACTAGGAAGAGATCCTAGGAAGGGGATGGAGAGATCCCTTAAGGCTAGCCAGGATTGCCTTCTGGACGTAGTGGGACTCCTAACCCGAATATTCGGCATGGCTGAAGAATGCCATCTCAATGAAACCCCGGTTAACATCACTCTTTAAAGGAGTTGGAGCCAGAGAGCACTAATCCTATTGGGTAATGCAAATACTAGCATTACGCCAAACAGCGTAGTGGTATTTCAACCAAAATAAAGCCCAAGTTGAGTGACCTGACTGATAAGGAACCGTCTGAAAACCCTAAAGGCCTTCTCTTTGGGGAAGGCATGATTAAATCCTTGGAAAAATAAGTTGCTACCTTCACCGCACTAGATAAAGCCCAAACTAACATAAGGGTCTTTAACTAAGGGTTTTTTGGATGGGCCGTAAGAAGGGGCCTTTCTGCTGGCCATGCTTAGTGCAGGCCCAATTTCAGACAAAGACGCTCCTGTAGGGGCTTCCAACCAGAAATATCACTATCCGTCTACCCTCACCGTGCACGAGGTACTCGAAAAAGAGGCTTCCGGGGACGTGGTCAAAGTGCAAGCTATTTTACAAGTGAATACAACCATTCATTCTTTCTCCTCATCCCAGGATAAAACCTCAGGTTCTTTTTCCAGGCTTAGGAATCAATAACTCTGGACCCCTGGGTCTTGAAAATTGTCCAGGGGTTCAAAATAGACTTTTTACAACTATCATATCAAAATCATTCCCTGAGAGAATTAAGTCTATCTTTAGGCCAACAGATGGTGTTAGGGGAAAAGGTATCCACCATGTTAAAAAAGGCGCTGTAGTAAAAGTCCCACTAGATCAGAAGGTTTTTGTAAATACTCTCTTTCTGGTGGAAAGGAAAGACAATGGTTGGAGACCATTAATAAACCTCAGAGAGCTGAACAGGTCTCTAATACACAGATACTTTAAGAGATATATTATTGGTAAGCGACTGGTTGTAGAAATAGGACCTCAAAGATGCTTGTTTCACCATTCCCATGGTCAAATAATGCCTAGTTTACCTTCAATTCTTCTGGCAAATCCACCTTTATCAATTTCAAGCTCTTCCCTTAGGACAGGCTTCGACACCCTGGGGTTTTACCCAGGTGATGAGTGTGTTCACGTCCTTTCTCAGTGAGACGGGACTAAATGTAAATGTAAATGTGCTGGACTTGTAAAGCGCACAGCTGCCCGTAAGCGTCCCGGCGCTTGCTTAGGGAACCCGTCCTGGTATTCCCCTGTGAGAAACCCCGGCAGGGTGTCCACAAGGTGAAAGCCAGGCATCCCGCCGCGAGGGGCCGTAGTGGAGATTGAGCAAGCTATTGCCCAGAGTCGCAGAGTGTGACCCCGTGAGTTGAGTAGGCACCAGAGCGAGAATTGTCGAGTCCGTGGAATTTTGAGCCCGAGACCCGCCGAAGCGGGGAATCGAACCCTGGTCCACGGTCGATCTCAGCTTCCGGGTCTGCCGCCTCTAACCACTGAGCCACGCTTGTTCCTGGGAGAAAGTGAGCAACACGGACCTTCTGTGGCTTGATTACTTCATTCAGAAAACGGGCCAACTTTAACTGCCGGCCTGAACTGAGGCCAGTGACCGGCCGCTTCCCTCCCTGTGGTCTGCATAGCCAGACCTACACGCGCAAAATAATGTGAGCCGCCCTGATACCTGCAAGCTTCTGAAGCCTGACACCACGCCTTAAGTCCTGCTCTGCGCCTATTGCAGGTGTGAACACGACATACCTACGCCACGGCAACCTTTGTGCCCGCGTGCAGAATCTGTTTCCCAGTCCCTGTCCTGAAGAGAACCTTGAATACTTAGGTTCGAAACGCGTCGACAATACCACCCTGTGGCTACAACAAAGGGTGCCGCTAGGATGTAAATCATACCACCACTCTGTATCCTAGCCTTGCAACCCGATTTAACATTACACCACAGGCTTTCGTTGACAGGCAGGCTTGTTTTTGATCTCAACCCCGCCTGTCACTTGGTTTTTTCAATCTCTAGGACTGGTTCCCGTTTGTTCGCTTATGGATTAATCTCTGCACTGTATATAATTGCAATTTATTTGAATTATTATACATTTGTGATTGTCTTTTGGTGTGTCTAACCAATCTTTTGTTTGATTCTTTGTTGCAAATTTGTAAATGTGTGCATTTGTAGATACTGTATATATGAACCTTTTGAATTGACAGTGGTTTTGTTTGTGCTTGTGTTTCAAAAAATTGCTGATAAATGTAAAAAAGAAAAATAAACTTGTTTGGAAAATTAAATCCAGTGGTCACACGGTACAGATTGACTGTGTGTCTGGGGAATTGTTTCACGAATAATCCTGTCCAGCCACCCTGTTCTGTTTTTCCTGATGAGTTTCAAGCATTGCTTACAGGTCAGAACAGTACTTCTGAAGATGGACAATATCTCAGTGGTAGCTTACATAAACCGTTTAGGTTGCATAAGATCCACAGACCTATCTGAGTTAGCCAAGAAACTCTAGATAATCTGCCTGGAGCACAAGATCACCCTCCAAGCAGAAAAACTGTCTAGGGAGACCAATATATCGGCCAATTGGAATCCCAGATTTCTAAGGGATTACAGTCACTGGAAGCTGAATGTATACCTCTTCAAAAAATCCAGTTGTGGATCGGATTTATTTGCGAACAGAGTCTCCTTCCAGCTGAAGAGATACTTCAGCTGAATGCCAGACCGGGGTGCTCTGGCAGTGATTGACCTCCTACAACCATGGAAAGGAACTCAAGTGTATGCCTTCCCTCCTTTTGTGATGATCTAGAGAGTTCTTCAGAAAGTCAGACAGGAGGTATGCTCTCCGGTATTAATAATTCTCTTTTGACCATTTCAGGTATTGTTTACAACTATTTTAGAGCTTGCCTGTGAGATACCCTTTCTTCTACCTATGGAGGAATGACTCTTAACAATCGTGTATGGAGAGGTACACTCTCTGATCTTGGCAGTGACTTTGAACCTTCTTGCCTGGAAACTATCAGGAGATCTAAAGAGATGTCAGGACTTTTGGGAAGAGCTGAAGAGCTCATTGATGTATGTAAATGTATGTAAATGTATAGGCATTTATATAGCGCACTACTTACCCGTAGGGTCCCAAGGCGCTTCGACCGCTGCGAAACCCTTCCTGGCTTCCCTGAGAGATGGTCCCTTAATGGGTATCTCCAGGGTGAGACCAGGCATCCCCGGCGGTCTGGTGGGGCCGTTAGTGAAGATGAGGCAAGCTAATGCCCAGAGTTGCCGAGTGTGAACGCTGATCAGAGTGGGCACCGAGGCGAGAGAATTATCGAGTCCGCTGACCCTGGTCCAGAAACCTGCCGCGCCGGGAATCGAACCCTGGTCCCGGGCCCTTCTCTGCTCTCGGGTCTGCCGCCTCTAACCAGTGAGCCACACTACTTCACTCTTGAAGTCTTGATGAGTCCTGAGCTCCAGGTACCCGCAGTAGATACAACGGAATATGGAAGAAATGGGTATGTTGCTGCCTGGAGAGGGACGCGGATCCTGTGGAGGTGCCTATAGTTGAAGTAGCTAACTTTTTTGTGGAACAGTTTGATGAGGGACTTAGCAACAGAAAGCTTAACTGATATAGGTCCACATTTTCAGCTGGTCACACTTTGGTAAATGGAAAAAGTGTTGGAAAAACATCATGGTGTGTAAAATCCTTAAAAGTATCAGATTAAGAAGATCTCCTATGGCTAAGTACGAGAAAGGGATGTACATCTGGTTCTAAATGTATTCACCTCTTGCCCAAGTAATAAAAAAGCTTTCTATAAAGCTAGTCTCTTTACTGTGCCTGATTTCGTATTGACATGTGTCAGATGTGAAAGCTTTAGAAGTAAGCAGCCGATTTTATGATGTCTTTGGAGGGAAATTTGATATCATTAGAAGAGCTAAAACGATGTCTGGCTCAATCTTTTATCCCAAATTTGACTCATGCAAGAGATTGTGTGTGGTGTATTGTAGGAAGGAATATGATTGTAGAATGAGTGAACATCGCTCAGATGGTGTTAATCAGCTTCTATTTATTTTTGTAAAATCTTTTAGAGCAGTGACTTGTGCAACAATAGCACAATGGGTTTAAGAAACTATGCAGCTGTTGACCTTAATAGATTTCAAGCCCACTCCATTAAAGCTATTATGGCTAGTCGATACTTCAGGAAAAGTGGTAGATTAGAGGACATCGTGAGGGCCGCAGATTGGTCACATTCTATTACATTTGCAAAACATTATTGTAAACCGATTGAGCACATGTCAGATGTGGTTTTGCAACGCTACTAACATACATAATTGTAGCCTCCAGTCTTGTAATTAAATATTGCTTCACCTAAATATTATGCCAAGAGAATCTGACTTTCATTAAAGAGACAGAAGCTAACTTGGCCAAAATATTAGCCTCTACCGACAGATGCGAAGAAATTGCAAGCTTCTTTACTAACAAAATCAACTTGATCGAACTATCCTTCTCTTCCCTCCTGCTTTCACTCCAACCTCCCCCTATCAACACACCCTCTCCACCACCTCTAACTCATCTTTGTTCATTCTCTTATCACCTCTGAATCCCTCTCAAGCCCTTCCTGCTCTCTCCCAACCAGACCCCGTTCTGGAACAAAACCCCCCAGCTAAAAACAATGCCTCTTGGAGCAACTTTAGCCCAGTATCCGAATCTACGATCACTAATATCATTACCAAACTCAAACCTTCCTCCCACTCCAAAGATCCTCTTCCTGCCCATCTGGTTCAAGAACTTAATTCTATCATCACACCTATATGGACCAAAATCATCAACTCCTCTCTTTCCACTGGTTGCGTCCCCGCCTCTCTTCAACTTGGTCAAATCACACCCATTCTAAAAAATCCCACAACCGACCCTAATGACCTCAACAACCTTCGCCCTATCTCTAACCTTCCATTCCTCGCTAAAGCCCTTGAGAAATGTGTCCTATTACAATTAGAAAAACACATCAGCACATACAATCTTCTTGATATTTTCCAATCTGGCTTCAGAAAGGGATGTAGTACAGAAACTGCTATGATAAACATTACCGACGACATCCATCGCTCACTAGACAAAGGGGAATCCTCAATACTAATCCTCCTTGACCTCTCTTCTGCTTTCGATACTGTGCACCACCCCACCCTTCTCAACACTCTAAAGGTTCGATTTGGCTTTGAAGGTAATGTTTTCAATTGGTTCTCCTCATTCCTTCATACTAGATCACAACAAATCAAGCTTAACCACTTCCTCTCTCAACCCAAACACGTCTCACTCGGCATCCCTCAAGGATCCATCCTCTCCCCAACCCTATTCACTCTGTTCATGGAACCACTCACTCTCATCCTCAAACAAGCTAATATCAGCTACCACCTCTATGCTGATAACACCCAATTAAACCACAAGATCAAATCCCACAAAGACATATTTCACCTAAATGACACCTTGACTAAAGTTCAAACCTGGTTCCACCGGAACCATCTCAAACTCAACCCGAAAAAAACTGAAACCATACTGTTCTCCCCCAAAAACAATTCCTTCCCATCCAACCCTGGATCAATGACATCAAAGCTCTTAACTGTTCACTCTCCACTTCTAATACTGTGAAATCCCTAGGCATCAGTATTGACCAGAACCTTAATCTCATACCCCACATTAAAAATGCAGCAAAAAGTGCTCTTTTCACCCTTCTCCACCTCACGAAAATTAAACCATTTATTCCAGCAGTTGATTTCAAGCTTGTTGTCCAATCGCTTGTCCTTTCTAGGATCGACTATGGTAACGCAACTCTGGCCGGCACCCCTAAAATCCATCTTGCCCCGATCAAATCTGTCCTCAATCTTGCTGCAAGACTCATCTCTGACTGTAAAAAATTTGATCACATCTCCCCCGTCCTCAAGAACCTCAATTGGCTCCCAATAGAAGGGAGATCCACCTATAAGATCGCTTGCATCACTCACAAAGCTCTCCACCAAAACACACCTTCTTACCTTTCAACCAAACTACACCAAGCAGGATGCACCAGGTCCCTGAGAAGCACTAACTCCCTTGTCCTTATCCCTCCTAGACTCAAATGTCAAAAGACCCAATCCCGTGAATTCTCTGGTAACGCTCCCACAATATGGAACTCTCTCCCCAAGGATCTTCGCTGTAACCCCTCCTACTCCCTCTTAAAAAGGAAATCAAAGTACTTCTTCTCAACAAATACTGGGGTACCTAATGCTAACTCTGATGATTACACTGTCATTATATATATTTGCCTTCATCATGTATATTTGCTTTCTGTGTTTCTATTTTTCCGCACAATCACTCGTTTATCTTCACCTCCTTGTAAAGCGCTCTGATACTCTTGGGTCCAGCAGCGCTATATCAAACCTTTGAAATAAATACATAAATAAATAAATAAATACCCCACCCTCCCATCCCTGTGGTAGATAAGAGGTCTGGATACAAAAAAATGAATACAAATATAAAGGAAGTTAATAAAAAGTAATGTTTTAATAGGTTAGCAAATCGTTTTGTATGCATTATACTTTAGAGCACCTTAGAGTGTCTTTAGAGGATGTTCTAATAATTCTCTTTAATTTCAGATAATTCCCAGTTGCTCGGACCTACGGGTTTCCATTGCCTGGACGATGCTATGAACTGGGTGCCATTCTTCTTTGGATCTGTGACGCAGACTCTTCATTTTCTGAGGATCTTTTCTATTTTTCTGTTGTGCCATATAATTTTGAACTTTTCATAATACATGATGAAGAAATTTAGTCCGCATTCTAAAGAGGCAGATTGTACTGTGTGCATGCCTATTATGGTAAAGCTGTATTCTGTTCTAGAACAATTCTTATTGTAATGTTATACTCCAAAGAGGCTGTGTGGAGTTGGCACTAAAAGTATAATGCATAATGTTAACCTCAGTGTCTTTATTAAAATTCAGATTCTCATGGCATAATAATTTGGAGAATTGCTATTCCTTCTCCTGAGCATTTATTTTTATTTGTAATATTTTTTGTTCATTTTGTACTATTCCCCTAGTCCAGAGCTTTCAAAACTCTGTGCTGGGACACAGTACTGTGTTGCCTGCCATGTGTGGGTGTGTCGCCTAATGATGCATAGCTGCCAAGGTTTCAGATTGCCATGTGTGACGTTTTCATAATTTCAGGGTTACGATGAGTGACATTTCAACAAGTATGAGAGACACCTTCTCCTGAGGAAAGCAGCAGAAAAACCGGACTCTTTGTTTTCTTCGTTTCCTCAAGGTGTGCACTGCGAGCGAAGGCTAACAGAAAGAAGTGCAGCCGCAGTTTAATTACCAGCTCACGCATCAGCTAAGCATGTGGCTCGTCCTTCCTCTTGGCGGTGCACACCTTGAGGAAACAAAGAAAATTGCACCAGAAATGCTCTAAACAGACCTCTAACCCCAGGGGTTTGATCAGCTCCCCACGTCTCTGAAGCGGTGCGGGTGGGCTCCCTCCACGCTGTTTTCCTTTAGGTCCACTTGCTAGTTGTTGTCTCCCTCGGCATATGTTCATCTCACAGCTGCTACGAAGGTCCGTGTGGATACCGCTGATGAGATGGGTGATTGCAGGCATTCGTTTGTTCTCTTTGCTGTGCTTATACATTTCATTTGCATCAGGATGTGAGCCAAACAAAGTGCAGGGCAAATCTGAGCTAGTTCACTCCAGTTGTGTGTAGAAGTATCCTATTGGTGGACTTTGTATAAATAAGAAAAACAGGGAGGGTAAACTAGCTTTGATTTGCCCTGCACTTTGTTTGGCTTGGGGCTAACCCTCCCGCTCACCCCCTCCCAACAACAAACGCAGAAGAAAGGAAAGACTGTCATACCTGATAACCACTCACCTAACAGACACGGAAACATAAATCATCTCAACCAAAACTTGCAGTAATGTTCCAAATGAGTAGTTTCCCACAGTAATTTGAGATCATTGTGTAACACAAGATCCCACTAACTGACAAGTACATGCTGACACATTCAATAACAATCGCTCAAGAAAATGCAAGTCCGTAATGAACTACTTCAGCTGTGGAGCGAGTCCCCTCTGATTAGTAAAAGAGTGACGTGAGGGTTGAAGTAAGAGTGAACGAGTTGGGCTGTGAGGGTTGAAGTAAATGTGTGCGAATCTGTATGAGAGCCTTGCGTCATGCATGTACCACCTTACAAGGTGCAAATGTGACGTGGGACTTACATAAATAAGCCCCCAGGTTCGCAATTGTATTTTGTGACACAGGCCCGGCTCTAGGACACTTGCTCAGGGAGGGCCATGAACAAGGATGGGTGGGCCACGAAGATGAATGAGAAGTGGTACAAAGTATTTCAGAAATCTAATATTTTAGATACTGACATTGTAACACCATAAACACCAACCAACAAGGTACCTACTTCACTTTCCCTGCTTCACTTCTGGATTTGTGGAAGGGGAGGGATGCAGCATATAGATTGGCTTCAGCCAGCTTCTGCTCATGTGCAGCAGCAGAAACATTCCTGCTGCCACACATCTCTTGGCAGCTTTTCATGTTTTAAAACAAAATGTAGACTTTACAATTATTTATCCTCCCTTTCTATGCACATGTTCATTAAAAAGCACAGTTAAAAATTGAGTTATGGTATGGATTAAAGTGGAAAACCAAAGAAACCCACCCGTTATGGCCATTCTCAACTGGGCCTGGAGTTTTTTCCCATCTGTTTTGAGGCCATCCTAGCTTTTTCTGAGATAATCCTTTTTGGCCATTCTAGCCTCTGGCAGTCTTCCCTGTAGTGGCCATACTTCCAGTATCCACATCTCCCCCTTAATGGACTGAAAACTGTCAGCGGGTGATTTGATCACAGATTAATCAAGGATCGGTACTAGTAAGTTGAGTTGGCCCTGTGAGTGAGTGTGAGCCTGCTAGCACAGCCTTAGCTAGCAGTGCGAGAGGAAAAGTTTACTGAAAATCGTTAGTGAAATACTGCACTATTCCCTTTGGTTGCTTACAGCAAATTGAAGAGAACAAGGTTTAAGATTTTAAGTTAAAGGGGTAGAATTAAAAAAATACAGCTTTGCGTTATGGGAGCTATTGTTTATGATGATGTCCTCAAGGTGCAGATAAGAATTTTGAGGGTGTGTTAAACTTCCATGAATAGAGTGTTAATACAAGTATGTGGCTGCAGTGTTGAGCAATGAGGTAAGGTCCTACCTTCACCTTGTCCTTGTGTCCTAATCTGCCGATACAAAGCCAACCCTTAACTCCCATTCCAGTTACTACTGGAAAAACTTGAAAGAAGATGCATTTGACAGATTTATTGACTAGGGGGGGTTCAAATCACAAACGTACCATAAACATGCATTTCCAGCCTAAAACTCAAGCCATGGTTAGCCTTTTAAATTTGGGAACCCCCAAAGCTCGTACATTTGTGGGCATTCTCAAACTCCAATCAAAAGCTCTCTCACCCATTTGCCCACTTTTTTCAAAATTTCCTTAGATGGTTCGGGCAAGCTCGTTACGCTTGCTCGCTACACTGCTTTAACGTGTCGCGAAATGATGCATGTCTAGAAAGTGTGTCACCAACATGAAAAGTTTGGAAAGCTGTGCCTTAGTATATCAATGCCTGCAAAACCATAGTACCTCAACTCCTGCCTATACACCAGGACCTTTGGCCCTCTCAATGTATATGGACAGCTGCCTATAAATTATTATCTCTGTCTCTGCCTATAGGATTGTAACTCACTTCCTGCCTATTCTCTAGTACCCTTACCCTTTTCCCCACCTATCACCTTTTACACTACCTCTACCTTCACTTTAACATTCCCCTTCCCTCACTTATCCTGTAGCATCTCCAAACTATGCCCAAATACCTCTACAGTTACGTATACCCTAGTGCATATCACTGGCAAGGACCTAGTATGACAAGTTCTTGATATGCCTGTCTCCTTCTAATAATTTCACCCCCTTTTTTCTTCTCACCGGTTTTCTCGTGCTGTTTTGTTGTCCCTTTTATAGGAAAGAGTTTTCCTGATTTCAGACACTATATAGGATGGAGTTTTACCATCCCTTAATAGTCAGGAGGGTGTTCTTGTTATCTGCCCTTAATAACTCTTAGTACCTTTTTCATCAGTAAGGTGTCCACTGTTGAGACTGCAACTGATTGCTGCTGGGTCGCGTAATGGCGCCACCAGCAGTCGACTTTTTAAATCTCCCGTTTTGTCTATTTTCGTTTGTTTTATTTTGCATTTAGCAGCTTACCTTGTTTTTAAAATTGCCGCGCTGCGCCTGGCCCTCATTCCCACACTCTAATCTTGTAAGAGCACCGCTACTTTGGCGGGTCCGGTTCTGGGGTGGTGGTGTCCATCCTGGGTAGGTTGGGAAGCGCGCCGCCGCCATCTTGGTGCAGGTACTCAGGAGAGTTATTTTCTCAGAGATTCAGCCGGCCTATTTAAGGCGGAACCTCGTTTGGGGCAGCCTGGTAAGGTGTCCACTGTTGAGACTGCAACTGATTGCTGCTGGGTCGCGTAATCGCGCCGCCAGCAGTCGACTTTTTAAATCTCCCGTTTTGTCTATTTTCGTTTGTTTTATTTTGCATTTAGCAGCTTACCTTGTTTTTAAAATTGCCGCGCTGCGCCTGGCCCTCATTCCCACACTCTAATCTTGTAAGAGCACCGCTACTTTGGCGGGTCCAGTTCTGGGGTGGTGGTGTCCATCCTGGGTAGGTTGGGAAGCGTGCCGCCGCCATCTTGGTGCAGGTACTCAGGAGAGTTATTTTCTCCGAGATTCAGCCGGCCTATTTAAGGCGGAACCTCGTTTGGGGCAGCCTGGTAAGGTGTCCACTGTTGAGACTGCAACTGATTGCTGCTGGGTCGCGTAATCGCGCCGCCAGCAGTCGACTTTTTAAATCTCCCGTTTTGTCTATTTTCGTTTGTTTTATTTTGCATTTAGCAGCTTACCTTGTTTTTAAAATTGACCCGCTGCGCCTGGCCCTCATTCCCACACTCTAATCTTGTAAGAGCACCGCTACTTTGGCGGGTCCGGTTCTGGGGTGGTGGTGTCCATCCTGGGTAGGTTGGCAAGCGCGCCGCCGCCATCTTGGTGCAGGTACTCAGGAGAGTTATTTTCTCCGAGATTCAGCCGGCCTATTTAAAGCTCCACCTTTTTTCAACGCGCAGCGGTGACGCGCAGGTGTGGCGCCTTCTCTGCGCTCCGCCAGCGGCACGTAGGCGGACGGGGCAGGACGGCTGGCTTCTTGACCGCTTTTTGGTCTATTTTCACACTGCGACTCATTATGCTTATTTATTCTAGTTCTGAGCTGTGTTCCCTCCGTCCTCCGTATAGTCTTTGTCATCATGTCTTTCCCGGAGGAAGGGCTTTAAGGAAAGGCTGCAGCGACTGTGGCTGGCGCCTTCCTGAACACAACCAATTTTCTAAGGTTAGTACACCCTTGATCTATCAATGTTTACTGCTTAATACCAGATCCCTTCCTTGCCATGCTATGGATATCTGGAATCTACTACAGGATTCTAAGATTTCCTGTTTATTCCTGACAGAGACTTGGCTGTCTGACTTGTCTGCCCCCGATTTGGCAAATGCCATACCCTCCGCCTATAATATATTTAGGAAAGACAGATCGTCTGGTAGAGGTGGTGGAGTGGCGATTATAGTAAAGAAGAGCATAGCATGTCGCACTTTTCCGGTTGATAATATCCAGGGCAGCGAAGCCCTCGGCTTCACCCTTCAGCTCTCGTCCTCCCAGGCTTGTACAGGGATTCTTGTTTACAGACCACCAGGCTCGGTGGGGTCGTTTTTAGAAGAACTACAGGCAGCCCTTTCGACTCCTTGCCTCAGATCTAATCACTGCCTCCTGTTAGGTGATCTAAACATTCATATGGATGTCAGCTCAGACCCGGATACTCAAAAACTACTGGATATTACTTCTGTGCTCGGATTAGCCCCATACGTGGTAGGACCGTCCCATGAGAAGGGCCACACGTTGGATCAGATCTTTTCTACTCTCCCTATCGGGGTAGATCTTCCCGTGCCAGTTTTGTGGTCGGATCACTTTCTTATTTCCTTTTCCCTTCCTAATATGGTTTCAACACGGTCCAAATTTGTGGGGTCGTCAAAGCATCTGTCTAAATCTTTCCATCTGTTCACTAGAGAGATGCTATCAAACACCCTAATCAACTTTCCTTGTCCTACATCTGACAATGTAGAGGACTATACTGCTTTTTTCCATAAATGGCTCTTAGAGTGTCTTGAGAGTTCGATCCCGACCAAGACACAGAACTCTGCCAATAAAAGGACATCTGCCCCATGGTTTACTCCGCAGCTAAAAAAAGCTAGACAAGATCTTAAAAAAGTTGAAAGAGCTTGGAGACGATCCTATGATCATTCTGAAAGGCAGAATTTTAAGACACTGACTAGAGTCTACCATAAATCAATCTGGGCTGGAAAAAAAGCTTACTTGGAATCTAGAATAAATGAGGCGGAGCATTCCAGTAAAGAACTTTTTAGGGTGGTAAAAGATTTTACTTCTCCCTCTGCTTACACCCCTATTCATACGCACTCTGAATCCTGGTTGAGGGATCTGGCTGTACATTTTGTACAGAAAATTACTACTATTCAAGATTCCCTCTTTTCCACTTTTCAGCAGCAACCTGTGAGCCTGGGGTGTCCCATGTCTGAGCATGGTCCTTTGTTGTGTGGTTTTCCCTCACTGGATCATGCAAGCTCTCTTGACATCCTGTCCAACCTTAAATCTGGATCTCCACAGGATCCGTGCCCGGCCAAGTGTTTAGCGAACTTGGCACCTGTGCTAAATGACTTGGTCAACCCCATTTTAAATATGTCGCTCTCATCCGGGGTAGTTCCAAAGGCCTGGAAGAGCGCCATGATCCTGCCACTCCTGAAAAAACCAGCACTCAACCCTCTAGTCCATGCCAACTACAGACCTATTTCCTTACTCCCGGCTCTAGCGAAAGTGACTGAGAGGTTTGTTCACAGATCAATCTCTAATTTCATCGAGGAAAATGATCTGTTGCATAACACCCAATCCGGTTTCCGTGCGAATTTCAGCACAGAAACTGCGCTCCTCGAAGTCACAGACGCCATCCGGGAGGAGTTGGATGCTGGAAGAAAGGCGGTATTGGTCATGCTTGACCTGTCGGCGGCATTCGACACCGTTCCCCATGCGCTTCTCCTTGCTAGACTCTGGGACTTTGGCCTGCAGGGAACGGTGTGGAGGTGGCTTAAATCCTTCTTAGCCGACCGCCGGCAGACAATCTGGGCTCCTCCTTACTCCGCCGAGATGCCGCTGCTAGAAGTGGGGGTTCCCCAAGGATCCATCTTGAGCCCCCTCCTTTTTAACATCTTTATGGCTCCTCTGGCAGTGGTCGCGGAGTCTTTCGGCGCCCGGATTGTCACCTATGCCGACGACACCCAGCTCCTGTTTGTGAGCAACAGGAATGGTCTGTTCAACGACGATCAGGTCAGAGGTTTTTTGAGTGCGGTTTTCGAGTGGTTTGGACATCATGGACTGAAATGCAACTCCGACAAGTCGGAGCTGCTCTTTTTTGGGTGTACCTCCGAGCCGGATTGGAAACCCTGGTGGCCCTGTTTCCCCCCGTTAGTTCATCCCGGAAGGCCAAAAATTTGGGAGTGATCATTGACAGCGACCTATCTTTTGGACCACATATTTCCTCTTTCACTGGGAAATGTTTTGGCATCCTTCGGATGCTGCGTAAATTTTTACCTTTAGTATCCATCGAGCACAGGAAAATTATCGTCCAGGCACTGGTTGGCTCCAGACTGGATTACGCTAATGTCTTATTTTTGGGGCTTCCCAAATACCTGGTTAGGCGTCTTCAAATTGCTCAGAACTCTGCAGCCCGAGCGGTCTTTGGCCTCCCAAGAAGAGCCAGAGCCACTGCTCTTCTCTCTACCTTACATTGGCTCCCGATTGATAAAAGGATTCTTTTTAAAACTCTGACTACGACCTTCAAGGCCTTACATGGTATTGGTCCTAAATATATCTCCAAACGATTGTCTTGGTATCAGCCCTCTAGATCTCTTAGATCTGCTGCGCTATCCAAAGTGAAGGTTCCCATTATCAAGCGCGCCAGAGCAGGAGGTCGGTCCTTCCGGTATCTAGCTCCTCGTGCTTGGAATGACCTCCCGATTTCTCTAAGACAGGCTTCTAGCCTGCTGTCCTTCCGAAAGGCCCTTAAAACATGGCTTTTCCCTTAGACCGCTGCTGCTTTTTTTATGTGTGTGTTGCATGTCCCTTCAGTGTTATGTTTCTCCCTCATCTGGTGGGTACCTTCGAAAAAGCGCCGGGATGCTCCAAATGGAGTGGCCGTGCGCTATAGAAGCATAAAAAATAACATAACATAACATAACATAACATAGAGTTGCCTAAATGTACGTATGTACTTTCTGATTGCCCTTTACACAGCTCTGTTGCAGCTTCACCCTTGGGTTACACTAATAGGACATCATTACTGTCTTTTCTTCTGAAATGTGCATTTTGCTTTTGCTTCTGCTTCAGCATTTCACTTTTGCTTTGCTTATCTCATAGTCATTTTTATAGAATCTGCTTTTTTGTAAAATGTAATGGTGAAAATGAATGATTTATTGATGATTATGGCTGCTCACCTTCCATCCCTTGAAAGGGATTTACTACTGCTTAGTTTTTTTTAAAATTTGAGGTCGAAAGACCCACAGTAGTAAATCAATGAACGCCTCCAAGAAATCATTTAGGGCCTGATTATGGGTTTGGCGGTCTGTGGACCTCTGTGCCGGCGTTGGCTTGGCGACCGTGGTGAGCCCTGTGGTCCCAACCGCCCTATTAAGTTGGTTTGTTTAGCGGTGCGAGGGCCATTCCTCTGACACTGCCAGCAATCTCAGTTCGCAGTGGTGGCACAGTAGGCCAATTAGGCTGTGGGAGGCTTGAACCACCAGTCAAGCCACCCGCCCTCTTACAAGTTGCCTCACAGCTGTTGGAAGTGTGGCGGTCCAACCCCCGCACCAAATGCAGTGTAAACGGAGGGATATAAGGACAAACTCACCAATACTCACCTCGCAATTCCTGTGCCGCTATGGAGGCCATACTACCCATCATGCTGCTGCTCTATCTCTTCGATCACATCCAAAACACCCTACTGTGGACGACATCGCCAGTAAATCACACAACTTCATGTTCCCATTATGTCAGCTGCAAATGATGTGTCGCCGTGGACCAACCAAAGGAGGTGGGGACCCCAAGTATATCATTTATATATAGGGGCCTTGCTTGTTATTGTATATTTACGATATTTAGATTAAAAGCCAAAGGGTGCCCTCGCAACCTCAACCATTGGCCCAGCCGAGGCACACCATACACAAATGGACATGTATTGGTATTTTATTTAAAGTGAGAGTGATGTCTGCATTAATTTATCATCCACAACATCAACTCCTCCATAACATCACATCAATCAATGTCACACACACACAACTTTTTATTCCACTCACTTCTCAGCAAGGTCACTGCTGAACGTCATGAGTTGTGCAGGTCACCATTTTGCAAGTCTCAACAAAGACACATTGAAATCACTATAACTACCATAAGGTCTAGTCATACTAACTCAGCCGAAGACGCCTCAGTCAATAGGACATGATCACAGTGCACACATCCCAGCTCCCATCGTTATCGCAAGCAAACATCAATATGGAAGTGTCCACAAAGTCAAACACACTTTCTCCGCTACAAAGCTGCAGTCAACTCACATGCATATCCCACACCAAAAGCCAATGTCACTCAATGGCATAACATAGAAGCAGTGGGAAAGAAAATATAAGGGCACAATAAAAACACCACACTCAGGAAACCAAGGCCACCATCTGGATAACTAAGAACGCCTGGACCAGTAGGCTACATTAGAACTAGCACATGCCTGGCAAACTACATGAGCACTGAACCTGGTAACTGTTGGTTGTCAGGGACAACCAATAATATGTGTCTACACTAGGGGGGGTCACAGTTACTCAAATGTCAAAGAAATACAACCTAAATTATGGTTTGTAAAAGAGATAGAAAAATGCTGGGTGGTCAGACTCGTGGTAGGTTGGTATTTTGAGATGTGGTGGGGGAATTCCTCCTTTTGGATATAGTGCCCTCACACACCCTTGACAGTGTCATGCTTCATCATAGGGCGTTGCTCCTCGTGTGGGTGGTGCTGCAGTCCCTCACGGGCCCCGCGAGAGGGCTCTTTAACTGAGATCTTTTAAGGAGACGCCGCAGTTGTGCATGTAGGTGTGTGGGCCTTAGGAAGCTAGTGAGTGATTATGTTAAAATTACCGAACGGTACCCAGAACCAATGTTTATTCGGGGGTCCATATGGTAAATTAAAAGGGTGTGAATCCTGGAGCTCCCCTTCAAAGCAAATTTAGAGGGTGGATGTGTGACTCACCGCTGCTCTCAGGATGGGTGATGTAGTGAAAAGATCATATGTAAAATAAGGTCAACATGTTTCGCACCTTCAAGCAGTCCCTAAAGGATCTGTTGGTGCTTCGTCAGGACCGGAAAGTGAGTGAATAACAATGAAAAGACAGCAGGTTCCAGGCAAAGAACCAGTGAACCTGTGGTACCTTATTTCTTAAGGTGTTGAGCGTCTTTGCGCTGTTAGGGACTCTCACTGTGGGTACCTATCCCTAACCACTCTTAGCGAAGATCAGTCTCCGTGACCCCCCTAGTGTAGACACGTAATACTGTGGGAGCACGGGTACTGGACCTCCGCTTTTCTATCTCGCTCCCAGTCCCCATTCTTTTTTGTGTGATAACTACCAATAATATAACAAAGTACCACACATATAGGTAATGCTTAAGTGAAACTTAGGAAAGCAACCAGCACACACAGCATCTGGCACACATCTATAGGAAGTAGCTGAAAGGTACACATTACTCAATGGACACATGTCCATGTAGAACCACACAAAGGTATGATAAGCTGACACCCTCCATGTGTGGATACACAAATATCCCACTTCATATCACCTAAAACATATCCAACATTCATAATTGGAAGAAGAGCAAGCTACATGCGGTAGACAGTGGCCAAGCTCAAATACTACCTCATGCTAACCCACATATTGCTATGGCACATAAGTTTGGTCTACCTCCCACATATCAAATCAATGAACATGTTTCCTCAGCCACTGGAACTCCAGAACAGGTGAAAAGGTCAGTGTGTTTAAATAAGGAATACTGACAAGAGATTAGTGAAAACAATGCAAAAGATGGAAAATGGGTGGTGGAGAATCATAGATAAAAAGTCTGAAAAAGGAGTTGCTGGTTTAATGATGATGTGCTCAGTCTAGAAGTGCCTGTTCTGAATTGCTTCACAAAGGATGGGGGCCAGGGCTAGGGTGTGCTTTATCATGTGATTTGCAGGTGTGTCCACTTGCCACAGCAAATCAGGTGTGTGGTATTTGAATCCATCCAATGGTCAATTAAAAAAAAGAAAGTGTGTCCGGCAGTTTGCTGTGCACCGCTGTGAGACCGCCAGTGCAAATGTGTACTCATAATTTGATCGGCGGACAGACTGTTGCCCTGGCGCGGCCCACAAACTCACAGCTGACACTTTGCACTGCCACAAGACTGCCTCAGGTCGGCTGAATTACCACTGTGTTGGTAGCCTGCATTTCAGACTATCCAACTCATAATATTGCAGGGGGCCAATTGCTGCCGCATCGTGCGTGGAGTAGGTGGACGTGGTTTTCTGTCGGACAGACTGGTAACTTGTAATCATGCCCTTAGTGATTTCGATTCTAGCATAATTTAGGCTTTTAAAGGACATAAACATATGTTTATGGCTGAAAATATGTCTGTGAATACGGCCCTGTATGTTTATATATTGTACATTTTTCATAACATTTATTGTTAAAAAACAAATGTTTTGTTACTGATTGTGGTGGTACTTCTAACATCAAAATTCCTACTCAATTCAAAATACAAACACATGGGGCCGGATTCACAAATGTAAACTGAGACGAAAGTCTATCTTTACGACTTTCGGTATTCACGAATAGTAAAGTTAGATTTTTGTCTCAGTTAAAATTAAGTTATACTTATGTTAAACTTAAGAGCATAACTAAAGTTTAACTGAAACAAAAGTCATACTTTACCACTCGTATATGCCCTTAGTGAATATTGAAAGTCGTAAAGTTAGACTTTCGTCTCAGTTTACTTTTGTGAATAAGGCCCATTATTACTCTCCTGGAATAGATATTAAGTTATTTCCTAAAGGTTACAGGACTTTTTTCCGTATACCGAATCTGAACTATTCAGAGCTTATGATTGAAGCAAATCACATTTTCCATATCTCCGTTTAATAATATGTAAAGGTAATACACCCATCACTGCTATATGGATGTACACGAACCAGCTGAAATGAAATCCTGGCTGAACACAGGGACATCTTAAGGATTTTGAAGACCCTGGGCTAAGCTTATTTTGGGACTCCTGTTCGAAACAGTTTTCAATTTATTATCCAATTTCATCTCTTTCATGCCCTCTTTGGCCAGGTCAATGACAGTGCCAGGCCGCATAGTCCAAATTATAAATGTCGGTAAATCTAATATTCAGGGCTAGTGACCTGTGTTTTCAATATTGTAATTCAGCAGCAGCTCTCTAAGATTACTGCAAATAATCTTTGTGACACCCTCCCATTTCTCACAGGTGAGGCCCTGTTTTGATCTAAAAGAAACTTTTTTATGGATGCTGCATGCAACATAAACACAACATTTTTCTGCAAAATGTCTGTAAAAGACTCTCACAAACAACCCACATTAAAAATAATTAAAAGGAAAACGGTATTTGAAACAATCTTTTAAAGAAATATTTAAGGTCTCAGGGTAAGACTCTGCAGAACAGAGCTGGCTCCATTAGGGGGCCCTCTGAATAGTTGGGGTCCTGGGCCAGAGCCCATTATTCCCATGCCTTAAAAATGCGTACACAGCCAACGAGAACACAAAATGCACTAGCTATTTTAATCCCTAGTTCTATTTAATGAGTCAACGACATCAAGCAATACATTACAGCAAAATGGCAGGCTATTTATTTTAGTGAGAGAGATTTCAGAAGTCTATTTGGTCCTTTTTTAATACATTTTATCTGCAACTTGCCAACTGTCACTTTACAAACTAACCACCAGATGGCAGGATCGTCTCAAAAAGTTGAAGTTACGCTCAAAATTTAGCAACGTAATTGTCGACTGTTTTTACATTGGAGGAGGATGTATTATCGTTTCAGTCAGAGGATGCATTAGTAGGTTTCATCTATGCTTCAAAATATACCTTTAATTGAAGGGAAGGACGCATTTAAACTTGTTCTGATTAACAATGCAGTTAAACATAACCTTAATGAACATTGCTGCTATAATGAAAGTGTTCTATGGGTCTATGTCTACTGAAGAGATTCGTTTTGAATCATATCAGGACCTTATACTGCCGAACAGTGACCACTAACTTGAAAATCAAGTTTTCAAGGGCCCTTAAGATACTTGCATTGCATTCAGACCTGTACCACAGGACATAGAGCCTTGTTTATGGGGAGTTGGTGTAGGGCACAGCAGCAAGTCAAGTTTCTGCACTGCTCTATGTCAAATTAAAAGGGTAGGGATGCAGCACATTTTCCAATGTGGTGCATTCCTATCTTTTCTCCCTGCTCTGGTGCCGTTACGGCAGCCTAGCACCAACACAGGCACCCATGCACTAAAGGGTGGCCGTGTTGTAGGCAGGATTGTTTAAGTGCAGGAAGGGGCACCTTCCTGCACAAAAACAATCCATAGAGGCATTTTCTTCCTTCTACAATAGTACTCTCTATGTAATTAAATGAGAGCATGAGTGGAGCCTGAGTGTTTCATTAGTGCACGTGTGTGCCTCAGTAATTCAATGACTGAATGGGTTGTAAGTGGGTGTTTAAGTGGCTGCATAGGTTCTGCGCAAATACTATAATGATTGCATAGTTAAAGCCTTTTTAATTGCTTAAGTCAACAGTTGGTACCTAGGTGATTAGATGAATGTACGCATGCATGGTTCAGTAACTACATAATTTGTGCCTGCCTGATTGCATGAGTACATTTGTAGTGTTTGGGTGATTGAAAAAATCCATGTATAGTGAACCACTGATTTGATAAGTCCCTGAGTAGTGGCTGGGTGATTGCATAAGTTCCTGAACACTGACTGAGAAAGTACCTTTATTGTTGTTAGATACATAACAGTTGTCACTATACTCAGACTCATTGGTTATCTCCTTCTGTCAGTAGCAAACTACGGGGCAGATTTACAATTAAGCCATTTGGCTGTGCCACGCTGCAGCACTTTCAGAGCACTGTTCTGCGAAATATTTACAATTATAAATCGTATTCTTCTACTTTCCCCTGCGTTGGTGCACAAACAGCTGCCATGCGCAGGCACCCTTGCACCATGGTGCAAAGATGCCTGCATCATGGGAGATAGTTTTTGTGTAGGAAGGGGCACCTTCCGGCAGGAAAACAATCACTACAGGCATTTTCCTCTTCCAATGTGTGTTGTAAAACGCAGCATGCATTGAAAGAGAAAAAAAACGAGGAGAAATGAGAACATTTCTCCTCTTTGTGCCTTGCTACGCCACCCCGATGGCGTAGCATTTAGACACATTTCCAGGTTTACGATTCCTCGTAAATCTGGAAATGTGTCTGATTCCATGTGTATTGCGTGGGAACACCCACAGCAACACCCATGGAATGTCCCTTTCACGCAAAGTGCTGCGTGTAAAGGGGCCATATTAACATGGACAGGAAAAGCCGCACGGGGTGGCTTGTCCTGTCTTTGTAATCATGGGGCAGAAAAGAGTGCTGCCGGTGTGTCACAAAAAGTGATGTACTGGCAGCGCAAGGGGCTTGTCAATCTTTCCCTACCTGCTTTACTGTATACATGCTTTTCTTCTGAGCTATGTGTGAGTGAAATTTAGGTATCACAGTGAAATCTAGCTATCACACTTGATATATGATTGTATACATGGCTCTCTGGAATTATACATTGCTTTGTTACTGATGAATGAATGAAATGAAAAAAGTTTTCGTATAGCGCGATAGCTACCCTGAGACGTCCTATTTATGGGGTTGCGGACTGGTGTATGTAAGTGATCGGTGGGGCTTATTCAGATTTATTGAATAACAGGGTAATTATCTTTTTACGAAAGGACAGCAGGTTGGGTTCTGATCGGAGGTGAAGAGGGAGGGAGTTCCAGAGCCCTTCCCAATTGTAGGAAAACGATCGCCCCCGCATCTGAATCTCCAAATCTTGAGTATTGTGACGCGGACAGAGGAGGCAGATCTAAGCTGTCTGTTCGGGTGGTAGGGGGAGATCAGGGAATGATTGATGATGGCCCCCTTTTTCCAGAAGGCATGATGGGCAATACACAAGCCCTTAAATTCAATTCTTTTCATGACTGGGAGCCAGTGGAGATCTCTTAGTTCTGATTTTACGGAGAGGCGACGAGGAATCTGGAGGAGGGTTCGTGCAGCACAGTTCTGGGTGACTTGAAGCTTGTTTAGACTAGCCTGGGGGCCCCCTAGGTAGAGGGCATTCCCAAAGTCTAAACGGGAAAGGATGAGGCCCTGGATCATAACCTGTCTCGCCTTAAAGGGTAGAAGGGGAATGATTGTACGGATGAGCCTGAGTGTACCAAAGCAGGTGGCTAAAAGCTTCACTGCTTGGTAATTGAAGTTCAGAGACTTGTCCAGTCAAACACCCAGGCTCTTGATAGTATCCTTGGATGTAGGGGCAGGTCGAAGGCAGGGCGGCCACATGGAGTCAATAGAAGGATGCGGGGAGTTACCAAGAACCATCAGCTCGGTCTTTTCTCCATTCAGTTTGAGACAAGACGATGTCATCCATGAAGTAACAGCTTCTAAGCCGCTCCACATGTTACTGGGCCCGGATTAGGGTTGGTTCAGAGCCACCACAAGCTGAGTGTTGTCTGCATAGGCAATGATTTTTAGCCCAAAGGGGCAGACAATCTCAGCCAAGGGGCTCTTATAAAGATTAAAAAGCGTAGGGCTCAGGGAGGAACCCTGCGGTACACCGCAACTGAGCGGTTTGCTGGGGGAGTGATTTCACTCTCGAAGACTTGGAAGGAGCGGTCCGACAGAAAGGACTCAAACCATGTGATAGCTTTTGTTGAGATTCCTAGATTGATAAGTCTCCGCAGCAGGATGTTATGGTTTACAGTGTTGAAGGCGGCACTGAGGGCCAGGAGTATAATGGCAGCAGTACCTCCTAGATCCATAATCTTCCTGGTTTCCTCTGTCACGGCGAGGAGGGTGGTCTCCGTCCCATGCATGGGTCGGAACCCTGTCTGGGAGGGGCCGAGCAGGTGGTTAGTTTTGAGGAACTCCGTCGCAGTGTTATTGACATGTTTCTCAGTGATTTTGCTTAGCCAGGGCAATAGGGAAATAGGTCGGTATTTCCCTTGGTTCTTTGGGACTAAGTTAGTTTTTTTAAGGAGGGCTTTGACCATGGCCCGGTTCCAGTGGGGCAGGACGATACCCGTGGCTAGAGAGGCATTAATCAAGTCAAGGATGGTGGGGAGAATATGCGTGGAGACAGTCCGAAGGGAGTACGGGGCTGCTGGATCATTAGGGGAGCCAGATTTGACTTGAACCATGAAGGATTGTAGTGTGATGGAGTCCATCGGGGGGAGGTTTCCAAGAGAAGTTGAGGGTTGGATCCCTGATCGTGCACATGCATCAGTAAGTTTCTAAAACGGAAAACAACAATTTGAAATTTTTCAAAACACAATCGGGCAGATTTACAAGCCCCTTGCGCTGCCAGTACGTCACTTTTTGTGAAGCACTGGCAGGGCATTTCTCTGCCCCATATTTACAAGGACAAGAAAAGCCAGCCTGCGTGGCTTTTCCTGTCCTTGTAAATACGGCCCCTTTACACGCAGCACTTTGCGTGAAACGAGCGTACCATGGGTGTTGCTTTGGGTGTTCATACGCAACACCCATGGAACCAGACACATTTCCAGATTTACGAGGAATCGTAAACCTGGAAATGCGTCAGTATGCTATGCCACCCTAGGGGTGGCGTAGCAAGGCGCAATGAGGAGAAATGTTTTAATTTCTCCTTGTTTTTCCTCTCTTTCAAAGCATGCTGCATTCTGCAGCACACATTGAATGAGGAAAAATCCTGTAGTGATTGTATTCGCGGAGGAAGGTGCCCCTTCCTGCACAAAAACAATCTCCCCATGACGCAGGCATCCTTGCACCATGGTGCAAGGGTGCCTGCGCCGGCGCATGGCAGCTGTTTGTGTGCCAGCACATATGAGAGCACAGGAATGTGACATACCATTGTAAATATGTCATATTCCGGGGCTCTGAAGGTGCTGCAGCGTGGCATAGCCAAATGGCTTGCGGTGCCGTGCCGCAGCACTTTCTTGTAAATCTGGCCCAAAACCTTTTGTGAATAATATTCCGACATCAAATTTCAAATACATCTTCTGCTTTTAAAACATATATTCAGCATATCTCAAACAAAAGTTATACTCGAAATGACGCTAGCACAAGAACTCTCGAGGCATTCTGCACTATTAATCCTTCTCAATTTAAAAAAAAGCCATGTTTAAAGAAAAACACTACCTTCTTGTCATATACATGACATTTTCATCAGCCTTACTGAACATAGATCACTATGTAAACATATGTGTGATTTCTTAATAGATGTACACCTTCAAGCCATCTTTCCCAAAATTATGATGAGATGGTGAGATATGTGACAGCCCAAGAACCATTTCTCACCATCTAAGCATAGGCAAAGCAATCATATAAGTTAAAAAACATATTGACAAACACTACCTAATACATACCTAACAAGCATTACTTCTTTCTAAACTATATACAGGCAGACAACATGTTCTCATCTTTTATTTCTCACTACACCATTCCTGTTTAATAATGTTACTAAAAGTACTACAAATCCCAGAACGAAATTAACAGATGTTTCGATTCAGCACATGACGTTTAGACATTTAAAACACTGTTAGTTCCTCATTGCAACTTTTTACAAGACTATTGTGTTATTTTAAAAAAAAATACAAAATGTAATGAAGAGGAACTAATTCACTTTTCTCTTACTTCCTAAAACATTCACTACTAACCTCTTAAACACATGCCCTATAAAAGATACAGTTAATCTCATATAATTTTTCTCATCACTGTGATACTCCTTTTAACAAAACTCCCATATACATCTTCATTTATAATATACATGTTTTAAATAATTTATATACATACCAGTGAATTCCGTTTGTACATTATATTGTTGTTTAGCTCTTTCCGGATAGATTTGTCACTGTCAGGATTTGTAAAAACTAAGCACAAGAATAGCATGTCACTCCAATGCAAAGCCGGAATAAAATAGCAACCTCTTCAACTTTTCCCTCTATCATCATGAGAAAGGGAGCAAATGAAATAATGGCTTTCATTTTAGACTGCTGCAGCTCCATTTGTTAATGGCTGTCATCTGTTAACATTTTCACTCTCTTTCAAAACGAGGTTCCTGTCGGCGAGTTTTCACAATGTTTTCACGATCATCACGGCATAATCGCGAAAAAAACTGTATCTAGCTTCATTTTTCCCCGAAATTTAAATACTACACAACAGTTTATTACATAGTCCTGAATTGTTAATTAAAAATTGCCATTACATATAAATATATATATTGCCCGTCTTGGACCGAATGTGTTACTCGTGAAAACGTATCAGGGTAATGAGGTGCCGCCGAAGACTGGCTTCGGTATTGGACAAGTACCAACCTTGAAAATGGGTTTGGATGCGGGGTAACAAATGCTGCCAAAAGTTAAAAATTAATGAAGCAAAGCGACTCCTTGAAACAGCGTAAAAAGCACCACCCACTGGAGGGAAATACAAGCAGGCTGCCGGTTGGAACCACATGCCCCAGAATGCAATATGAAAATGAGCCACCGGAGGCTAGAATTATAAATTGTGGATATTCGGCTGTGGACACACGCGGTATGCGAGGTGCAGGCTTACCTTTGATAAAGGTCTATGTTAGACTGAAACGCGTCATAAGCAGGCTGCCGGTTGGAACCACACGCCCCAGAATGCAAAATGAAAATGAGCCACCGGAGGCTAGAATGATAAATTGTGGCTATTCGGCTGTGGACACAAGCGGTATGCGAGGTGCAGGCTTACCTTTGATAAAGGTCTATGTTAAAGGTGTCCTTCATAAGCATTTTCAGACCTACTCCAGTCAAAGTGCCTAGGTCATTGCCACCACAGTGCACAATTATGAGGTCATGGTGTTGGAGATGTAAAAAGGATTTCACCAATGGCATCAATTGGTGCCACTTTAACCCTCTCTGTCTAATCCATTTAATGTCTACGTTTGGTAAACCTAGGTCTTTGTGAATTCCTTTGTGTTCTGCATACCTTTGGCTCCAGAAAATATAGCTCTGTCCCAAAATCCACACTCTAAGCATCTTGAAGGAAGGTCTGGATGCACTCAGAAGGTGTGTATATATGAAATGGCAGTTTGAGAAGTAAGGTATTCTAAGATAGTGGGTGAGATGCAGTTTTGAAAAAAAGGAGAGAAATGATTGGTTGTTTGAGAATATTATAGACTAAAAAGTACTGTGCATGTTTCTATTTTTTAAAAGTATGTTTCTTATTGGTTAAGAAGAACTGTTTGAAAGGAACATTCAATAGGATAAAGTGGTATTTTGAGAAGTCAAGCACACTTGCTGTTTGGTTTAGTAAGATTCTGTGGTGAACTTTTGACCTTTGTTTCAGTTGACTGTTGCATGGCCTGTTACTATGGTAACAGCAGAAAGCAAATTGGGGGTAGGGTTCAAAGTTATGTCAGTTGGAAAGGGTTCAAATGTTCAAGCAATAGAAATGTGTGTTTGCTTTTGAATTAATGTGGGAAGAAATGTGATTTGTTATTTACATGTATATGTTTGTTGATAGAGTGTGTAGATTGAGAGGGAAAGTTTGCTATTTACCATAGGACCTCCTGACCCTAGGCCTGCTCAAGGGGTCCTATAAGGACCCCAAGGCCCCCCAAAACTTTTTTTTAAAGAAATCGCGGGATGTGCGTAGGATACGCGTCTCCCGTGAATAAAATAACAAACTCGAAGCCCGCATTAATGCTAATTAGCCCCCGGGGGCAAGTCCCGGGGGCAATGTGCTTTATTATATGTGGGGCCCCCCAGCCCCGGGGTCTGCCACACCCAGGGCTTCTTTTTTTATAAAAAAAACCTGTGTGGGGGTTTTGAGCCCCCCCACACACCCCGGGAACCGCCACCTCCCCGGGGCACTACATTTTTAAATTGGGGGGCCCGTGACGGACCCTCCAGCCCTGGTGATCACCACCTACCCGGGGCTTTTTTTTTACCCAGCGCGGCGCTCAGCGCGACCTCTGGTGTGCACGCATTGGGTAGGGTATCCTACCACGTATGCTGCGTGATTTCTAAGGCGTCGGGTACATGTATCCAAGCAAGAATTTAAAAAAAAACATTTTTCAGATATCTATCAAGCTTATGTGTTTAGATGTTGGTTGGTTCTAAAAAGAGCCTTTATGTTTATTGGTACCTAGAATTAAGTACCTATGCAGAGCCTAAAGTTGTTGAGAAGGAGTGTTTTACAGTGTGCTGAACTTTTGACCTTTGGGGTCAGTTGAGTTTTACATGATCTGTTACTATGGTAACAGCAGAATGCAAATTGGGGGTAGGGTTCAAAGTTATGTCAGTTGGAAATGGTTCAAATGTTGAACCTATAGAAATGTGTGTTTGCTTTTGAATTAATGTGGGAATCAATTTGATTTGTTATTTACATGTATATATGTGTAGATTGAGAGGGAAAGGTTGCAATTTTTTGGTTTTGCTAAGAACAGTAAAGTACAGAGATTCTGTATGAGAAAATCTGGTGTGTGACTGACATTCTTCTTAATCTACAAATCAATTTGAAAGGTGAGTTGTTAACTTGTAAGGAGATGTGTGTGGTGCATTTTGTTTTTAATAAGAGTTATGTGTTTATCCTGCTAAAGTGCAAGGAGTAGTTTAATTGTGTAGAATCACATTCTGAGTTTGTCTACATTTGGATAACCATTGTGATAAAAGAATTTGGTAAGTTAATGTGTTTGGTGAGTCAGCATTGTACAGTAAAGTGCTATACTAAAAAATGTAGAATGTGTGCAGTCACTTTTCCAGTTCTAGAGTACTTAGTAGTGTTTCTTGTTTAGAATTAGACTTGTGTTTCAAATTTACAATTTTCCAGTCAGTAAACATACACTACGGCAAACTCTCTGGGGCAGATTTACAAGCCCCTTGCGCCTCTTTGTGCTGCCATTGCGTCACTTTTTTGATGCAATGTTGCCGCAAATAATGCAGGAAAATTGCTTATGTATTTGCAAAATAAGTCAGGGTTGTGAACTGAAATGTAGTAGTTATATACATGGAATGTGTGCAGTCACTTTACTAGTAAATGTGTTTTGGTAAAATGCAAGGTCTAGAATCACACTGTGAGTCTGTGTGCATTTAGGAATCATTCTGAGAGAAGCATTTTTGTACGTTTTGTGTTTGCAGACACATAACTGCTTAAAAACCTATCCTTTTTTCAGTTTTGATAGAATTAGAAACCAGTTATTGCTTTTGTATTTGCAAAATGACTCATGGTTGTACACTATAATGCAGTATTTATATTTCTGGACTGTGAGCAGTCATATTAGCCCTACCACAGTAATTAATAGTGTTGCTTGTCTAGAATCAGACTTGTGTTTCAAATCGACAATTTCCCAGTCAGTATACATACACTGCTGCATACACTCTGGGGCAGGTTTAAAAAGCCCCTTGCGCCTCTTTGTTGTTCTATTGCGTCAATTTTTTTATGTAATGTTGGTGCCAATAATGCAGCAAATTGCTTATGTATTTGCAAAATGAGTCAGGATTGTATAGTAAAATGCAGCAGTCATATATATAGAATGTGTTCAGTCACCTTACCGTTTCTAGACTAGTTATGTGTTTTTGTAAAATGCAAGGTTTAATATTTTTTGTCTAGAATCATATTGTGAGTCTGTGTGCATTTAGGAATCATTCTGAGAGAAGCATTGTTGTACGTTTTGGGTTTGTAGACACATAACCGCTTAAAAACCTATCCTTTTTTAAAGTTTTGATGGAATTAGAAACCAGTTATTGCTTTTGTATTTGGAAAATGAGTTATGGTTGTACACTAAAATGCAGTATTTACATTTCTGGAATGTGTGCAGTCATTTTCGCCCTTCCACAGTATTTAATAGTGTTGCTTGTCTAGAATCAGACTTGTGTTTCAAATCTTCAATTCCCAGCCAATATACATATACTTCGGCAAATACCCTGGGGCTGCTCTTGCAATCCTATAGTGACCCTTTCAGCTTCATGTACTAATCCATTGACTAAAGTAAAACTCAACCAATTATGAATTCACCCGCTGTCTCTCCCTATAGTACTGTAATCATTCAGTCTGTATGCATGTACTCATGGAGTGAGCCAGGCTTTAGGGCACGGAGTGCTTCAAACTCCTATGCACTATGCATGTAGTGGTCTAACCACCTTCACACTTGTGTTTCAGGCCTACAATTCCCCAGTCAGTAGCCATATACTCCAGTAAACAACCTCTGACTGCTCTTTCAATCCCTTAGTGACTCTTTTAGTACTATGTACTAATCCATTCACTAAAGTAAAACTCAACCACTTATGAATTCATCCAGTGTCTCTCCTTATAGTACTGTAATCATTCAGTCACTGTGCATGTACTCATGCATTGAGCCAAGCTTCAGGTCATGGAGTGCTTCAAACTCCTATGCACTATGCATGTAGTGGTGTAACCCCCATCACACTTGTGGTTCAGGCTTACAATTTGCTATTCAGTATCTACATACTCCAGCAAACACCCTGTGGCTTCTCTTGCAATCTTATAGTGACCCTTTCGGCTCCATGTCCTAATCCATTCACTAATGTAAAACTCAACCAATTATGACTTCACCCACTGTCTCTCCCTATAGTACTGTAATAATTCAGTCTGTATGCATGTACTCATGGAGTGAGCCAGGCTTTACGGCACGGAGTGCTTCAAACTCCTATGCATTATGCCTGTAGTGGTATAACCACCTTCACACGTGTGTTTCAGGCCTACAATTCTCCAGTCAGTATCCATACACTTCAGCAAACACCCTGTGACTGCTCCTGCAATCCCATAGTGACTCATTCAGTACCATATACTAATGCATTCACTAAAGTAAAACTGAATCAATTATGAATTCACCCAGTGTCTCTCATTATAGTACTGTAATCATTCAGTCAGTATGCATGTACTCATGCAGTGAGCCAGGCTTTAGGTCACGGAGTGCTTCAAACTCCTATGCACTATGCATGTAGTGGTATAACCACCTTCACACTTGTGTTTGAGGCCTACAATTCCCCAGTCAGTATCCATACACTCCAGCAAACACCCTGTGACTGCTCTTGCAATCCCATAGTGACTCTTTCAGTACCATATACTAATGCATTCACTAAACTAAAACTCTATCAATTATGAATTTCCCCAGTGTCTCTCATTATAGTACTGTAATCATTCAGTCACTGTGCATGTACTCATGCAGTGAGCCAGGCTTTAGGTCACGGAGTGCTTCAAACTCCTATGCACTATGCATGTAGTGGTGTAACCCCCATCACACTTGTGTTTCAGGCTTACAAGTAGCCATTCAGTATCCATATACTCCAGCAAACACCCCTGTGGCTGCTCTTGCAATCCCATAGTGACTCTTTCAGTACCATGTACCAATCCATTCACTAAAGTAAAACTCAACCAATTATGAATTCACCTACTGTCTCTCCTTATAGTACTGTAATCATTCAGTCTGTATGCATGTACTCATGGAGTGAGCCAGGCTTTAGGGCACGGAGTGCTTCAAACTCCTATGCACTATGCATGTAGTGATCTAACCACATTCACACTTGTGTTTCAGGCCTACAATTCACCAGTCAGTATCCATACACTCCATCAAACACCCTGTGACGGTTTTTGCAATCCTATAGTGACCCTTTCAGCTCCTTTTACTAATTCATTCACTAAAGTAAAACTCAACCAATCATGAATTCACCCTGTGTCTATCCTTATAGTACTGTAATCATTCTGTCAGTATGCATGTACTCATGCAGTGAGCCAGGCTTTAGGGCATAGAGTGATTCAAACTCCTATGCACTATGCATGTAGTGGTATAAGCACCTTCACACTTGTGTTTCAGGCCTACAATTCCCGAGTCAGTATCCATGCACTCCAGCAAACAGACTGTGACTGCTCTTGCAATCCCATAGTGACTCTTTCAGTACCATTTACTAATACATTCACTAAACTAAAACTCAATCAATTATGAATGTACTCACTGTCTCTCCTTATAATACTAATCATTCAGTCACTGTGCGTGTACTCATGCAGTGAGCCAGGCTTCAGGTCACGGAGTGCTTCAACTCCTATGCACTTTGCAAGTAGTGGTGTAACCACCTTCACACTTGTGTTTCAGGTTTACAATTCCCCAATCACTATCCATATACTCCAGCAAACACCATATGGCTGCTCTTGCAATCCTATAGTGACCCTTTCAGCTCCATGTACTAATCCATTCACTAAAGTAAAACTCAACCAATTATGAATTCACCCACTGTCTCTCCCTATAGTACTGTAATCATTCAGTCTGTATGCAAAACTATGCACGTACTCATGGAGTGAGCCAGGCTTTAGGGCACGGAGTGCTTCAAACTCCTATGCACTATGCCTGTAGTGGTATAAGCACCTTCACACTTGTGTTTCAGGCCTACAATTCCCCAGTCAGTATCCATACACTCCAGCAAACAGACTGTGACTGCTCTTGCAATCCCATAGTGACTCTTTTACTACTATTTAGTAATCAATTCACTAAAGTTAAACTCAACTAATTATGATTTCACCCAGTGTCTCTCCTTATAGTACTGTAATCATTCAGTCAGTATGCATGTACTCATGCAGTGAGCCATGCTTTAGGGCATGGACTGCTTTAAACTCCTATGCACTATGCATGTAGTGGTCTAACCACCTTCACACTTGTGTTTCAGGCCTACAAATCCCCAGTCAGTATCCATACACTCCAGAAAATAGCCTGTGACTGCTATTGCAATCCCATAGTGACTCTTTCAGTACCATATACTAATGCATCCACTAAAGTAAAATTGAATCAATTATGAATTCACCCAGTGTCTTTCATTATAGTACTGTAATCATTCAGTCAGTATGCATGTATTCATGCGGTGAGCCAGGGTTTAGGTCACAGAATGCTTCAAACTCTTATGCACTATGCATGTAGTGGTATAACCACCAACACACTTGTGTTTCAGGCTTACAATTCCCCAGTCAGTATCCATACACTCCAGCAAACAGCCTGTGACTGCTCTTGCAATCCCATAGTGACTTTTTCAGTACCATGTACTAATCCATTCACTAATGTAAAGCTCAAACAATTATGAATTCACCCACTGTCTCTCCCTATAGTTCTGTATTCATCAGTCAGTATGCATGTACTCATGCAGTGAGCCAGGCTTTAGGGTACGGAGTGCTTCAAACTCCTATGCACTATGCAGGTAGTGGTCTAACCACATTCACACTTGTGTTTCAGGCCTACAATTCCCCAGTCAGTATCCATACACTCCAGCAAACAGCCTGTGACTGCTATTGCAATCCCATAGTGACTCTTTTAGTACTATGTACTAATCCATTCACTAAAGTAAAACTCAACCACTTATGAATTCACCCAGTGTCTCTCCTTATAGTACTGTAATCATTCAGTCAGTATGCATGTACTCATGCAGTGAGCCAGGCTTTAGGGCACGGAGTGCTTCAAACTCCTATGCACTATGCCTGTAGTGGTATAAGCACCTTCACACTTGTGTTTCAGGCCTACAATTCCCCAGTTAGTATCCATACACTCCAGCAAATGCCCTGTGACTGCTCTTGTTATTCCATAGTGATTCTTTCAGTACCATATACTAATACATTCACTAAACTAAAAGTCAATCAATTATGAATTTATTCACTGTCTCTCCTTATAGCATTATAATCATTCTGTCTGTATGCATGTACTCATGCAGTGAGCCAGGCTTTAGGGCACGGAGTGCTTCAAACTCCTATGCACTATGCATGTAGTGGTCTAACCAACTTCACACTTGTGTTTCAGGCGTGCAATTCCCCATTCAGTATCTATACACTCCAACAAACACCCTGTGACTGCTTTTGCAATTCTATAGCGACCCTTTCAGCGCCTTTTACTAATTTATTCGATAAAGTAAAACTCAACCAATTATGAATTCACCCAGTGTCTATCCTTATAGTACTGTAATCATTCTGTCAGTATGCAAGTAATCATTCAGTGAGCCAGGCTTTAGGGCATAGAGTGCTTCAAACTCCTATGCACTATGCATGTAGTGGTCTAACCACCTTCAAACTTGTGTTTCATGCCTACAATTCCCCAGTTAGTATCCATAAACTCCAGCAAACACCTTTGACTGCTCTTGCAATCCATAGTGACTTTTTCAGTACCATGTACTAATCCATTCAATAGGGTAAAAGTCAACTAATTGTGAATTTACCCAGTGTCTCCCCTTATAGTTCTGTATTCATTCAGTCATTATGCATGTCCTCATGGAGTGAGTCAGGCTTTAGGGCCTGGAGTGATTCAAACTCCTATGCACTATGTATGTAGTGGTATAACCACCTTCACACTTGTGTTTCAGGCCTACAATTCCCCAGTCAGTATCCATACACTCCAGCAAACACCCTGTGACTGCTCTTGCAATCCCATAGTGATTCTTTCAGTACCATATACTAATACATTCACTAAACTAAAAGTCAATCAATTATGAATGTATTGACTGTCTCTCCTTATAGTACTATAATCATTCTGTCTGTATGCATGTACTCATGGAGTGAAACAGGCATTAGGGCACGGAGTGCTTCAAACTCCTATGCACTATGCATGTAGTGATCTAACCACCTTCACACTTGTGTTTCAGGCCTACAATTCCCCAATCAGTATTCATATACTCCAGCAAACACCCTGTGGCTGCTCTTGCAATCCTATAGTGACCCTTTCAGCTCCATGTACTAATCCATTCACTAAAGTAAAACTCAACCAATTATGAATTCACCCACCTTCTCTCCCTATAGTACTGTAATCATTCAGTCTGTATCCATGTACTCATGGAGTGAGCCAGGCTTTAGGGCACGGAGTGCTTCAAACTCCTATGCACTATGCACGTAGTGGTCTAACCACATTCACACTTGTGTTTCAGGCCTACAATTCCCCAGTCAGTATCCATACACTCCAGCAAACAGCCTGTGACTGCTATTGCAAACCCATAGTGACTCTTTTAGTACTATGTACTAATCCATTCACTAAAGTAAAACTCAACCACTAATGAATTCACCCACGGTCTCTCCCTATAGTACTGTATTCATTCCCTCAGTATGCATGTACTCATGCGGTGAGCCATGCTTTAGGGCATGTAGTGCTTCAAACTTGTATGCACCTTGCATGTAGTGGTCTAACCACCTTCACACTTTTGTTTCAGGCCTACAATTCCCCAGTCAGTATCGATACAGTCCAGCTAACACCCTGTGGCTGCTCTTGCAATCCCATAGTGACTCTTTCAGTACCATATACTAATGCATTCACTAAAGTAAAACTGAATCAATTATGAATTCACCCAGTGTCTCTCATTATAATACTGTAATCATTCAGTCAGTATGCATGTACTCATACAGTGAGCCAGGCTTTAGGTCAGGAAGTGCTTCAAACTCCTATGCACTATGCATGTAGTGGTCTAACCACCTTCACACTTGTGTTTCAGGCCTACAATTCTCCAGTCAGTATTCATATACTCCAGCAAACACCCTGTGACTGCTCTTGCAATGCCATAGTGACTTTTTCAGTACCATGTACTAATCCATTCACTAAAGTAAAAGTCAACCAATTATAAATGTACCCAGTGTCAATCATTATAGTACTGTAATCATTCAATCAGTATGCATGTACTCATGCAGTGAGCCAGGCCTTAGGTCACAGAGTGCTTCAAAGTCCTATGCACTATGCATGTAGTGGTATAACCACCTTCACACTTGTGTTTCAAGCTTACAATTCCCCATTCAGTATCCATATACTCCAGCAAACACCCTGTGACTGCTCTTGCAATCCTATAGTGACCCTTTCAGCTCCATGTACTCACCCATTCACTAAAGTAAAACTCCACCAATTATGAATCATTAAGTCAGTATGCATGTACTCATGCAGTGAGCCAGGATTTAGGGCATGGACTGCTTCAAACACCTATGCACTATGCATGCAGACTTCTGTCCACCTTCACATCTTCGAATCCCCAGTCTGTATCCTTACACTTCCAGCAAATACTCTGTCATTGCCCTTGCACTGTTGTAGTGACCCATTCAGCAGTATGTACTAATCATTCAGTGCACTAAAACCCAAGCACTTATAGATTCACTCAGAGATTCTCCTTACATAACTGTAATCATTCACTCAGTACCCAAGTACTTATGTAGTGAAGTAGGCCTTAGGACAAGGACTACTTCAAACCCCTATGCTGTATGCATTCAGTCTTCTATCCACGTGTACACTTGTCTTTCATTCCTTCAATTCCCCAGTTAGTATCCATGATGTTGCAGCAAATACTATGTGTCTCCCCTTGTACTGCTCTAGTGATGCATTCAGCACCATGTACTAATCCATTCTCTGCTCCAAAATCCAACCACTTATAAATTCATTCAGGTACTCTTCTTGCAGATGTAGTTCTTGAAACTCCTATGCACTATGTATGCACTTCTGTTATCAGTTACGCATTTTTTTTATACTTAGTCATTGTAGATTGTGTTTGTTTAGTAATAGAGTAGTATATTTTATAGATTTATTTTTCCAACATTATGTGTATTTTTTGTAACAGATTCCATTTATCAACACTACAAGAATGTCATGCCTTCAAAAAGTGAAAAGAGGAGAGAACATAAAAAAGCTAATCATTTCATGAGAAGTCATCCACAAGATTTACCTGAACAACAATGTGTGGTGAAAAGAAAAAAACTCCTGGTTAGAGAACAAAGGATTTTCAAAAAAACCTATCAACACTAGGAATAGTGTGGAGAATGTGAAAAATAAAAAGAATGTATCTGCAACAAAAAAGAAAGACAAGAGAAAAAACATATGTTTCGGCAAAGGAATTTATGGATAAAGTGCACCAGAAAGATAATGTTTTGGAATCTCAGCTGATTTATGTCATGGCATGTCAGCATGGTGCTAATGAGTACAGGTACCGTCGTCATGGAGAACTTAAATGTATGCTAAGGAACTTAGGAACTCCTACATGGTTCCTTATGCTGTGCTGAATATGCTTGGGATGATTTACTTCAATTTCTTCGAGAGGGAAATCCAAATATCGTAAATATTGAATACAAGACACCTGGAGAATTGTGCTCTTTGGATCCAGTTAATCTATGCAGATATTTCAATCATGGATTTGAAGCTATGATGTCTTTTATCACCAATAAAAAAAATCCTCCTCTTGGAGAGGTTGTATATTTTTTGGGGAGAAAGGAGTATCAAGCAAGAGGTACACCTCACATACATATGCTATTATGGATCAAAGATGCCCCAAATGCGAAACAGATTCGGATGACACTGTGTTGTCTTTTATTGAAGAATATGCTACATGTGCCATACCCAAAAGCACAGAAGAAAAGAACTTAAGACAACAAGTCTTACGATTCCAAAGCCATCGTTGTGGGAAATACTGTCGTCGAAAGTACAAGTCAAAGGAAAAGTTTAATACCAAATGTCGGTTTGGTTTTCCACGTCCTGTAATATCGAAAGGAAGAGTAAACAGTTTTATGTCAGCTGTCTGACATACCTTGACAAGAAAGTCTCCAAAGAATACCTATAATTTGAGAAGAAGTGAAGAGTCAAAAATGATTATAATCCAGTCATTCTGTCCATGTGGAATGCTAACATGGATATTCAATACGTTGCGGACAATTCCATTGCTGTTGCTTGATATGTAACATCCTACATAACAAAATCAGAAAAGACGTAATTAAAGGAAATGTGGGAAGAGAATTCCCACGAGAAGAGTCTAAGTAAGAAATGATACAGTTACAGTTTGAAGATGTTATCTCATCGAGAAATCGGAGTGTATGAATGCTCAGATCACTTATCATCTGCAGGTCTATACTGCAAATCTAGAAGAATCATTTGGGTGAGTCTAGGTCTTGCTGCAACACGAAATTGAGTACTTAAATTTGTACAAGAATTTGAATATTTAGCTGAAAAAGAGCCAGAAAGTATAGATATTGTGAAAACAAATATGTTGGATACATAGTATCCAAATAGAAGTCATCATCTTGAGAACATTTGTCTCTATGAAGTTTTGCAAAACTATACTTTTAAATGGAATATTACAGAAAACATCAATAATGGAATATATGCTGTGATTGGTTCTGAAGGATGTTTGGTGAAACAAAGAAAAGGACATTTGATTAATCACCGAAAACTGAGTTGGAATTCTCCTGACAAAAGGGAATTTTACTATTTAGCTCTTTTGCAACTCTTCAAGCCGTGGCATTCAGAATTGGAATTACTTGGAGATTTTCAGAGCTACGAAGATTTGTTCAACGCAACTAAAGATACTATAGAATGTCCTGTTTTTGATAATTATGTGAAAATGTTGAATGACGAAATTGAGCAAGAGGCTACAATTGCAGCTGAGATTGCTAGAGCCAGTTCTCAAGACAGTCAAACTTCTGCTCCGTTGAGTCAGGATCCACTAGGAGAACCAGTTATTCAAAATGAAGCAGCAATTGCATTGGATGAGGTGGAAACAGCAATGTATCAAGCTCAAGAAGATATTATGGACTTAGCAAACTTGGAGGAGCAACTAAATCTTGAACAGAAAGTAATATAGCAACAAGTAAAAGAACAGATTGAACATGGGTTACTTCATGAAAAGAAACAGTGCACATGTACAACGTTTCAACTAATCGGAATGTATGTGAGTCGACAAGCTGGAACAGGAAAAAGTTTCTTAATTAAAGTAATCACCAGTTATCTACAGAAAACAACTGAGTCTCATTTGTCTTGTGTTGTAACTGTTCCAACTGGGTTGGCTGAACACATCATTAAAGGAATTACATTGCATTTTTTACTTATGCTGCCTGTGGAGCATGAAAACAAATTGGAATATCACAAGCTATCTGGAGAAGCTTGTTGTGAAGTTTCAAGAGTGCTTAAGAAAATGAAACTTCTGATTATTGATGAGGTAAGCGTGGTCTCAAACTAAGGGGCCGATTAGGATGGCGGTGAATCCGCAACCTCCGGGCCGGCGGAAGCCACCGCCGGCCCGGAGGATGCGGATTCACCGCCGAGGTGACGGAAAACACCCACCGCCAGATTAGGATGGTTGTGGGATCAGCGGCGGATGGCAAGTCCGTCCGCCGCTGATCCGCGGTGTATGCTGGCAAATATGGTGGCGGTGTCTGTAAGACACCACCAGCCATATTAGGATGCAGGCGGAAACATGCTTTTCCACAGCGGCATTTCCGCCGTGGAAAAGCATGTGGTCTTTTGTGTTTGGGGCCCGTTGCGGGACCCCAGGGTGTTGGGGTGTGGGGGGTGCACATGGGGGGTACCTATGGTACCCCCCAGCATTTACATGTACAAAGCGGCAGGCACCGCGCAGTGCCTACCGCTTTGTGCATGTAAATGTAAAGCATGCATTTTTAACCTTGCGGCGGGTACAACTTCAATGAAGGTTAAAGATACGGGATGTGACCGCCAGGATTTCCTCCAGAGAGGACCGCTTTGCAGATTCTGCACGTTACTTTGGTCGCATTGACCTTTTTTAGTCCAGGTGGGAATGTGAAAAACTTCCACACTATAGATGAATACCTCTCTGGAGGGGGAGGTTCTTCAACACATTCCTGGTGATGTCATTTGAGATGGCATCAGTGATGTCACTGACCATGTCATGAATGATGTAATATGTGACATCATCAGCAGTGAATTGCGGGCGCGCAAGTTATAGTTAGTACAACTAACTATAACGTTACGAGTCAAATGTCTAGCTAACTATAACACCCCTGAAACCTATGTTTTTTTCAGTGAATTTCTAAGGTTTTTTAAATACTAATTCCTAACTATAACACCCATGAAACCTATGGTTTTTTTCAGTGAATTTGAAAGGTTTTTTAAATGGTAACTCCTAACTATAACATATCTCAAAACTATGTTTTTTTTCTAGTGAATATATATATATATATATATATATATATATATATATATATATATATATATATATATATATATATATATATATATATATATATATATATATATATATATATGTATATGTATATATATATATATATATATATATATATATATATATATATATATATATTCACTGAAAAAACCATAGGTTTCACACCAGTTATAGTTAGGAATTAGCATTTAAAAAACCTATTAAATTCACTGAAAAAACCATAGGTTTCACACCTGTTATAGTTAGCTGGAAGTTTTACTCGCATAAAACCATTGAAATTCCCACGTTATAGTTAGTTGGACTCACTATAACTTGCGCGTGCAATGCACTGCTGATGACGTCACATATTACATCATTCATGACATGGTCAGTGACATCACTCATGACATCACTGATGACACCATCCTTGTGACAAAGTGACAGACCTCCTTTCACTGTAATAAACTTTGAAACACATATTCAAAAATAGAAACTAAAATATTTTTTTAAAATGGAGATACCCATACCAGTTACAACATCCAATTCAGTAATTTCACCATCTATATACACATCCACTCATTCACCAACAGTTCTGTGTAGTCACTCATACATATACTCACTCATCATATATAGTGATACACCTATATATCCTGTTACACAACGACAGTCATCCAAAAGATACTCTCACACATATTCACACATGCAAATAAACTATTAAACATCCATTTATTTGCATATACAGCTATACACACACTACCACTTTACTTCTAAGGAAACTTACACATACTTACTCTCTTAAACAATCACTTATAGAAACACATACTCATTTAAACAGGAACTCTTACAATCCCTCACTCTCACATATACTCACTTATATATATCAATATTCACATATACTAGATTAAAACATATGTAGTTACTGATAAAGACACTAGTGAGACAGTCATTCACTCACTAACATACACATATACACACTCATCCACCCATACAGTCCTGCACATATGCTGTATTCAAAACAGATACAAACAGAGAGTCAGTCATTCATGCATCTATGTGCTAAGTAACACCCCCACCAAACATATAGACACTCATATTGATATTAAAATAAAACATCTAATAACCCATATACCTACACATGTAGCTACTCACCAACCCATGCAGCCACTTATACACAAAGTGAAACATTAATACATATATTTAAATATTTAAACGTTACTCACTAATATTTATTTTTCATAAAGACACACATTCACTGGATGGTGTCATCAGTGATGTCATGAGTGATGTCACTGACCATGTAATGAGTGATGTAATATGTGACGTCATCAGCAGTGCATTGCACGCGCAAGTTATAGTGAGTCCAACTAACTATAACGTGGGAATTTCAATGGTTTTATGCGAGTAAAACTTCCAGCTAACTATAACAGGTGTGAAACCTATGGTTTTTTCAGTGAATTTAATAGGTTTTTTAAATGCTAATTTGTAACTATAACTGGTGTGAAACCTATGGTTTTTTCAGTGAATTTCATAGGTTTTTTAACAGCAAATCTCTATAGGTATAAAAAGTAAAAAATTTTATAACGAATTTTATATTGTATAATTATTTAATAGTTTTTTTTATTTTTTGCCCCGGACCGCTCCCGGGGCGCGTACCGCTGAACGCACGGGTAAGCGCAATGTTGCGGCGTGCCCCGGGGCGCGTACCGGTGAGCGTCCCGTTAGCGCTATTCTCGCGAACGAAAACAACATTGTGACGTTTCGCGTAACCGCGTGATGCGTCATATGACGCCCTGCGTAAGCGCACCAGGAAGCACGCAAGCGCATACGATCGCGCAACGTCCTGACGCGCTTATGCTACGCGCCCCCGGGCGCGCTCCAGAGCGGGTAGCGTAAGCGTAACAAGTCATATGACCTTGAAATAACTCTTTTCATTGAATCCTAACTTTTTTTTTTTACAAAGACTGAAATCCCCACCCATTTCCTTCACTTCTTGTTTCACTTTTGTGAGTGCAAGACCTGCTTTTGGCACCTGTGTCATATTTACTTCTATTATCATGGCTGCAAGAGCATCCAGCAGCAGTGATGAGACTGAGGATTTCATTGATGAGGAGGTTCCTGAACGAACTGTGAAGGAGCATTTCATTTGGAAATTTTTCAAAATTCCAGAGGGGGAGAAGAAGGTAAATGCTCCAAAGGTGGAGTGTAAAATATGCCACACCATCTTATCGAGAAGAAATCCCAGAAAAAAATACAGCTTCGGGAACTGGACAATGATACACCACGTGTCAAGGAAACATCCCCAGAACTATGCACGGGAGAGTGTCAGGGCTCTGGCACGAGAGGCTCCCAGGGATGGTGGCTCTACTTCTACCGGTGGAGCAACACCTTCTGTGCATCGGCGTGAGCAGGAGATGATACCAAATATTCAGCCTGCTTTTAATCAGGCTATATTAAAATGCCGAAAATGTGGCCATCTTCTTTGCTATGGGGAGCAAAGTGTCACACTCATGGTTCGAGCTCTCGAGAACCACCGCTGCCATCCCCAGGCCTAATTTTTATTTTTTTTGGGGCTCCTGTTGAGCTTTTTCCAGTTCCCTGTTTTTGTTAAAAAAAAAAAGAAGAAAAACAAAAATTCTTTTCAGAGCTACCTCCAATTCTCATCAAAGAGCTGTGTTCTTAAAAAAATGATAAAGAACTATTTCCAATGTATTAAAAAATGCTACATTTGTAAAGAAGTCTGTCATTGTTATTCTCCAGGGTACTCGCCCCGGTACGCGCACCGGGGCGCGTACCGGGCGCTCCCCTCGCGAAAATCAATTTTTTTTTATGCGGCGGGGCCCTTTTATGACCCCCACATCAAACCTAGGGGGTCAGGGGGGTCTACCCTGCCCCCTTTTGGTTATTTCCCCCTTTGTTTTTGCCACCTCTTGTGTCTCGATCCTACCGAGACACAAGATGGCGGCCGCTCCGGTCTGTTTGGAATGTTGACAGACACCCGTGAACCAATCAGCTTTCCGTGCACAAGTCGCGTGGCGCGCCCGGAGCGCTCCCCGGTGCGCGTACCGGGGCGCGCTTATAGATATATATATTTTTTTTAACTCAAATTACTCAAAATCCTCTGGAGCACATATCTTGAGACATAGCAAAGGCACATCGGGCTACCAGTCCCTACAATTTTGCCAAGTTTGGTGAAAATCCATTCAGCCGTTCGAGCTGAAAGTGAGTTCGACCGCCCTATGGAAATTAACATGGGGAAAACACGTTTTGGGACCCCCCTTTTATCTCGGCCCCCGCTGTGACCAAGGTGTATTGATGGCTCTTCCATCATATATCAAAGATACCACACATTTCCTCAAGGCTATTAACGGTATCCACTGGGATGACCAATACACCTTGGTCACATTAGATGTAAGCAGCCTCTACACCAGCATACAGCATGAGCAGGGGTTAGAGGCTGTTAAACATTTCCTCAAGACTAGATCAGTTTCCTTTGTACAACATTCAGAAATTATCATATCTATGATCAAATTTTGCCTCAATATCAATTTCTTTTTCTTTGATGACATCATGTATCGACAGTCACAGGGCACGGCCATGGGGACCTGCTTCGCCCCCAGCTACGCGAATTTATTCATGGGCTGGTGGGAGGAGCAGGTCATCAGGGAATTGGCAGAATTCGAAAACGTTGCCCTGTGGCTTCGATACATTGATGATATTTTTTTCATTTGGTGTGAAGATGAGAGATCTGCTAGATTGTTTATTGACAAACTCAACCATAACCATCTTAATTTGAAACTGACAGAACATATCAGTAATTCAACGATTGAGTTTTTGGATGTGACTGTGGAGATAGTCAACAATCAGTTAAATACCATACTTTTCCGCAAAAAGACTGCGGGAAATAGCATTCTTAATGCTACTAGTTGTCATCCCCGCAGTCTAGTGTACAGCATACCATATGGTGAATTACTTCGCGCCAAGCGCAATTGTAGCACACAGGAGGCATACAAAGAGGAAGAGAAGATTATGTGTCGTAGATTCCATGATAGGGGCTACAGTCAGAAAGTGATCAACACAGCCATAACGCGGGTTGATCTAAAAAATAGACAAGAATTACTGAACCCGAGAATAGAGACTAAAGAATCAGAATCAATACGATTCATCACTACTTTTTCCGGACAAGCACATGAGGTGCGCAAGATTTTTAAAAAACATTGGCATATCTTGCAGACGGACTGTCATCTTAAAAAATATCTTGATGACAATCCCCAGATCACATTCCGTAAAGGGAGGTCTCTGAGAGATGAGCTAAGTCATAATTATGTCACCTCAATATTGGCTTCCAAAAATATGGGCAACTTAGGCTTCAAATGCTGTCGCAGATGTAAAGCCTGCAAGAATAGCCATGACTGCAAGACTCTCATTGTTCCCAATACGAACAGGGAATTTACAATACGTAAAAGACTTACCTGCAATACACCTTTTAGTGTTTACATTTTGACTTGTCCATGTAATAACTGGTATGTGTGCAGTACAAAACACGAAGCAAAGAAATGGGTGTTAGAACATCTACGTGCTATACGCAATAACAACAGACAATACCCTTTGGCCAGGCATTTCTTTGCGGAGCATATGCAAGATGAAAAACTGGTCTGGTTTGTAGTGATTGACAATGTAGATTTGGGGGTCAGAGGAGGCAATCGTGAACTGTAACTCAGAAAACTTGAATCCAAATACATTGTTGACTTTGAATGTTTGAGTCCTAAAGGCTTTAACATCAGTGAGGAATTATCTGTACATTTGCATGAGTAATAATTCTGATGAGAACAGTAATTGTAAATATTTGTTTGCAGGCTTCTTGATTTTAATTTTAAATATTTTTATTAATTTTAGATTTCACTTATCACTGGGTAGCGGAAGAATGCAGATCCTAATATCGAATGATCTATTAGTCAATCTGTGAATATATAGCCCACTTGGGCGTGACTACATGCTGGACTCCTGTTATATACAAACTACACGATTGCCCACTGGGGCTCATCGAGTATTCAGATCATAATTACTTGTTGCGCAATATGAACACTTAATTGTACTTTACTTATAGTAAGGACGTTGACAAGTTGATAACTTTATAAGTTACATATTGCGTGATTGAGAATACCTTACAAGTATTTCAATGTTGATATATTGCAACTCATTGGTTGCTGAGTAACCGCGAGTCGAACCAATAGTGCACTGGTTTGTTCAGGAGCCAATGAAATTCACGTTTGCTAAAATCAAATAGGAAATGAATATCGTACTGCTTAAATCGCCAATATCATCAGGGTACTAAACAAAGTTACATGCTGATATATTCTTAATGCTCCTGAGATGACAAGGCATAAAATGATGTATTTTACAATATGAATTCGAAATTACGTACAACATGTAAAATTGAGTGCAACGTATGAACAGTAATACGGAGAAATTATTTGATGGATGAACTGAGATCCTTTAATATGTTTGCTTACCGTAAAACATGTATAACTCCTGCCATGCCTTGAATGTGAACCACAGATTATATGTCTGCCGCTTTTTCCGACTTACATTGTGCACAGAATTCACTGAGGTGTTGGGTATTTAAAAATGGCCGATAATACCTTCAGACGAGCGTGACCAAGCCGTAATGGCGAAACGTGTCGTGAAGATTTTTTCATCTGCTAATTAAATCCTTTAACTGGAGCTCTGGGTGTCCTGTTTTCTTCAAAATTTGTTGAAGTTTCGTGGAGTGTATTTAAAAGCTCGCTGGTAGCTGCAACAGGACCGCCCGTGACAGCCTCAATTCCGAACCAGCACTGGTGGAGTGTATATATATATATATATCCTGAATTCCGTTCCTCTCAAGCACATGCAGCTTCCTCTGCCAGCAAGTAGACACCGGACACGGACCTCGAGGTACTTCACAAATTTATTACGCAGAAAGAGTCACAGACGTTTCGGCTCAGCGGAGCCTTGATCACATGACAGCGTTTGTAATGCAAGGTACACCTTTTAAAGTGCTAGTGTGTGGTTTAACTGAAATCACCTGTGCAAATACGTGAATGAACATAAAAGACATACTAGGTAGGGCACCCAACAATCTATATACATATATCACAACCAAAAGTCTAGCCCCGATGGAAGAAAACCACAAGATCGGCGTTTTTTGCATCCATTTCTTTTGGAGGCAACAGCAAACAGGAGATGCAGGTAAGCAATCACCATCATGAATATGCAGCCAAACCGGTTTTGGGATTCCTCTCCCTTCTTCAATGGCATCTGTGAGAAATGATGATGCGAAGTGCACGGGATTTAAAGAGCCTGCCTCCGTGGGCGTGGTCGCAAAGAGCAGCCTTCTGGGTCTAGTGGTGCACAAACTGGTAGACTCAAGTGAGTTCATCATTAAAACAGTCAATGAAAACAAAAGTTAAAACCCAAGTGGGCTGGTGTAGAGTTACACTGTACATATCCTCTTTGTCATAATTCTGCTGCACCTGGACAGCCGATTTCCTGATGCGAGGTAGCACCAATTGCGCGCCATCACGGGTCTGCTTACAAGTGGCAGGCTTTACTTCCACGGCTGGGCTTTAGCCGCTAACATCACAAACAAAGGTTTAGCCCCGATGGAAGAAAACCACAAGATCAGCGTTTTTTGCATCCATTTCTTTTGGAAGCAACAGCAAACAGGAGATGCAGGTAAGCAATCACCATAATGAATATGCAGCCAAACCGGTTTCGGGATTCCTATCCCTTCTTCAATGGCATCTGCGAGAAATGATGATGCGAAGTGCACAGGATTTAAAGAGCCTGCCTCCGTGGGCGTGGTCGCAAAGAGCGGCCTTCTGGGTCTTGTGGTGCACAAACTGGTAGTCTCAAGTGAGTTCATCATTAAAACAGTCAATGAAAACAAAAGTTAAAACCCCAGTGGGCTGGTGTAGAGTTACACTGTACATATCCTCTTTCTCATAATTCTGCTGCTCCTGGACAGCCGATCTCCCGATGCGAGATAGCACAATTTAGGCGCCATCACGGGTCCGCTAACAAGTGGCAGGCTTTACTTCCGCGGCTGGGCTTTAGCCGCTAACATCACAACCAAAAGTTTAGCCTAGATGGAAGAAAACCACAAGATCGGCGTTTTGTGCATCCATTTCTTTTGGAAGGAACAGCAAACAGGAGATGCAGGTAAGCAATAACCATCATGAATATGCAGCCAAACCGGTTTCGGGATTCCTATCCCTTCTTCAATGGCATCTGTGAGAAATGATGATGTGAAGTGCACAGGATTTAAAGAGCCTGCCTCCGTGGGCGTGGTCGCAAAAAGCGGCCTTCTGGGTCTTGTGGTGCACAAACTGGTAGTTTCAAGTGAGTTCATCATTAAAACAGTCAATGAAAACAAAAGTTAAAACCCAAGTGGGCTGGTGTAGAGTTACACTGTACATATCCTCTTTGTCATAATTCTGCTGCTCCTGGACAGCCGATCCCCCGATGCGAGATAGCACCATTTGGGCGCCATCACGGGTCCGCTAACAAGTGGCAGGCTTTACTTCCGCGGCTGGGCTTTAGCCGCTAACATCACAACCAAAAGTTTAGCCCCGATGGAAGAAAACCACAAGATCAGCGTTTTTTGCATCCATTTCTTTTGGAAGCAACAGCAAACAGGAGATGCAGGTAAGCAATCACCATAATGAATATGCAGCCAAACCGGTTTCGGGATTCCTATCCCTTCTTCAATGGCATCTGTGAGAAATGATGATGCGAAGTGCACAGGATTTAAAGAGCCTGCCTCCGTGGGCGTGGTCGCAAAGAGCGGCCTTCTGGGTCTTGTGGTGCACAAACTGGTAGTCTCAAGTGAGTTCATCATTAAAACAGTCAATGAAAACAAAAGTTAAAACCCCAGTGGTCTGGTGTAGAGTTACACTGTACATATCCTCTTTGTCATAATTCTGCTGCTCCTGGATAGCCGATCTCCCGATGCAAGATAGCACCATTTGGGCGCCATCACAGGTCTGCTAACAAGTGGCAGGCTTTACTTCTGCGGCCGGGCTTTAGCCGCATACATCACAACCAAAAGTTTAGCCCAGATGGAAGAAAACCACAAGATCGGCGTTTTTTGCATCCATTTCTTTTGGAAGCAACAGCAAACAGGAGATGCAGGTAAGCAATCACCATCATGATATGCAGCCAAACCAGTTTCGGGATTCTAATCCCTTCTCAATGGCATCTGTGAGAAATGATGATGCGAAGTGCACGGGATTTAAAGATCTGCCTTCATGGGCGTGGTTGCAAAGAGCGGCCTTCTGGGTCTTGTGGTGCACAAACTGGTAGTCTCAGGTGAGTTCATCATTAAAACAGTCAATGAAAACAAAAGTTAAGACCCAAGGGGGCTGGTTTGGAGTTACACTGTAGATGTCCTCTTTGTCATAATTCTGCTGCTCCTGGACAGCCGATCTCTCGATGCGAGATAGCACCATTTGGGCCCCATCACGGGTCCGCTAACAAGTGGCAGGCTTTACTTCCACGGCTGGGCTTTAGACGCTAACATCACAAACAAAAGTTTAGCCCCGATGGAAGAAAACCACAAGATCGGCGTTTTTGTGCATCCATTTCTTTTGGAAGCAACAGCAAACTGGAGATGCAGGTAAGCAATCACCATCATGTATATACAGCCAAACCTGTTTCGGGATTCCTATCCCTTCTTCAATGGCATCTGCGAGAAATAACGATGTGAAGTGCATGGGATTTAAAGAGCCTGTCTCCGTGGGCGTGGTCACAAAGAGCGGCCTTCTGGGTCTTGTGGTGCACAAACTGGTAGTCTCAAGTGAGTTCATCATTAAAACAGTCAATGAAAACAAAAGTTAAAACCCAAGTGGGCTGTTTTAGAGTTACATTATACATATCCTCTTTGTCATAATTCTACTGCTCCTGGACAGCCGATCTCCCGATGCGAGATAGCACCATTTGGGTGCCATCACGGGTACGCTAACAAGTGGCAAGTTTACTTCTGCGGCTGGGCTTTAGCCGCTAACATCACAACCAAAAGTTTAGCCCCGATGGAAGAAAACTACAAAATCGGCGTTTTTTGCATCCATTTCTTTTGGAAGCAACAGCAAACAGGAGATGCAGGTAAGCAATCACCATCATGAATATGCAGCCAAACCGGTTTCGGGATTCCTATCCCTTCTCCAATGGCATCTGTGAGAAATGATGATGCGAAGTGCACTGGATTTAAAGAGCCTGCCTCCGTGGGCGTGGTCGCAAAGATCGGTCTTCTGGGTCTTGTGGTGCACAAACTTGAAGTCTCAAGTGAGTTCATCATTAAAACAGTCAATGAAAACAAAAGTTAAAACCCAAGTGGGCTGGTGTAGAGTTACACCGTACATATCCTCTTTGTCATAATTCTGCTGCTCCTGGACAGCCGATCTCCCGATGCGAGATAGCACCATTTGGGCGCCATCACGGGTCCGCTAACAAGTGGCAGGCTTTACTTCCGCGGCTGGGCTTTAGCTGCTAACATCACAACCAAAAGTTTAGCCCCGATGTAAGAAAACCACAAGATCTGCGTTTTTTGCATCCATTTCTTTTGGAAGCAACAGCAAACAGGAGATGCAGGTAAGCAATCACAATCATAAATATGCAGCCAAACCGGTTTCGGGATTCCTATCCCTTCTTCAATGGCATCTGTGAGAAATGATAATGCAAAGTGCACGGGATTTAAAGAGCCTGCCTCCATGGGCGTGGTCGCAAAGAGCGGACTTCTGGGTCTTGTGGTGCTCAAACTGGTAGTCTCAAGTGAGTTCATCATTAAAAAAGTCAATGAAAACCAAAGTTAAAACCCAGGTGGGCTGGTGTAGAGTTACACTGTACGTATCCTCTTTGTCATAATTCTGCTGCTCCTGGACAGCCGATCTCCCGATGTGAGATAGCACCAATTGGGCGCCATCACGGGTCCGCTAACAAGTGGCAGGCTTTACTTCCGTGGCTGGGCTTTAGCCGCTAACATCACAACCAAAAGTTTAGCCCCGATGGAAGAAAACCACAAGATCGGCATTTTTTGCTCCATTTCTTTTGGAAGCAACAGCAAACAGGAGATGCAGGTAAGCAATCACCATCATGAATATGCAGCCAAACCGGTTTCGGGATTCCTATCCCTTCTTCAATGGCATCTGTGAGAAATGATGATGCGAAGTGCACGGGATTTAAAGAGCCTGCCTCCATGGGCGTGGTCGCAAAGAGCGGCCTTCTGGGTCTTGTGGTGCTCAAACTGGTAGTCTCAAGTGAGTTCATCATTAAAACAGTCAATGAAAACAAAAGTTAAAAGCCAAGTGGGCTGGTGTAGAGTTTTACTGTACACATCCTCTTTGTCATAATTCTGCTGCTCCTGGACAGCCGATCTCCCGATGCGAGATAGCACCATTTGGGCCCCATCACGGGTCCGCTAACAAGTGGCAGGCTTTACTTCCGCGGCTGGGCTTTAGCCGCTAACATCACAAACAAAAGTTTAGCCCCAATGGAAGAAAACCACAAGATCGGCGTTTTTGTGCATCCATTTCTTTTGGAAGCAACAGCAAACTGGAGATGCAGGTAAGAAATCACCATCATGTATATACAGCCAAACCTGTTTCGGGATTCCTATCCCTTCTTCAATGGCATCTGTGAGAAATAATGATGCGAAGTGCACGGGATTTAAAGAGGCTGTCTCCGTGGGCGTGGTCACAAAGAGCGGCCTTCTGGGTCTTGTGGTGCACAAACTGGTAGTCTCAAGTGAGTTCATCATTAAAACAGTCAATGAAAACAAAAGTTAAAACCCAAGTGGGCTGTTTTAGAGTTAAATTATACATATCCTCTTTGTCATAATTCTACTGCTCCTGGACAGCCGATCTCCCGATGCGAGATAGCACCATTTGGGTGCCATAACGGGTCCGCTAACAAGTGGCAGGTTTACTTCTGCGGCTGGGCTTTAGCCGCTAACATCACAACCAAAAGTTTAGCCCCGATGGAAGAAAACTACAAAATCGGCGTTTTTTGCATCCATTTCTTTTGGAAGCAACAGCAAACAGGAGATGCAGGTAAGCAATCACCATCATGAATATGCAGCCAAACCGGTTTCGGGATTCCTATCCCTTCTCCAATGGCATCTGTGAGAAATGATGATGCGAAGTGCACGGGATTTAAAGAGCCTGCCTCCGTGGGCGTGGTCGCAAAGATCGGCCTTCTGGGTCTTGTGGTGCACAAACTTGTAGTCTCAAGTGAGTTCATCATTAAAACAGTCAATGAAAACAAAAGTTAAAACCCAAGTGGGCTGGTGTAGAGTTACACCGTACATATCCTCTTTGTCATAATGCTGCTGCTCCTGGACAGCCGATCTCCCGATGTGAGATAGCACCATTTGGGCGCCATCACGGGTCCGCTAACAAGTGGCAGGCTTTACTTCCGCGGCTGGGCTTTAGCTGCTAATATCACAACCAAAAGTTTAGCCCCGATGTAAGAAAACCACAAGATCGGCGTTTTTTGCATCCATTTCTTTTGGAAGCAACAGCAAACAGGAGATGCAGGTAAGCAATCACCATCATAAATATGCAGCCAAACCGGTTTCAGGATTCCTATCCCTTCTTCAATGGCATCTGTGAGAAATGATGATGCAAAGTGCACGGGATTTAAAGAGCCTGCCTCCATGGGCGTGGTCGCAAAGAGCGGACTTCTGGGTCTTGTGGTGCTCAAACTGGTAGTCTCAAGTGAGTTCATCATTAAAAAAGTCAATGAAAACCAAAGTTAAAACCCAGGTGGGCTGGTGTAGAGTTACACTGTACGTATCCTCTTTGTCATAATTCTGCTGCTCCTGGACAGCCGATCTCCCGATGTGAGATAGCACCAATTGGGCGCCATCACGGGTCCGCTAACAAGTGGCAGGCTTTACTTCCGTGGCTGGGCTTTAGCCGCTAACATCACAACCAAAAGTTTAGCCCTGATGGAAGAAAACCACAAGATCGGCATCTTTTGCATCCATTTCTTTTGGAAGCAACAGCAAACAGGAGATGCAGGTAAGCAATCACCATCATGAATATGCAGCCAAACCGGTCTCGGGATTCCTATCCCTTCTTCAATGGCATCTGTGAGAAATGATGATGCGAAGTGCACAGGATTTAAAGACCCTGCCTCCGTGGGCGTGGTCGCAAAGAGCGGCCTTTTGGGTCTTGTGGTGCACAAACAGGTAGTCTTAAGTGAGTTCATTATTAAAACAGTCAATGAAAACAAAAGTTAAAACCCAAGTGGGCTGGTATAGAGTTACACTGTACATATCCTCTTTGTCATAATTCTGCTGCTCCTGGACAGCCGATCTCCCGATGCAACATAGCACCATTTGGGCGCGATCACGGGTCCGCTAACAAGTGGCAGGCTTTACTTCCGCGGCTGGGCTTTAGCCACTAACATCACAACCAAAAGTTTAGCCCCGATGGAAGAAAACCACAAGATCGGCATTTTTTGCTCCATTTCTTTTGGAAGCAACAGCAAACAGGAGATGCAGGTAAGCAATCACCATCATGAATATGCAGCCAAACCGATTTCGGGATTCCTATCCCTTCTTCAATGGCATCTGTGAGAAATGATGATGCGAAGTGCACGGGATTTAAAGAGCCTGCCTCCATGGGCGTGGTCGCAAAGAGCGGCCTTCTGGGTCTTGTGGTGCTCAAACTGGTAGTCTCAAGTGAGTTCATCATTAAAACAGTCAATGAAAACAAAAGTTAAAACCCAAGTGGGCTGGTGTAGAGTTTTACTGTACACATCCTCTTTGTCATAATTCTGCTGCTCCTGGACAGCCGATCTCCTGATGCGAGATTGCACCATTTGGGCGCCATCGCGGGTCCGCTAGCAAGTGGCAGGCTTTAATTCTGCTGCTGGGCTTTAGCCGCTAATATCACAACCAAAAGTTTATCCCCGATGGAAGAAAACCACAAGATCGGCGTTTTTTGCATCCATTTCTTTTGGAAGCAACAGCAAACAGGAGATGCAGGTAAGCAATCACCATCATGAATATGCAGCCAAACCGGTTTCGGGATTCCTATCCCTTCTCCAATGGCATCTGTGAGAAATGATGATGCGAAGTGCACGGGATTTAAAGAGCCTGCCTCCATGGGCGTGATCGCAAAGAGCGGCCTTCTGGGTCTTGTGGTGCACAAACTGGTAGTCTCAAGTGAGTTCATCATTAAAACAGTCAATGAAAACAAAAGTTAAAACCCAAGTGGACTGTTTTAGAGTTACATTATACATATCCTCTTTGTCATAATTCTACTGCTCCTGGACAGCCGATCTCCCGATGTGAGATAGCACCATTTGGGCGCCATCACGGGTCCGCTAACAAGTGGCAGGTTTACTTCTGCGGCTGGGCTTTAGCCGCTAACATCACAACCAAAAGTTTATCTCCGATGGAAGAAAACCACAAGATCGGCGTTTTTTGCATCCATTTCTTTTGGAAGCAACAGCAAACAGGAGATGCAGGTAAGCAATCACCATCATGAATATGCAGCCAAACCGGTTTCGGGATTCCTATCCCTTCTTCAATGGCATCTGTGAGAAATGATGATGCGAAGTGCACAGGATTTAAAGACCCTGCCTCCGTGGGCGTGGTCGCAAAGATCGGCCTTCTGGGTCTTGTGGTGCACAAACTTGTAGTCTCAAGTGAGTTCATCATTAAAACAGTCAATGAAAACAAAAGTTAAAACCCAAGTGGGCTGGTGTAGAGTTACACTGTACATATCCTCTTTGTCATAATTCTGCTGCTCCTGGACAGCCGATCTCTCGATGCAAGATAGCACCATTTGGGCGCCATCACGGGTCCGCTAACAAGTGGCAGGCTTTACTTCCGCGGCTGGGCTTTAGCCGCTAACATCACAACCAAAAGTTTAGCCCCGATGGAAGAAAACCACAAGATATGCGTTTTTTTGCATCCGTTTCTTTTGGAAGCAACAGCAAACAGGAGATGCAGGTAAGCAATCACCATCATGAATATGCAGCCAAACAGGTTTCGGGATTCCTATCCCTTCTTCAATGGCATCTGTGAGAAATGATGATGCAAAGTGCATGGGATTTAAAGAGCCTGCCTCAGTGGGCGTGGTCGCTAAGAGCGGCCTTCTGGGTCTTATGATGCACAAACTGGTAGTCTCAAGTGAGTTCATCATTAAAACAGTCAATGAAAACAAAAGTTAAAACCCAAATGGGCTGGTGTAGCGTTACACTGTACATATCCTCTTTGTCATAATTCTGCTGCTCCTGGACAGCCGATCTCCCGATGCGAGATAGCACCATTTGGGCGCCATCACGGGTCCGCTAACAAGTGGCAGGCTTTACTTCCGCGGCTGGGCTTTAGCCGCTAACATCACAACCAAAAGTTTAGCCCCGATGGAAGAAAACCACAAGATCAGCGTTTTTTGCATCCATTTCTTTTGGAAGCAACAGCAAACAGGAGATGCAGGTAAGCAATCACCATAATGAATATGCAGCCAAACCGGTTTCGGGATTCCTATCCCTTCTTCAATGGCATCTGTGAGAAATGATGATGCGAAGTGCACAGGATTTAAAGAGCCTGCCTCCGTGGGCGTGGTCGCAAAGAGCGGCCTTCTGGGTCTTGTGGTGCACAAACTGGTAGTCTCAAGTGAGTTCATCATTAAAACAGTCAATGAAAACAAAAGTTAAAACCCCAGTGGGCTGGTGTAGAGTTACACTGTACATATCCTCTTTGTCATAATTCTGCTGCTCCTGGATAGCCGATCTCCCGATGCAAGATAGCACCATTTGGGCGCCATCACAGGTCCGCTAACAAGTGGCAGGCTTTACTTCTGCGGCTGGGCTTTAGCCGCATACATCACAACCAAAAGTTTAGCCCAGATGGAAGAAAACCACAAGATCGGCGTTTTTTGCATCCATTTCTTTTGGAAGCAACAGCAAACAGGAGATGCAGGTAAGCAATCACCATCATGATATGCAGCCAAACCAGTTTCGGGATTCTAATCCCTTCTCAATGGCATCTGTGAGAAATGATGATGCGAAGTGCACGGGATTTAAAGATCTGCCTTCATGGGCGTGGTTGCAAAGAGCGGCCTTCTGGGTCTTGTGGTGCACAAACTGGTAGTCTCAGGTGAGTTCATCATTAAAACAGTCAATGAAAACAGAAGTTAAGACCCAAGGGGGCTGGTTTGGAGTTACACTGTAGATGTCCTCTTTGTCATAATTCTGCTGCTCCTGGACAGCCGATCTCTCGATGCGAGATAGCACCATTTGGGCCCCATCACGGGTCCGCTAACAAGTGGCAGGCTTTACTTCCACGGCTGGGCTTTAGACGCTAACATCACAAACAAAAGTTTAGCCCCGATGGAAGAAAACCACAAGATCGGCGTTTTTGTGCATCCATTTCTTTTGGAAGCAACAGCAAACTGGAGATGCAGGTAAGCAATCACCATCATGTATATACAGCCAAACCTGTTTCGGGATTCCTATCCCTTCTTCAATGGCATCTGTGAGAAATAACGATGTGAAGTGCATGGGATTTAAAGAGCCTGTCTCCGTGGGCGTGGTCACAAAGAGCGGCCTTCTGGGTCTTGTGGTGCACAAACTGGTAGTCTCAAGTGAGTTCATCATTAAAACAGTCAATGAAAACAAAAGTTAAAACCCAAGTGGGCTGTTTTAGAGTTACATTATACATATCCTCTTTGTCATAATTCTACTGCTCCTGGACAGCCGATCTCCCGATGCGAGATAGCACCATTTGGGTGCCATCACGGGTACGCTAACAAGTGGCAGGTTTACTTCTGTGGCTGGGCTTTAGCCGCTAACATCACAACCAAAAGTTTAGCCCCGATGGAAGAAAACTACAAAATCGGCGTTTTTTGCATCCATTTCTTTTGGAAGCAACAGCAAACAGGAGATGCAGGTAAGCAATCACCATCATGAATATGCAGCCAAACCGGTTTCGGGATTCCTATCCCATCTCCAATGGCATCTGTGAGAAATGATGATGCGAAGTGCACTGGATTTAAAGAGCCTGCCTCCGTGGGCGTGGTCGCAAAGATCGGCCTTCTGGGTCTTGTGGTGCACAAACTTGTAGTCTCAAGTGAGTTCATCATTAAAACAGTCAATGAAAACAAAAGTTAAAACCCAAGTGGGCTGGTGTAGAGTTACACCGTACATATCCTCTTTGTCATAATTCTGCTGCTCCTGGACAGCCGATCTCCCGATGCGAGATAGCACCATTTGGGCGCCATCACGGGTCCGCTAACAAGTGGCAGGCTTTACTTCCGCTGCTGGGCTTTAGCTGCTAACATCACAACCAAAAGTTTAGCCCCGATGTAAGAAAACCACAAGATCTGCGTTTTTTGCATCCATTTCTTTTGGAAGCAACAGCAAACAGGAGATGCAGGTAAGCAATCACAATCATAAATATGCAGCCAAACCGGTTTCGGGATTCCTATCCCTTCTTCAATGGCATCTGTGAGAAATGATGATGCAAAGTGCACGGGATTTAAAGAGCCTGCCTCCATGGGCGTGGTCGCAAAGAGCGGACTTCTGGGTCTTGTGGTGCTCAAACTGGTAGTCTCAAGTGAGTTCATCATTAAAAAAGTCAATGAAAACCAAAGTTAAAACCCAGGTGGGCTGGTGTAGAGTTACACTGTACGTATCCTCTTTGTCATAATTCTGCTGCTCCTGGACAGCCGATCTCCCGATGTGAGATAGCACCAATTGGGCGCCATCACGGGTCCGCTAACAAGTGGCAGGCTTTACTTCCGTGGCTGGGCTTTAGCCGCTAACATCACAACCAAAAGTTTAGCCCCGATGGAAGAAAACCACAAGATCGGCATTTTTTGCTCCATTTCTTTTGGAAGCAACAGCAAACAGGAGATGCAGGTAAGCAATCACCATCATGAATATGCAGCCAAACCGGTTTCGGGATTCCTATCCCTTCTTTAATGGCATCTGTGAGAAATGATGATGCGAAGTGCACGGGATTTAAAGAGCCTGCCTCCATGGGCGTGGTCGCAAAGAGCGGACTTCTGGGTCTTGTGGTGCTCAAACTGGTAGTCTCAAGTGAGTTCATCATTAAAAAAGTCAATGAAAACCAAAGTTAAAACCCAGGTGGGCTGGTGTAGAGTTACACTGTACGTATCCTCTTTGTCATAATTCTGCTGCTCCTGGACAGCCGATCTCCCGATGTGAGATAGCACCAATTGGGCGCCATCACGGGTCCGCTAACAAGTGGCAGGCTTTACTTCCGTGGCTGGGCTTTAGCCGCTAACATCACAACCAAAAGTTTAGCCCCGATGGAAGAAAACCACAAGATCGGCATTTTTTGCTCCATTTCTTTTGGAAGCAACAGCAAACAGGAGATGCAGGTAAGCAATCACCATCATGAATATGCAGCCAAACCGGTTTCGGGATTCCTATCCCTTCTTCAATGGCATCTGTGAGAAATGATGATGCGAAGTGCACGGGATTTAAAGAGCCTGCCTCCATGGGCGTGGTCGCAAAGAGCGGCCTTCTGGGTCTTGTGGTGCTCAAACTGGTAGTCTCAAGTGAGTTCATCATTAAAACAGTCAATGAAAACAAAAGTTAAAACCCAAGTGGGCTGGTGTAGAGTTTTACTGTACACATCCTCTTTGTCATAATTCTGCTGCTCCTGGACAGCCGATCTCCCGATGCGAGATAGCACCATTTGGGCCCCATCACGGGTCCGCTAACAAGTGGCAGGCTTTACTTCCGCGGCTGGGCTTTAGCCGCTAACATCACAAACAAAAGTTTAGCCCCATGGAAGAAAACCACAAGATCGGCGTTTTTGTGCATCCATTTCTTTTGGAAGCAACAGCAAACTGGAGATGCAGGTAAGAAATCACCATCATGTATATACAGCCAAACCTGTTTCGGGATTCCTATCCCTTCTTCAATGGCATCTGTGAGAAATAATGATGCGAAGTGCACGGGATTTAAAGAGGCTGTCTTCGTGGGCGTGGTCACAAAGAGCGGCCTTCTGGGTCTTGTGGTGCACAAACTGGTAGTCTCAAGTGAGTTCATCATTAAAACAGTCAATGAAAACAAAAGTTAAAACCCAAGTGGGCTGTTTTAGAGTTAAATTATACATATCCTCTTTGTCATAATTCTACTGCTCCTGGACAGCCGATCTCCCGATGCGAGATAGCACCATTTGGGTGCCATCACGGGTCCGCTAACAAGTGGCAGGTTTACTTCTGCGGCTGGGCTTTAGCCGCTAACATCACAACCAAAAGTTTAGCCCCGATGGAAGAAAACTACAAAATCGGCGTTTTTTGCATCCATTTCTTTTGGAAGCAACAGCAAACAGGAGATGCAGGTAAGCAATCACCATCATGAATATGCAGCCAAACCGGTTTCGGGATTCCTATCCCTTCTCCAATGGCATCTGTGAGAAATGATGATGCGAAGTGCACGGGATTTAAAGAGCCTGCCTCCGTGGGCGTGGTTGCAAAGATCGGCCTTCTGGGTCTTGTGGTGCACAAACTTGTAGTCTCAAGTGAGTTCATCATTAAAACAGTCAATGAAAACAAAAGTTAAAACCCAAGTGGGCTGGTGTAGAGTTACACCGTACATATCCTCTTTGTCATAATGCTGCTGCTCCTGGACAGCCGATCTCCCGATGTGAGATAGCACCATTTGGGCGCCATCACGGGTCCGCTAACAAGTGGCAGGCTTTACTTCCGCGGCTGGGCTTTAGCTGCTAATATCACAACCAAAAGTTTAGCCCCGATGTAAGAAAACCACAAGATCGGCGTTTTTTGCATCCATTTCTTTTGGAAGCAACAGCAAACAGGAGATGCAGGTAAGCAATCACCATCATAAATATGCAGCCAAACCGGTTTCAGGATTCCTATCCCTTCTTCAATGGCATCTGTGAGAAATGATGATGCAAAGTGCACGGGATTTAAAGAGCCTGCCTCCATGGGCGTGGTCGCAAAGAGCAGACTTCTGGGTCTTGTGGTGCTCAAACTGGTAGTCTCAAGTGAGTTCATCATTAAAAAAGTCAATGAAAACCAAAGTTAAAACCCAGGTGGGCTGGTGTAGAGTTACACTGTACGTATCCTCTTTGTCATAATTCTGCTGCTCCTGGACAGCCGATCTCCCGATGTGAGATAGCACCAATTGGGCGCCATCACGGGTCCGCTAACAAGTGGCAGGCTTTACTTCCGTGGCTGGGCTTTAGCCGCTAACATCACAACCAAAAGTTTAGCCCTGATGGAAGAAAACCACAAGATCGGCATCTTTTGCATCCATTTCTTTTGGAAGCAACAGCAAACAGGAGATGCAGGTAAGCAATCACCATCATGAATATGCAGCCAAACCGGTCTCGGGATTCCTATCCCTTCTTCAATGGCATCTGTGAGAAATGATGATGCGAAGTGCACAGGATTTAAAGACCCTGCCTCCGTGGGCGTGGTCGCAAAGAGCGGCCTTCTGGGTCTTGTGGTGCACAAACAGGTAGTCTCAAGTGAGTTCATTATTAAAACAGTCAATGAAAACAAAAGTTAAAACCCAAGTGGGCTGGTATAGAGTTACACTGTACATATCCTCTTTGTCATAATTCTGCTGCTCCTGGACAGCCGATCTCCCGATGCAACATAGCACCATTTGGGCGCGATCACGGGTCCGCTAACAAGTGGCAGGCTTTACTTCTGCGGCTGGGCTTTAGCCGCTAACATCACAACCAAAAGTTTAGCCCAGATGGAAGAAAACCACAAGATCGGCGTTTTTTGCATCCATTTCTATTGGAAGCAACAGCAAACAGGAGATGCAGGTAAGCAATCACCATCATGAATATGCAGCCAAACCGGTTTCAGGATTCCTATCCCTTCTTCAATGGCATCTGTGAGAAATGATGATGTGAAGTTCATGGGATTTAAAGAGCCTGCCTCTGTGGGCGTGGTCGCAAAGAGCGGCCTTCTGGGTCTTATGGTGCACAAACTGGTAGTCTCAAGTGAGTTCATCATTAAAACAGTCAATGAAAACAAAAGTTAAAACCCAAGTGGGCTGGTGTAGAGTTACACTGTACATATCCTCTTTGTCATATTTCTGCTGCTCCTGGACAGCCGATCTCCCGATGTGAGATAGCACCATTTGGGCGCCCTCACGGGTCCGCTAACAAGTGGCAGGCTTTACTTCCGCGGCTGGGCTTTAGCCACTAACATCACAACCAAAAGTTTAGCCCCGATGGAAGAAAACCACAAGATCGGCATTTTTTGCTCCATTTCTTTTGGAAGCAACAGCAAACAGGAGATGCAGGTAAGCAATCACCATCATGAATATGCAGCCAAACCGGTTTCGGGATTCCTATCCCTTCTTCAATGGCATCTGTGAGAAATGATGATGCGAAGTGCACGGGATTTAAAGAGCCTGCCTCCATGGGCGTGGTCGCAAAGAGCGGCCTTCTGGGTCTTGTGGTGCTCAAACTGGTAGTCTCAAGTGAGTTCATCATTAAAACAGTCAATGAAAACAAAAGTTAAAACCCAAGTGGGCTGGTGTAGAGTTTTACTGTACACATCCTCTTTGTCATAATTCTGCTGCTCCTGGACAGCCGATCTCCTGATGCGAGATTGCACCATTTGGGCGCCATCACGGGTCCGCTAGCAAGTGGCAGGCTTTAATTCTGCTGCTGGGCTTTAGCCGCTAACATCACAACCAAAAGTTTATCCCCGATGGAAGAAAACCACAAGATCGGCGTTTTTTGCATCCATTTCTTTTGGAAGGAACAGCAAACAGGAGATGCAGGTAAGCAATCACCATCATGAATATGCAGCCAAACCGGTTTCGGGATTACTATCCCTTCTCCAATGGCATCTGTGAGAAATGATGATGCGAAGTGCACGGGATTTAAAGAGCCTGCCTCCATGGGCGTGATCGCAAAGAGCGGCCTTCTGGGTCTTGTGGTGCACAAACTGGTAGTCTCAAGTGAGTTCATCATTAAAACAGTCAATGAAAACAAAAGTTAAAACCCAAGTGGACTGTTTTAGAGTTACATTATACATATCCTCTTTGTCATAATTCTACTGCTCCTGGACAGCCGATCTCCCGATGTGAGATAGCACCATTTGGGCGCCATCACGGGTCCGCTAACAAGTGGCAGGTTTATTTCTGCGGCTGGGCTTTAGCCGCTAACATCACAACCAAAAGTTTATCCCCGATGGAAGAAAACCACAAGATCGGCGTTTTTTGCATCCATTTCTTTTGGAAGCAACAGCAAACAGGAGATGCAGGTAAGCAATCACCATCATGAATATGCAGCCAAACCGGTTTCGGGATTCCTATCCCTTCTTCAATGGCATCTGTGAGAAATGATGATGCGAAGTGCACAGGATTTAAAGACCCTGCCTCCGTGGGCGTGGTCGCAAAGATCGGCCTTCTGGGTCTTGTGGTGCACAAACTTGTAGTCTCAAGTGAGTTCATCATTAAAACAGTCAATGAAAACAAAAGTTAAAACCCAAGTGGGCTGGTGTAGAGTTACACTGTACATATCCTCTTTGTCATAATTCTGCTGCTCCTGGACAGCCGATCTCTCGATGCAAGATAGCACCATTTGGGCGCCATCACGGGTCCGCTAACAAGTGGCAGGCTTTACTTCCGCGGCTGGGCTTTAGCCGCTAACATCACAACCAAAAGTTTAGCCCCGATGGAAGAAAACCACAAGATATGCGTTTTTTTGCATCCATTTCTTTTGGAAGCAACAGCAAACAGGAGATGCAGGTAAGCAATCACCATCATGAATATGCAGCCAAACAGGTTTCGGGATTCCTATCCCTTCTTCAATGGCATCTGTGAGAAATGATGATGCGAAGTGCATGGGATTTAAAGAGCCTGCCTCAGTGGGCGTGGTCGCAAAGAGCGGCCTTCTGGGTCTTATGGTGCACAAACTGGTAGTCTCAAGTGAGTTCATCATTAAAACAGTCAATGAAAACAAAAGTTAAAACCCAAATGGGCTGGTGTAGAGTTACACTGTACATATCCTCTTTGTCATAATTCTGCTGCTCCTGGACAGCCGATCTCCCGATGCGAGATAGCACCATTTGGGCGCCATCACGGGTCCGCTAACAAGTGGCAGGCTTTACTTCCGCGGCTGGGCTTTAGCCGCTAACATCACAACCAAAAGTTTAGCCCCGATGGAAGAAAACCACAAGATCAGCGTTTTTTGCATCCATTTCTTTTGGAAGCAACAGCAAACAGGAGATGCAGGTAAGCAATCACCATAATGAATATGCAGCCAAACCGGTTTAGGGATTCCTATCCCTTCTTCAATGGCATCTGTGAGAAATGATGATGCGAAGTGCACAGGATTTAAAGAGCCTGCCTCCGTGGGCGTGGTCGCAAAGAGCGGCCTTCTGGGTCTTGTGGTGCACAAACTGGTAGTCTCAAGTGAGTTCATCATTAAAACAGTCAATGAAAACAAAAGTTAAAACCCCAGTGGGCTGGTGTAGAGTTACACTGTACATATCCTCTTTGTCATAATTCTGCTGCTCCTGGATAGCCGATCTCCCGATGCAAGATAGCACCATTTGGGCGCCATCACAGGTCCGCTAACAAGTGGCAGGCTTTACTTCTGCGGCTGGGCTTTAGCCGCATACATCACAACCAAAAGTTTAGCCCAGATGGAAGAAAACCACAAGATCGGCGTTTTTTGCATCCATTTCTTTTGGAAGCAACAGCAAACAGGAGATGCAGGTAAGCAATCACCATCATGATATGCAGCCAAACCAGTTTCGGGATTCTAATCCCTTCTCAATGGCATCTGTGAGAAATGATGATGCGAAGTGCACAGGATTTAAAGATCTGCCTTCATGGGCGTGGTGGCAAAGAGCGGCCTTCTAGGTCTTGTGGTGCACAAACTGGTAGTCTCAAGTGAGTTCATCATTAAAACAGTCAATGAAAACAAAAGTTAAAACCCAAGGGGGCTGGTTTGGAGTTACACTGTAGATGTCCTCTTTGTCATAATTCTGCTGCTCCTGGACAGCCGATCTCCCGATGCCAGATAGCACCATTTGGGTCCCATCACGGGTCCGCTAACAAGTGGCAGGCTTTACTTCCGCGGCTGGGCTTTAGCCGCTAACATCACAAACAAAATTTAGCCCCGATGGAAGAAAACCACAAGATCGGCGTTTTTGTGCATCCATTTCTTTTGGAAGCAACAGCAAACTGGAGATGCAGGTAAGCAATCACCATCATGTATATACAGCCAAACCTGTTTCGGGATTCCTATCCCTTCTTCAATGGCATCTGTGAGAAATAATGATGCGAAGTGCACGGGATTTAAAGAGCCTGTCTCAGTGGGCGTGGTCACAAAGAGCGGCCTTCTGGGTCTTGTGGTGCACAAACTGGTAGTCTCAAGTGAGTTCATCATTAAAACAGTCAATGAAAACAAAAGTTAAAACCCAAGTGGGCTGTTTTAGAGTTACATTATACATATCCTCTTTGTCATAATTCTACTGCTCCTGGACAGCCGATCTCCCGATGCGAGATAGCACCATTTGGGCACCATCACGGGTCCGCTAACAAGTGGCAGGTTTACTTCTGCGGCTGGGCTTTAGCCGCTAACATCACAACCAAAAGTTTAGCCCCGATGGAAGAAAACTACAAAATCGGCGTTTTTTGCATCCATTTCTTTTGGAAGCAACAGCAAACAGGAGATGCAGGTAAGCAATCACCATCATGAATATGCAGCCAAACCGGTTTCGGGATTCCTATCCCTTCTCCAATGGCATCTGTGAGAAATGATTATGCGAAGTGCACGGGATTTAAAGAGCCTGCCTCCGTGGGCGTGGTCGCAAAGATCGGCCTTCTGGGTCTTGTGGTGCACAAACTTGTAGTCTCAAGTGAGTTCATCATTAAAACAGTCAATGAAAACAAAAGTTAAAACCCAAGTGGGCTGGTGTAGAGTTACACCGTACATATCCTCTTTGTCATAATTCTGCTGCTCCTGGACAGCCGATCTCCCGATGCGAGATAGCACCATTTGGGCGCCATCACGGGTCCGCTAACAAGTGGCAGGCTTTACTTCCGTGGCTGGGCTTTAGCTGCTAACATCACAACCAAAAGTTTAGCCCCGATGTAAGAAAACCACAAGATCGGCGTTTTTTGCATCCATTTCTTTTGGAAGCAACAGCAAACAGGAGATGCAGGTAAGCAATCACCATCATAAATATGCAACCAAACCGGTTTCGGGATTCCTATCCCTTCTTCAATGGCATCTGTGAGAAATGATGATGCAAAGTGCACGGGATTTAAAGAGCCTGCCTCCAAGGGCGTGGTCGCAAAGAGCGGCCTTCTGGGTCTTGTGGTGCTCAAACTGGTAGTCTCAAGTGAGTTCATCATTAAAATAGTCAATGAAAACCAAAGTTAAAACCCAAGTGGGCTGGTGTAGAGTTACACTGTACGTATCCTCTTTGTCATAATTCTGCTGCTCCTGGACAGCCGATCTCCCGATGCAACATAGCACCATTTGGGCGCCATCACGGGTCCGCTAACAAGTGGCAGGCTTTACTACTGCTTAATTCAGAGACTCTGTCCATCACCACCCCTTGTTGTAAATTATTTTGTCCACCCTAAGCGTGGAAGGGTATACTCAGATGTGAGTCCCTTGCTCATTGCACCATCAGGATTCAAGCAAGCCGGGCCGAAGACGGCTGAAATGCCAGAAACCGGTCCCCGGAAGCTTGTTTCCTTCCCAGTGTAAGAATTGGCTTTTGTAGTCTGGTCTGCCCTGTTCCCATGATGCACTGGGCCAGGGACAGACTAATTTGCATACAGCCAGGTTCTGAAACTGGGATGGTGCAATGAGCTAAAAAACGGTGTTGGATCTAGCCCTGATCTCTTGACTGGGTGAGAGTATTCTGCTTAATTCAGAGACTCTGTCCATCACCACCCCTTGTTGTAAATTATTTTGTCCACCCTAAGCGTGGAAGGGTATACTCAGATGTGAGTCCCTTGCTCATTGCACCATCAGGATTCAAGCAAGCCGGGACGAAGACGGCTGAAATGCCAGAAACCGGTCCCCGGAAGCTTGTTTCCTTCCCAGTGTAAAAATTGGCTTTTGTAGTCTGGTCTGCCCTGTTCCCATGATGCACTGGGCCAGGGACAGACTAATTTGCATACAGCCAGGTTCTGAAACTGGGATGGTGCAATGAGCTAAAAAACGGTGTTGGATCTAGCCCTGATCTCTTGACTGGGTGAGAGTATTCTGCTTAATTCAGAGACTCTGTCCATCACCACCCCTTGTTGTAAATTATTTTGTCCACCCTAAGCGTGGAAGGGTATACTCAGATGTGAGTCCCTTGCTCATTGCACCATCAGGATTCAAGCAAGCTGGGCAGAAGACGGCTGAAATGCCAGAAACCGGTCCCCGGAAGCTTGTTTCCTTCCAAGTGTAAGAATTGGCTTTTGTAGTCTGGTCTGCCCTGTTCCCATGATGCACTGGGCCAGGGACAGACTAATTTGCATACAGCCAGGTTCTGAAACTGGGATGGTGCAATGAGCTAAAAAACGGTGTTGGATCTAGCCCTGATCTCTTGACTGGGTGAGAGTATTCTGCTTAATTCAGAGACTCTGTCCATCACCACCCCTTGTTGTAAATTATTTTGTCCACCCTAAGCGTGGAAGGGTATACTCAGATGTGAGTCCCTTGCTCATTGCACCATCAGGATTCAAGCAAGCCGGGCCGAAGACGGCTGAAATGCCAGAAACCGGTCCCCGGAAGCTTGTTTCCTTCCCAGTGTAAGAATTGGCTTTTGTAGTCTGGTCTGCCCTGTTCCCATGATGCACTGGGCCAGGGACAGACTAATTTGCATACAGCCAGGTTCTGAAACTGGGATGGTGCAATGAGCTAAAAAACGGTGTTGGATCTAGCCCTGATCTCTTGACTGGGTGAGAGTATTCTGCTTAATTCAGAGACTCTGTCCATCACCACCCCTTGTTGTAAATTATTTTGTCCACCCTAAGCGTGGAAGGGTATACTCAGATGTGAGTCCCTTGCTCATTGCACCATCAGGATTCAAGTAAGCCGGGTCGAAGACGGCTGAAATGACAGAAACCGGTCCCCGGAAGCTTGTTTCCTTCCCAGTGTAAGAATTGGCTTTTGTAGTCTGGTCTGCCCTGTTCCCATGATGCACTGGGCCAGGGACAGACTAATTTGCATACAGCCAGGTAATGAAACTGGGATGGTGCAATGAGCTAAAAAACGGTGTTGGATCTAGCCCTGATCTCTTGACTGGGTGAGAGTATTCTGCTTAATTCAGAGACTCTGTCCATCACCACCCCTTGTTGTAAATTATTTTGTCCACCCTAAGCGTGGAAGGGTATACTCAGATGTGAGTCCCTTGCTCATTGCACCATCAGGATTCAAGCAAGCCGGGCCGAAGACGGCTGAAATGCCAGAAACCGGTCCCCGGAAGCTTGTTTCCTTCCCAGTGTAAGAATTAGCTTTTGTAGTCTGGTCTGCCCTGTTCCCATGATGCACTGGGCCAGGGACAGACTAATTTGCATACAGCCAGGTTCTGAAACTGGGATGGTGCAATGAGCTAAAAAACGGTGTTGGATCTAGCCCTGATCTCTTGACTGGGTGAGAGTATTCTGCTTAATTCAGAGACTCTGTCCATCACCACCCCTTGTTGTAAATTATTTTGTCCACCCTAAGCGTGGAAGGGTATACTCAGATGTGAGTCCCTTGCTCATTGCACCATCAGGATTCAAGCAAGCCGGGCCGAAGACGGCTGAAATGCCAGAAACCGGTCCCCGGAAGCTTGTTTCCTTCCCAGTGTAAGAATTGGCTTTTGTAGTCTGGTCTGCCCTGTTCCCATGATGCACTGGGCCAGGGACAGACTAATTTGCATACAGCCAGGTTCTGAAACTGGGATGGTGCAATGAGCTAAAAAACGGTGTTGGATCTAGCCCTGATCTCTTGACTGGGTGAGAGTATTCTGCTTAATTCAGAGACTCTGTCCATCACCACCCCTTGTTGTAAATTATTTTGTCCACCCTAAGCGTGGAAGGGTATACTCAGATGTGAGTCCCTTGCTCATTGCACCATCAGGATTCAAGCAAGCCGGGCCGAAGACGGCTGAAATGCCAGAAACCAGTCCCCGGAAGCTTGTTTCCTTCCCAGTGTAAGAATTGGCTTTTGTAGTCTGGTCTGCCCTGTTCCCATGATGCACTGGGCCAGGGACAGACTAATTTGCATACAGCCAGGTTCTGAAACTGGGATGGTGCAATGAGCTAAAAAACGGTGTTGGATCTAGCCCTGATCTCTTGACTGGGAGAGAGTATTCTGCTTAATTCAGAGACTCTGTCCATCACCACCCCTTGTTGTAAATTATTTTGTCCACCCTAAGCGTGGAAGGGTATACTCAGATGTGAGTCCCTTGCTCATTGCACCATCAGGATTCAAGCAAGCCGGGCCGAAGACGGCTGAAATGCCAGAAACCGGTCCCCGGAAGCTTGTTTCCTTCCCAGTGTAAGAATTGGCTTTTGTAGTCTGGTCTGCCCTGTTCCCATGATGCACTGGGCCAGGGACAGACTAATTTGCATACAGCCAGGTTCTGAAACTGGGATGGTGCAATGAGCTAAAAAACGGTGTTGGATCTAGCCCTGATCTCTTGACTGGGTGAGAGTATTCTGCTTAATTCAGAGACTCTGTCCATCACCACCCCTTGTTGTAAATTATTTTGTCCACCCTAAGCGTGGAAGGGTATACTCAGATGTGAGTCCCTTGCTCATTGCACCATCAGGATTCAAGCAAGCCGGGCCGAAGACGGCTGAAAAGCCAGAAACCGGTCCCCGGAAGCTTGTTTCCTTCCCAGTGTAAGAATTGGCTTTTGTAGTCTGGTCTGCCCTGTTCCCATGATGCACTGGGCCAGGGACAGACTAATTTGCATACAGCCAGGTTCTGAAACTGGGATGGTGCAATGAGCTAAAAAACGGTGTTGGATCTAGCCCTGATCTCTTGACTGGGTGAGAGTATTCTGCTTAATTCAGAGACTCTGTCCATCACCACCCCTTGTTGTAAATTAGGCTTTACTTCTGCGGCTGGGCTTTAGCTGCTAACATCACAACCAAAAGTTTAGCCCAGATGGAAGAAAACCACAAGATCAGCGTTTTTTGCATCCATTTCTATTGGAAGCAACAGCAAACAGGAGATGCAGGTAAGCAATCACCATCATGAATATGCAGCCAAACCGGTTTCGGGATTCCTATCCCTTCTTCAATGGCATCTGTAAGAAATGATGATGTGACGTTCATGGGATTTAAAGAGCCTGCCTCTGTGGGCGTGGTCGCAAAGAGCGGCCTTCTGGGTCTTATGGTGCACAAACTGGTAGTCTCAAGTGAGTTCATCATTAAAACAGTCAATGAAAACAAAAGTTAAAACCCAAGTGGGCTGGTGTAGAGTTACACTGTACATATCCTCTTTGTCATATTTCTGCTGCTCCTGGACAGCCGATCTCCCGATGTGAGATAGCACCATTTGGGCGCCCTCACGGGTCCGCTAACAAGTGGCAGGCTTTACTTCCGCGGCTGGGCTTTAGCCGCTAACATCACAACCAAAAGTTTAGCCCCGATGGAAGAAAACCACAAGATCGGCATTTTTTGCTCCATTTCTTTTGGAAGCAACAGCAAACAGGAGATGCAGGTAAGCAATCACCATCATGAATATGCAGCCAAACCGGTTTCGGGATTCCTATCCATTCTTCAATGGCATCTGTGAGAAATGATGATGCGAAGTGCACGGGATTTAAAGAGCCTGCCTCCATGGGCGTGGTCGCAAAGATCGGCCTTCTGGGTCTTGTGGTGCACAAACTTGTAGTCTCAAGTGAGTTCTTCATTAAAACAGTCAATGAAAACAAAAGTTAAAACCCAAGTGGGCTGGTGTAGAGTTACACTGTACATATCCTCTTTGTCATAATTCTGCTGCTCCTGGACAGCCGATCTCCCGATGCAAGATAGCACCATTTGGGCGCCATCACGGGTCCGCTAACAAGTGGCAGGCTTTACTTCCGCGGCTGGGCTTTAGCCGCTAACATCACAACCAAAAGTTTAGCCCAGATGGAAGAAAACCACAAGATCGGCGTTTTTTGCATCCATTTCTATTGGAAGCAACAGCAAACAGGAGATGCAGGTAAGCAATCACCATCATGAATATGCAGCCAAACCGGTTTCGGGATTCCTATCCCTTCATCAATGGCATCTGTGAGAAATGATGATGTGAAGTTCATGGGATTTAAAGAGCCTGCCTCTGTGGGCGTGGTCGCAAAGAGCGGCCTTCTGGGTCTTATGGTGCACAAACTGGTAGTCTCAAGTGAGTTCATCATTAAAACAGTCAATGAAAACAAAAGTTAAAACCCAAGTGGGCTGGTGTAGAGTAACACTGTACATATCCTCTTTGTCATATTTCTGCTGCTCCTGGACAGCCGATCTCCCGATGTGAGATAGCACCATTTGGGCGCCCTCACGGGTCCGCTAACAAGTGGCAGGCTTTACTACCGCGGCTGGGCTTTAGCCGCTAACATCACAACCAAAAGTTTAGCCCCGATGGAAGAAAACCACAAGATCGGCATTTTTTGCTCCATTTCTTTTGGAAGCAACAGCAAACAGGAGATGCAGGTAAGCAATCACCATTATGAATATGCAGCCAAACCGGTTTCGGGATTCCTATCCATTCTTCAATGGCATCTGTGAGAAATGATGATGCGAAGTGCACGGGATTTAAAGAGCCTGCCTCCATGGGCGTGGTCGCAAAGAGCGGCCTTCTGGGTCTTGTGGTGCTCAAACTGGTAGTCTCAAGTGAGTTCATCATTAAAACAGTCAATGAAAACAAAAGTTAAAACCCTAGTGGGCTGGTGTAGAGTTTTACTGTACACATCCTCTTTGTCATAATTCTGCTGCTCCTGGACAGCCGATCTCCTGATGCGAGATTGCACCACTTGGGCGCCATCACGGGTCCGCTAGCAAGTGGCAGGCTTTAATGCTGCTGCTGGGCTTTAGCCGCTAACATCACAACCAAAAGTTTATCCCCGATGGAAGAAAACCACAAGATCGGCGTTTTTTGCATCCATTTCTTTTGGAAGCAACAGCAAACAGGAGATGCAGGTAAGCAATCACCATCATGAATATGCAGCCAAACCGGTTTCGGGATTCCTATCCCTTCTCCAATGGCATCTGTGAGAAATGATGATGCGAAGTGCACGGGATTTAAAGAGCCTGCCTCCATGGGCGTGATCGCAAAGAGCGGCCTTCTGGGTCTTGTGGTGCACAAACTGGTAGTCTCAAGTGAGTTAATCATTAAAACAGTCAATGAAAACAAAAGTTAAAACCTAAGTGGGCTGTTTTAGAGTTACATTATACATATCCTCTTTGTCATAATTCTACTGCTCCTGGACAGCCGTTCTCCCGATGCGAGATAGCACCATTTGGGCACCATCACGGGTCCGCTAACAAGTGGCAGGTTTACTTCTGCGGCTGGGCTTCAGCCGCTAACATCACAACCAAAAGTTTAGCCCCGATGGAAGAAAACTACAAAATCGGGGTTTTTGCATCCATTGCTTTTGGAAGCAACAGCAAACAGGAGATGCAGGTAAGCAATCACCATCATGAATATGCAGCCAAACCGGTTTCGGGATTCCTATCCCTTCTTCAATGGCATCTGTGAGAAATGATTATGCGAAGTGCACAGGATATAAAGACCCTGCCTCCGTGGGCGTGGTCGCAAAGATCGGCCTTCTGGGTCTTGTGGTGCACAAACTTGTAGTCTTAAGTGAGTTCATCATTAAAACAGTCAATGAAAACAAAAGTTAAAACCCAAGTGGGCTGGTGTAGAGTTACACTGTACATATCCTCTTTGTCATAATTCTGCTGCTCCTGGACAGCCGATCTCCCGATGCAAGATAGCACCATTTGGGCGCCATCACGGGTCCGCTAACAAGTGGCAGGCTTTACTTCCGCGGCTGGGCTTTACCCGCTAACATCACAACCAAAAGTTTAGCCCCGATGGAAGAAAACCACAAGATATGTGTTTTTTGCATCCATTTCTTTTGGAAGCAAGAGCAAACAGGAGATGCAGGTAAGCAATCACCATCATGAATATGCAGCCAAACCGGTTTCGGGATTCCTATCCCTTCTTCAATGGCATCTGTGAGAAATGATGATGCGAAGTGCATGGGATTTAAAGAGCCTGCCTCAGTGGGCGTGGTCGCAAAGAGCGGCCTTCTGGGTCTTATGGTGCACAAACTGGTAGTCTCAAGTGAGTTCATCATTAAAACAGTCAATGAAAACAAAAGTTAAAACCCAAATGGGCTGGTGTAGGGTTACACTGTACATATCCTCTTTGTCATAATTCTGCTGCTCCTGGACAGCCGATCTCCCGATGCGAGATAGCACCATTTGGGCGCCATCACGGGTCCGCTAACAAGTGGCAGGCTTTACTTCTGCGGCTGGGCTTTAGCCACTAACATCACAACCAAAAGTTTAGCCCCGATGGAAGAAAACCACAAGATCGGCGTTTTTTGCATCCATTTCTTTTGGAAGCAACAGCAAACAGGAGATGCAGGTAAGCAATCACCATTATGAATATGCAGCCAAACCGGTTTCGGGATTCCTATCCCTTCTTCAATGGCATCTGTGAGAAATGATGATGCGAAGTGCATGGGATTTAAAGAGCCTGCCTCCGTGGGCGTGGTCGCAAAGAGCGGCCTTCTGGGTCTTGTGGTGCACAAACTGGTAGTCTCAAGTGAGTTCATCATTAAAACAGTCAATGAAAACAAAGGTTAAAACCCCAGTGGGCTTATGTAGAGTTACACTGTACATATCCTCTTTGTCATAATTCTGCTGCTCCTGGATAGCCGATCTCCCGATGCAAGATAGCACCATTTGGGCGCCATCACAGGTCCGCTAACAAGTGGCAGGCTTTACTTCTGCGGCTGGGCTTTAGCCGCATACATCACAACCAAAAGTTTAGCCCAGATGGAAGAAAACCACAAGATCGGCGTTTTTTACATCCATTTCTTTTGGAAGCAACAGCAAACAGGAGATGCAGGTAAGCAATCACCATCATGATATGCAGCCAAACCAGTTTCGGGATTCTAATCCCTTCTCAATGGCATCTGTGAGAAATGATGATGCGAAGTGCACGGGATTTAAAGATCTGCCTTCATGGGCGTGGTTGCAAAGAGCGGCCTTCTGGGTCTTGTGGTGCACAAACTGGTAGTCTCAAGTGAGTTCATCATTAAAACAGTCAATGAAAACAAAAGTTAAAACCCAAGGGGGCTGGTTTGGAGTTACACTGTAGATGTCCTCTTTGTCATAATTCTGCTGCTCCTGGACAGCCGATCTCCCGATGCGAGATAGCACGATTTGGGCCCCATCACGGGTCCGCTAACTAGTGGCAGGCTTTACTTCCGCGGCTGGGCTTTAGCCGCTAACATCACAAACAAAAGTTTAGCCCCGATGGAAGAAAACCACAAGATCGGCGTTTTTGTGCATCCATTTCTTTCGGAAGCAACAGCAAACTGGAGATGCAGGTAAGCAATCACCATCATGTATATACAGCCAAACCGGTTTCGGGATTCCTATCCCTTCTTCAATGGCATCTGTGAGAAATAATGATGCGAAGTGCACGGAATTTAAAGAGCCTGTCTCCGTGGGCGTGGTCACAAAGAGCGGCCTTCTGGGTCTTGTGGTGCACAAACTGGTAGTCTCAAGTGAGTTCATCATTAAAACAGTCAATGAAAACAAAAGTTAAAACCCAAGTGGGCTGTTTTAGAGTTACATTATACATATCCTCTTTGTCATAATTCTACTGCTCCTGGACAGCCGATCTCCCGATGCGAGATAGCACCATTTGGGCGCCATCACGGGTCCGCTAACAAGTGGCAGGTTTACTTCTGCGGCTGGGCTTTAGCCGCTAACATCACAACCAAAAGTTTAGCCCCGATGGAAGAAAACTACAAAATCGGCGTTTTTTGCATCCATTTCTTTTGGAAGCAACAGCAAACAGGAGATGCAGGTAAGCAATCACCATCATGAATATGCAGCCAAACCGGTTTCGGGATTCCTATCCCTTCTCCAATGGCATTTGTGAGAAATGATGATGCGAAGTGCACAGGATTTAAAGAGCCTGCCTCCGTGGGCGTGGTCGCAAAGATCGGCCTTCTGGGTCTTGTGGTGCACAAACTTTTAGTCTCAAGTGAGTTCATCATGAAAACAGTCAATGAAAACAAAAGTTAAAACCCAAGTGGGCTGGTGTAGAGTTACACCGTACATATCCTCTTTGTCATAATTCTGCTGCTCCTGGACAGCCGATCTCCCGATGCGAGATAGCACCATTTGGGCGCCATCACGGGTCCGCTAACAAGTGGCAGGCTTTACTTCCGCGGCTGGGCTTTAGCTGCTAACATCACAACCAAAAGTTTAGCCCCGATGTAAGAAAACCACAAGATCGGCGTTTTTTGCATCCATTTCTTTTGGAAGCAACAGCAAACAGGGGATGCAGGTAAGCAATCACCATCATAAATATGCAGCCAAACCGGTTTCGGGATTCCTATCCCTTCTTCAATGGCATCTGTGAGAAATGATGATGCAAAGTGCACGGGATTTAAAGAGCCTGCCTCCATGGGCGTGGTCGCAAAGAGCGGCCTTCTGGGTCTTGTGGTGCTCAAACTGGTAGTCTCAAGTAAGTTCATCATTAAAAAAGTCAATGAAAACCAAAGTTAAAACCCAAGTGGGCTGGTGTAGAGTTACACTGTACGTATCCTCTTTGTCATAATTCTGCTGCTCCTGGACAGCCGATCTCCCGATGTGAGATAGCACCAATTGGGCGCCATCACGGGTCCGCTAACAAGTGGCAGGCTTTACTTCCGTGGCAGGGCTTTAGCCGCTAACATCACAACCAAAAGTTTAGCCCTGATGGAAGAAAACCACAAGATCGGCATTTTTTGCATCCATTTCTTTTGGAAGCAACAGCAAACAGGAGATGCAGGTAAGCAATCACCATCATGAATATGCAGCCAAACCGGTTTCGGGATTCCTATCCCTTCTTCAATGGCATCTGTTAGAAATGATGATGCGAAGTGCACAGGATTTAAAGACCCTGCCTCCGTGGGCGTGGTCGCAAAGAGCGGCCTTCTGGGTCTTGTGGTGCACAAACAGGTAGTCTCAAGTGAGTTCATCATTAAAACAGTCAATGAAAACAAAAGTTAAAACCCAAGTGGGCTGGTATAGAGTTACACTGTACATATCCTCTTTGTCATAATTCTGCTGCTCCTGGACAGCCGATCTCCCGATGCAACATAGCACCATTTGGGCGCCATCACGGGTCCGCTAACAAGTGGCAGGCTTTACTTCTGCGGCTGGGCTTTAGCAGCTAACATCATAACCAAAAGTTTAGCCCAGATGGAAGAAAACCACAAGATCGGCGTTTTTGCATCCATTTCTATTGGAAGCAACAGCAAACAGGAGATGCAGGTAAGCAATCACCATCATGAATATGCAGCCAAACCGGTTTCGGGATTCCTATCCCTTCTTCAATGGCATCTGTGAGAAATGATGATGTGAAGTTCATGGGATTTAAAGAGCCTGCCTCTGTGGGCGTGGTCGCAAAGAGCGGCCTTCTGGGTCTTATTGTACACAAACTGGTAGTCTCAAGTGAGTTCATCATTAAAACAGTCAATGAAAACAAAAGTTAAAACCCAAGTGGGCTGGTGTAGAGTTACACTGTACATATTCTCTTTGTCATATTTCTGCTGCTCGAGGACAGCGGATCTCCCGATGTGAGATAGCACCATTTGGGCGCCCTCACGGGTCCGCTAACAAATGGCAGGCTTTACTTCCGCGGCTGGGCTTTAGCCGCTAACATCACAACCAAAGGTTTAGCCCTGATGGAAGAAAACCACAAGATCGGCATTTTTTGCTCCATTTCTTTTGGAAGCAACAGCAAACAGGAGATGCAGGTAAGCAATCACCATCATGAATATGCAGCCAAACCGGTTTCGGGATTCCTATCCCTTCTTCAATGGCAACTGTGAGAAATGATGATGCGAAGTGCACGGGATTTAAAGAGCCTGCCTCCATGGGCGTGGTCGCAAAGAGCGGCCTTCTGGGTCTCGTGGTGCTCAAACTGGTAGTCTCAAGTGAGTTCATCATTAAAACAGTCAATGAAAACAAAAGTTAAAACCCAAGTGGGCTGGTGTAGAGTTTTACTGTACACATCCTCTTTGTCATAATTCTGCTGCTCCTGGACAGCCGATCTCCTGATGCAAGATTGCACCATTTGTGCGCCATCACAGGTCCGCTAACAAGTGGCAGGCTTTAATTCTGCTGCTGGGCTTTAGCCGCTAACATCACAACCAAAAGTTTATCCCCAATGGAAGAAAACCACAAGATCGGCGTTTTTTGCATCCATTTCTTTTGGAAGCAACAGCAAACAGGAGATGCAGATAAGCAATCACCATCATGAATATGCAGCCAAACCGGTTTCGGGATTCCTATCCCTTCTCCAATGGCATCTGTGAGAAATGATGATGCGAAGTGCACGGGATTTAAAGAGCCTGCCGCCGTGGGCGTGGTCGCAAAGATCGGCCTTCTGGGTCTTGTGGTGCACAAACTTGTAGTCTCAAGTGAGTTCATCATTAAAACAGTCAATGAAAACAAAAGTTAAAACCCAAGTGGGCTGTTTTAGAGTTACATTATACATATCCTCTTTGTCATAATTCTACTGCTCCTGGACAGCCGATCTGCCGATGCGAAATAGCACCATTTGGGCGCCATCACGGGTCCGCTAACAAGTGGCAGGCTTTACTTCCCCGGCTGGGCTTTAGCCGCTAACATCACAACCAAAAGTTTAGCCCCGATGGAAGAAAACCACAAGATATGCGTTTTTTGCATCCATTTCTTTTGGAAGCAACAGCAAACAGGAGATGCAGGTAAGCAATCACCATCATGAATATGCAGCCAAACCGGTTTCGGGATTCCTATCCCTTCTTCAATGGCATCTGTGAGAAATGATGATGCGAAGTGCATGGGATTTAAAGAGCCTGCCTCAGTGGGCGTGGTCGCAAAGAGCGGCCTTCTGGGTCTTATGGTGCACAAACTGGTAGTCTCAAGTGTGTTCATCATTAAAACAGTCAATGAAAACAAAAGTTAAAACCCAAATGGGCTGGTGTAGAGTTACACTGTACATATCCTCTTTGTCATAATTCTGCTGCTCCTGGACAGCCGATCTCCCGATGCGAGATAGCACCATTTGGGCGCCATCACGGGTCCGCTAACAAGTGGCAGGCTTTAATTCTGCGGCTGGGCTTTAGCCACTAACATCACAACCAAAAGTTTAGCCCCGATGGAAGAAAACCACAAGATCGGCGTTTTTTGCATCCATTTCTTTTGGAAGCAACAGCAAACAGGAGATGCAGGTAAGCAATCACCATTATGAATATGCAGCCAAACCGGTTTCGGGATTCCTATCCCTTCTTCAATGGCATCTGTGAGAAATGATGATGCGAAGTGCATGGGATTTAAAGAGCCTGCCTCCGTGGGCGTGGTCGCAAAGAGCGGCCTTCTGGGTCTTGTGGTGCACAAACTGGTAGTCTCAAGTGAGTTCATCATTAAAACAGTCAATGAAAACAAAGGTTAAAACCCCAGTGGGCTTATGTAGAGTTACACTGTACATATCCTCTTTGTCATAATTCTGCTGCTCCTGGATAGCCGATCTCCCGATGCAAGATAGCACCATTTGGGCGCCATCACAGGTCCGCTAACAAGTGGCAGGCTTTACTTCTGCGGCTGGGCTTTAGCCGCATACATCACAACCAAAAGTTTAGCCCAGATGGAAGAAAACCACAAGATCGGCGTTTTTTACATCCATTTCTTTTGGAAGCAACAGCAAACAGGAGATGCAGGTAAGCAATCACCATCATGATATGCAGCCAAACCAGTTTCGGGATTCTAATCCCTTCTCAATGGCATCTGTGAGAAATGATGATGCGAAGTGCACGGGATTTAAAGATCTGCCTTCATGGGCGTGGTTGCAAAGAGCGGCCTTCTGGTTCTTGTGGTGCACAAACTGGTAGTCTCAAGTGAGTTCATCATTAAAACAGTCAATGAAAACAAAAGTTAAAACCCAAGGGGGCTGGTTTGGAGTTACACTGTAGATGTCCTCTTTGTCATAATTCTGCTGCTCCTGGACAGCCGATCTCCCGATGCGAGATAGCACGATTTGGGCCCCATCACGGGTCCGCTAACTAGTGGCAGGCTTTACTTCCGCGGCTGGGCTTTAGCCGCTAAGATCACAAACAAAAGTTTAGCCCCGATGGAAGAAAACCACAAGATCGGCGTTTTTGTGCATCCATTTCTTTCGGAAGCAACAGCAAACTGGAGATGCAGGTAAGCAATCACCATCATGTATATACAGCCAAACCGGTTTCGGGATTCCTATCCCTTCTTCAATGGCATCTGTGAGAAATAATGATGCGAAGTGCACGGAATTTAAAGAGCCTGTCTCCGTGGGCGTGGTCACAAAGAGCGGCCTTCTGGGTCTTGTGGTGCACAAACTGGTAGTCTCAAGTGAGTTCATCATTAAAACAGTCAATGAAAACAAAAGTTAAAACCCAAGTGGGCTGTTTTAGAGTTACATTATACATATCCTCTTTGTCATAATTCTACTGCTCCTGGACAGCCGATCTCCCGATGCGAGATAGCACCATTTGGGCGCCATCACGGGTCCGCTAACAAGTGGCAGGTTTACTTCTGCGGCTGGGCTTTAGCCGCTAACATCACAACCAAAAGTTTAGCCCCGATGGAAGAAAACTACAAAATCGGCGTTTTTTGCATCCATTTCTTTTGGAAGCAACAGCAAACAGGAGATGCAGGTAAGCAATCACCATCATGAATATGCAGCCAAACCGGTTTCGGGATTCCTATCCCTTCTCCAATGGCATTTGTGAGAAATGATGATGCGAAGTGCACAGGATTTAAAGAGCCTGCCTCCGTGGGCGTGGTCGCAAAGATCGGCCTTCTGGGTCTTGTGGTGCACAAACTTTTAGTCTCAAGTGAGTTCATCATGAAAACAGTCAATGAAAACAAAAGTTAAAACCCAAGTGGGCTGGTGTAGAGTTACACCGTACATATCCTCTTTGTCATAATTCTGCTGCTCCTGGACAGCCGATCTCCCGATGCGAGATAGCACCATTTGGGCGCCATCACGGGTCCGCTAACAAGTGGCAGGCTTTACTTCCGCGGCTGGGCTTTAGCTGCTAACATCACAACCAAAAGTTTAGCCCCGATGTAAGAAAACCACAAGATCGGCGTTTTTTGCATCCATTTCTTTTGGAAGCAACAGCAAACAGGGGATGCAGGTAAGCAATCACCATCATAAATATGCAGCCAAACCGGTTTCGGGATTCCTATCCCTTCTTCAATGGCATCTGTGAGAAATGATGATGCAAAGTGCACGGGATTTAAAGAGCCTGCCTCCATGGGCGTGGTCGCAAAGAGCGGCCTTCTGGGTCTTGTGGTGCTCAAACTGGTAGTCTCAAGTAAGTTCATCATTAAAAAAGTCAATGAAAACCAAAGTTAAAACCCAAGTGGGCTGGTGTAGAGTTACACTGTACGTATCCTCTTTGTCATAATTCTGCTGCTCCTGGACAGCCGATCTCCCGATGTGAGATAGCACCAATTGGGCGCCATCACGGGTCCGCTAACAAGTGGCAGGCTTTACTTCCGTGGCAGGGCTTTAGCCGCTAACATCACAACCAAAAGTTTAGCCCTGATGGAAGAAAACCACAAGATCGGCATTTTTTGCATCCATTTCTTTTGGAAGCAACAGCAAACAGGAGATGCAGGTAAGCAATCACCATCATGAATATGCAGCCAAACCGGTTTCGGGATTCCTATCCCTTCTTCAATGGCATCTGTTAGAAATGATGATGCGAAGTGCACAGGATTTAAAGACCCTGCCTCCGTGGGCGTGGTCGCAAAGAGCGGCCTTCTGGGTCTTGTGGTGCACAAACAGGTAGTCTCAAGTGAGTTCATCATTAAAACAGTCAATGAAAACAAAAGTTAAAACCCAAGTGGGCTGGTATAGAGTTACACTGTACATATCCTCTTTGTCATAATTCTGCTGCTCCTGGACAGCCGATCTCCCGATGCAACATAGCACCATTTGGGCGCCATCACGGGTCCGCTAACAAGTGGCAGGCTTTACTTCTGCGGCTGGGCTTTAGCAGCTAACATCATAACCAAAAGTTTAGCCCAGATGGAAGAAAACCACAAGATCGGCGTTTTTGCATCCATTTCTATTGGAAGCAACAGCAAACAGGAGATGCAGGTAAGCAATCACCATCATGAATATGCAGCCAAACCGGTTTCGGGATTCCTATCCCTTCTTCAATGGCATCTGTGAGAAATGATGATGTGAAGTTCATGGGATTTAAAGAGCCTGCCTCTGTGGGCGTGGTCGCAAAGAGCGGCCTTCTGGGTCTTATTGTGCACAAACTGGTAGTCTCAAGTGAGTTCATCATTAAAACAGTCAATGAAAACAAAAGTTAAAACCCAAGTGGGCTGGTGTAGAGTTACACTGTACATATTCTCTTTGTCATATTTCTGCTGCTCGAGGACAGCGGATCTCCCGATGTGAGATAGCACCATTTGGGCGCCCTCACGGGTCCGCTAACAAATGGCAGGCTTTACTTCCGCGGCTGGGCTTTAGCCGCTAACATCACAACCAAAGGTTTAGCCCTGATGGAAGAAAACCACAAGATCGGCATTTTTTGCTCCATTTCTTTTGGAAGCAACAGCAAACAGGAGATGCAGGTAAGCAATCACCATCATGAATATGCAGCCAAACCGGTTTCGGGATTCCTATCCCTTCTTCAATGGCAACTGTGAGAAATGATGATGCGAAGTGCACGGGATTTAAAGAGCCTGCCTCCATGGGCGTGGTCGCAAAGAGCGGCCTTCTGGGTCTCGTGGTGCTCAAACTGGTAGTCTCAAGTGAGTTCATCATTAAAACAGTCAATGAAAACAAAAGTTAAAACCCAAGTGGGCTGGTGTAGAGTTTTACTGTACACATCCTCTTTGTCATAATTCTGCTGCTCCTGGACAGCCGATCTCCTGATGCAAGATTGCACCATTTGTGCGCCATCACAGGTCCGCTAACAAGTGGCAGGCTTTAATTCTGCTGCTGGGCTTTAGCCGCTAACATCACAACCAAAAGTTTATCCCCGATGGAAGAAAACCACAAGATCGGCGTTTTTTGCATCCATTTCTTTTGGAAGCAACAGCAAACAGGAGATGCAGATAAGCAATCACCATCATGAATATGCAGCCAAACCGGTTTCGGGATTCCTATCCCTTCTCCAATGGCATCTGTGAGAAATGATGATGCGAAGTGCACGGGATTTAAAGAGCCTGCCGCCGTGGGCGTGGTCGCAAAGATCGGCCTTCTGGGTCTTGTGGTGCACAAACTTGTAGTCTCAAGTGAGTTCATCATTAAAACAGTCAATGAAAACAAAAGTTAAAACCCAAGTGGGCTGTTTTAGAGTTACATTATACATATCCTCTTTGTCATAATTCTACTGCTCCTGGACAGCCGATCTGCCGATGCGAAATAGCACCATTTGGGCGCCATCACGGGTCCGCTAACAAGTGGCAGGCTTTACTTCCCCGGCTGGGCTTTAGCCGCTAACATCACAACCAAAAGTTTAGCCCCGATGGAAGAAAACCACAAGATATGCGTTTTTTGCATCCATTTCTTTTGGAAGCAACAGCAAACAGGAGATGCAGGTAAGCAATCACCATCATGAATATGCAGCCAAACCGGTTTCGGGATTCCTATCCCTTCTTCAATGGCATCTGTGAGAAATGATGATGCGAAGTGCATGGGATTTAAAGAGCCTGCCTCAGTGGGCGTGGTCGCAAAGAGCGGCCTTCTGGGTCTTATGGTGCACAAACTGGTAGTCTCAAGTGTGTTCATCATTAAAACAGTCAATGAAAACAAAAGTTAAAACCCAAATGGGCTGGTGTAGAGTTACACTGTACATATCCTCTTTGTCATAATTCTGCTGCTCCTGGACAGCCGATCTCCCGATGCGAGATAGCACCATTTGGGCGCCATCACGGGTCCGCTAACAAGTGGCAGGCTTTAATTCTGCGGCTGGGCTTTAGCCACTAACATCACAACCAAAAGTTTAGCCCCGATGGAAGAAAACCACAAGATCGGCGTTTTTTGCATCCATTTCTTTTGGAAGCAACAGCAAACAGGAGATGCAGGTAAGCAATCACCATTATGAATATGCAGCCAAACCGGTTTCGGGATTCCTATCCCTTCTTCAATGGCATCTGTGAAAAATGATGATGCGAAGTGCATGGGATTTAAAGAGCCTGCCTCCGTGGGCGTGGTCGCAAAGAGCGGCCTTCTGGGTCTTGTGGTGCACAAACTGGTAGTCTCAAGTGAGTTCATCATTAAAACAGTCAATGAAAACAAAGGTTAAAACCCCAGTGGGCTTATGTAGAGTTACACTGTACATATCCTCTTTGTCATAATTCTGCTGCTCCTGGATAGCCGATCTCCCGATGCAAGATAGCACCATTTGGGCGCCATCACAGGTCCGCTAACAAGTGGCAGGCTTTACTTCTGCGGCTGGGCTTTAGCCGCATACATCACAACCAAAAGTTTAGCCCAGATGGAAGAAAACCACAAGATCGGCGTTTTTTACATCCATTTCTTTTGGAAGCAACAGCAAACAGGAGATGCAGGTAAGCAATCACCATCATGATATGCAGCCAAACCAGTTTCGGGATTCTAATCCCTTCTCAATGGCATCTGTGAGAAATGATGATGCGAAGTGCACGGGATTTAAAGATCTGCCTTCATGGGCGTGGTTGCAAAGAGCGGCCTTCTGGGTCTTGTGGTGCACAAACTGGTAGTCTCAAGTGAGTTCATCATTAAAACAGTCAATGAAAACAAAAGTTAAAACCCAAGGGGGCTGGTTTGGAGTTACACTGTAGATGTCCTCTTTGTCATAATTCTGCTGCTCCTGGACAGCCGATCTCCCGATGCGAGATAGCACGATTTGGGCCCCATCACGGGTCCGCTAACTAGTGGCAGGCTTTACTTCCGCGGCTGGGCTTTAGCCGCTAACATCACAAACAAAAGTTTAGCCCCGATGGAAGAAAACCACAAGATCGGCGTTTTTGTGCATCCATTTCTTTCGGAAGCAACAGCAAACTGGAGATGCAGGTAAGCAATCACCATCATGTATATACAGCCAAACCGGTTTCGGGATTCCTATCCCTTCTTCAATGGCATCTGTGAGAAATAATGATGCGAAGTGCACGGAATTTAAAGAGCCTGTCTCCGTGGGCGTGGTCACAAAGAGCGGCCTTCTGGGTCTTGTGGTGCACAAACTGGTAGTCTCAAGTGAGTTCATCATTAAAACAGTCAATGAAAACAAAAGTTAAAACCCAAGTGGGCTGTTTTAGAGTTACATTATACATATCCTCTTTGTCATAATTCTACTGCTCCTGGACAGCCGATCTCCCGATGCGAGATAGCACCATTTGGGCGCCATCACGGGTCCGCTAACAAGTGGCAGGTTTACTTCTGCGGCTGGGCTTTAGCCGCTAACATCACAACCAAAAGTTTAGCCCCGATGGAAGAAAACTACAAAATCGGCGTTTTTTGCATCCATTTCTTTTGGAAGCAACAGCAAACAGGAGATGCAGGTAAGCAATCACCATCATGAATATGCAGCCAAACCGGTTTCGGGATTCCTATCCCTTCTCCAATGGCATTTGTGAGAAATGATGATGCGAAGTGCACAGGATTTAAAGAGCCTGCCTCCGTGGGCGTGGTCGCAAAGATCGGCCTTCTGGGTCTTGTGGTGCACAAACTTTTAGTCTCAAGTGAGTTCATCATGAAAACAGTCAATGAAAACAAAAGTTAAAACCCAAGTGGGCTGGTGTAGAGTTACACCGTACATATCCTCTTTGTCATAATTCTGCTGCTCCTGGACAGCCGATCTCCCGATGCGAGATAGCACCATTTGGGCGCCATCACGGGTCCGCTAACAAGTGGCAGGCTTTACTTCCGCGGCTGGGCTTTAGCTGCTAACATCACAACCAAAAGTTTAGCCCCGATGTAAGAAAACCACAAGATCGGCGTTTTTTGCATCCATTTCTTTTGGAAGCAACAGCAAACAGGGGATGCAGGTAAGCAATCACCATCATAAATATGCAGCCAAACCGGTTTCGGGATTCCTATCCCTTCTTCAATGGCATCTGTGAGAAATGATGATGCAAAGTGCACGGGATTTAAAGAGCCTGCCTCCATGGGCGTGGTCGCAAAGAGCGGCCTTCTGGGTCTTGTGGTGCTCAAACTGGTAGTCTCAAGTAAGTTCATCATTAAAAAAGTCAATGAAAACCAAAGTTAAAACCCAAGTGGGCTGGTGTAGAGTTACACTGTACGTATCCTCTTTGTCATAATTCTGCTGCTCCTGGACAGCCGATCTCCCGATGTGAGATAGCACCAATTGGGCGCCATCACGGGTCCGCTAACAAGTGGCAGGCTTTACTTCCGTGGCAGGGCTTTAGCCGCTAACATCACAACCAAAAGTTTAGCCCTGATGGAAGAAAACCACAAGATCGGCATTTTTTGCATCCATTTCTTTTGGAAGCAACAGCAAACAGGAGATGCAGGTAAGCAATCACCATCATGAATATGCAGCCAAACCGGTTTCGGGATTCCTATCCCTTCTTCAATGGCATCTGTTAGAAATGATGATGCGAAGTGCACAGGATTTAAAGACCCTGCCTCCGTGGGCGTGGTCGCAAAGAGCGGCCTTCTGGGTCTTGTGGTGCACAAACAGGTAGTCTCAAGTGAGTTCATCATTAAAACAGTCAATGAAAACAAAAGTTAAAACCCAAGTGGGCTGGTATAGAGTTACACTGTACATATCCTCTTTGTCATAATTCTGCTGCTCCTGGACAGCCGATCTCCCGATGCAACATAGCACCATTTGGGCGCCATCACGGGTCCGCTAACAAGTGGCAGGCTTTACTTCTGCGGCTGGGCTTTAGCAGCTAACATCATAACCAAAAGTTTAGCCCAGATGGAAGAAAACCACAAGATCGGCGTTTTTGCATCCATTTCTATTGGAAGCAACAGCAAACAGGAGATGCAGGTAAGCAATCACCATCATGAATATGCAGCCAAACCGGTTTCGGGATTCCTATCCCTTCTTCAATGGCATCTGTGAGAAATGATGATGTGAAGTTCATGGGATTTAAAGAGCCTGCCTCTGTGGGCGTGGTCGCAAAGAGCGGCCTTCTGGGTCTTATTGTGCACAAACTGGTAGTCTCAAGTGAGTTCATCATTAAAACAGTCAATGAAAACAAAAGTTAAAACCCAAGTGGGCTGGTGTAGAGTTACACTGTACATATTCTCTTTGTCATATTTCTGCTGCTCGAGGACAGCGGATCTCCCGATGTGAGATAGCACCATTTGGGCGCCCTCACGGGTCCGCTAACAAATGGCAGGCTTTACTTCCGCGGCTGGGCTTTAGCCGCTAACATCACAACCAAAGGTTTAGCCCTGATGGAAGAAAACCACAAGATCGGCATTTTTTGCTCCATTTCTTTTGGAAGCAACAGCAAACAGGAGATGCAGGTAAGCAATCACCATCATGAATATGCAGCCAAACCGGTTTCGGGATTCCTATCCCTTCTTCAATGGCAACTGTGAGAAATGATGATGCGAAGTGCACGGGATTTAAAGAGCCTGCCTCCATGGGCGTGGTCGCAAAGAGCGGCCTTCTGGGTCTCGTGGTGCTCAAACTGGTAGTCTCAAGTGAGTTCATCATTAAAACAGTCAATGAAAACAAAAGTTAAAACCCAAGTGGGCTGGTGTAGAGTTTTACTGTACACATCCTCTTTGTCATAATTCTGCTGCTCCTGGACAGCCGATCTCCTGATGCAAGATTGCACCATTTGTGCGCCATCACAGGTCCGCTAACAAGTGGCAGGCTTTAATTCTGCTGCTGGGCTTTAGCCGCTAACATCACAACCAAAAGTTTATCCCCGATGGAAGAAAACCACAAGATCGGCGTTTTTTGCATCCATTTCTTTTGGAAGCAACAGCAAACAGGAGATGCAGATAAGCAATCACCATCATGAATATGCAGCCAAACCGGTTTCGGGATTCCTATCCCTTCTCCAATGGCATCTGTGAGAAATGATGATGCGAAGTGCACGGGATTTAAAGAGCCTGCCGCCGTGGGCGTGGTCGCAAAGATCGGCCTTCTGGGTCTTGTGGTGCACAAACTTGTAGTCTCAAGTGAGTTCATCATTAAAACAGTCAATGAAAACAAAAGTTAAAACCCAAGTGGGCTGTTTTAGAGTTACATTATACATATCCTCTTTGTCATAATTCTACTGCTCCTGGACAGCCGATCTGCCGATGCGAAATAGCACCATTTGGGCGCCATCACGGGTCCGCTAACAAGTGGCAGGCTTTACTTCCCCGGCTGGGCTTTAGCCGCTAACATCACAACCAAAAGTTTAGCCCCGATGGAAGAAAACCACAAGATATGCGTTTTTTGCATCCATTTCTTTTGGAAGCAACAGCAAACAGGAGATGCAGGTAAGCAATCACCATCATGAATATGCAGCCAAACCGGTTTCGGGATTCCTATCCCTTCTTCCATGGCATCTGTGAGAAATGATGATGCGAAGTGCATGGGATTTAAAGAGCCTGCCTCAGTGGGCGTGGTCGCAAAGAGCGGCCTTCTGGGTCTTATGGTGCACAAACTGGTAGTCTCAAGTGTGTTCATCATTAAAACAGTCAATGAAAACAAAAGTTAAAACCCAAATGGGCTGGTGTAGAGTTACACTGTACATATCCTCTTTGTCATAATTCTGCTGCTCCTGGACAGCCGATCTCCCGATGCGAGATAGCACCATTTGGGCGCCATCACGGGTCCGCTAACAAGTGGCAGGCTTTAATTCTGCGGCTGGGCTTTAGCCACTAACATCACAACCAAAAGTTTAGCCCCGATGGAAGAAAACCACAAGATCGGCGTTTTTTGCATCCATTTCTTTTGGAAGCAACAGCAAACAGGAGATGCAGGTAAGCAATCACCATTATGAATATGCAGCCAAACCGGTTTCGGGATTCCTATCCCTTCTTCAATGGCATCTGTGAAAAATGATGATGCGAAGTGCATGGGATTTAAAGAGCCTGCCTCCGTGGGCGTGGGCGCAAAGAGCGGCCTTCTGGGTCTTATGGTGCACAAACTGGTAGTCTCAAGTGAGTTCATCATTAAAACAGTAAATGAAAACAAAAGTTAAAACCCAAGTGGGCTGGTGTAGAGTTACACTGTACATATCCTCTTTGTCATAATTCTGCTGCTCCTGGACAGCCGATCTCCCGATGCGAGATAGCACCATTTGCGCGCCATCACGGGTCCGCTAACAAGTGGCAGGCTTTACTTCCGCGGCTGGGCTTTAGCCGCTAACATCACAACCAAAAGTTTAGCCCCGATGGAAGAAAACCACAAGATCTGCATTTTTTGCATCCATTTCTTTTGGAAGCAACAGCAAACAGCAACAAGGAACAATATTGTAAAGCAATCTAAACTTGCATTGTTTCCAAAGAGTGTGTGACATTGATCAATGGAGATAAATTAGTCACATTGTGAAAGCACTTAGACACTAAAAGATGGCCGCCACATTAATTAAATGAATTGAATGTGCCGTTTTTTATGTTTGTTTTTAATCACATGACGGAATGTCACTATGTAACTTTATTTAAACATGCCAAGTTTGAAATCAGTCGACACTGATGAAGGCGGCAACGTCGAAACGTGTTTGTTTGACTTGATTTTGTAGCGCTGAAAATAAATATGGTAATGAAAACTATGTGACACGGCTTGGAGTGCCCTTAATTGAGGAGCGGTCGAGGAGTCAGGACTGTGTGTTTCGAAATATTGTACGCACCCCACTGTGCGATAAGGAGGCACCCGAGGTGTAAAGAGGAGCGACGGTTGGTGGAAAGAGAGAAACGGATGTGTGTATATGTATATGTGTGTATATATATATATATATATATATATATATATATATATGTATGTATGTATGTATATATATATATAAGTATTATATATATACATCCAAAGACCTCGCCACAAAGTCCTTCTCCAGGGAGAAAAATGAGAGCTGACCCAATACTTCATGGGGATGATTTTATTCCTCACACCACTCCGCCATTACCCATTTCAGTCGATCCCGGCTTTGATCACATATATGAATATAATTCATTTTAACTGCTTTTTCTTTAAAACACTTTATCACATTCAGCTCTAGCCTTCTCCTGACTACTATTGCTCCTTCACTTCAAAATACTTGAAATGTATGGATTTGGGCCTCAGCTATATCTATTGGGCTAAAGAGGCTGCAAAAAGAGAGGTATTGACAGAGACTTGAGTTTCCCAAATGTGCATATTACTTGGTTTAGCCAGAGAGGGTTAAAGTTTCATAAGTTGCTGACTTTGGTTAAATCCATTGTGGATTCCCAAACTCCTCACCTTATAATTGTGCACTGTTGTGGCAATGACCTAGGCACATTGACTGGGGTAGGGCTGGAAATCCTAATAAAAGAAACCTTTGCAGAACTGATGTCGCTTTTACCACATCCAGTCTTGGTGTACTCTAATATTTGCCAAAGACAGAAATGGAAGTGGTCAAATCAATTCTGTCTGCAGATTGACAAAGCCAGGAAGCATGTTAATAAAACTGTTTCTGTATTCCCAAGAGACCATTGCATCGGCTTGTATCTATAACAACGTTCTGCGTTTTGACATGCATGGAATTTATAGAAATGATGGAGTGCATTTTACAGATGAAGGCAAAAGGGTGTTTCTAAGTAACATGAAACTCTGCATTCGGTCTTATGTGTTGCAGCCATATGCACACAGCCAATTCAACAGCTCTGGTCAGAGCCAGCCTAATACTCGAAATATTGTGAAGTTTTTTTCCTCAGGTTTCTTTCCTTTAGTTTCTGAGGATCTCCCCGAGACTTTGCAATCCAAGCGGACATGTTACGAAAACGGAAAACAAAAGCAGACATTTAATGGCCACGAACATATCCAAAAATAATATGATAAAAAATCCATTCTGAACATTGCCCTATATATATTACTATATACATACTTCTTTCAAAGCATGTTTAAAGTCATATTTTTGTACTAAGTCTCTTTAAAAATATCTTTCAGGCCTATTTTCTGTTTTCGCAGTTATTTGGGACGTCGCAATGGATTTGTTAACTGTGACGATCATGACTTTAACATAAAGCAAAAAGATATATATATTACAATATTTTACACACTAGGGGTTTACTACTGTACACTTCAGACTCATGTTTTACTAGTGTATTTCTAGAACAACTATCTCTAAAACCTATTTTCAGTTTACGCACTGAGGCTGGAGATCAAGATGAGATCGGTAATTGTGACCTGCCGGACATGTCGCAAAGGCAGAAAGCAAAAACAGGAATTCAAAAGCCCCCACCACTTAAAAAAATGATAATATATAATTAATTCTAACCATCACAGAACATAACTCGCTATAGAAATAACTCTACAAAAACATTTATCAATATCTCAATAGCTCTATAAAAATGCATTAATGATTCATTGATTTTTTTTATATTTTCACTAATATTCACGACGACGTTGATAGTCACGATGTCACCGTGATGGTACACCGGGTCGCAGTGGTGGTCGCGTCGTCATTGCAAATATCACGAAACAAATCAATTTTAGACACAGAACTTGTTCAACCATGGGGTCAGAGAATCTCCACCCTGACCCCTTATGTCGGCTTTCACACAAATTTTCAGCCCCAAGAACCGTTCCCGGTAGATAAAATGGCAGCACAACTTTATATTTAGGTTGCATCCAGTCAATCAGAGCATTCCCGTTGGCACGTGCATTTGCGATTCGTCGCAAAACCACCACAAATTAGCTGTGGCCAGAGATATCACTATAATTTTAAACTTATATTTCTCAACAACTAATGAATGGATTTACACCATAAAGCAGAAGACATTTCCTTGAACCGACATCTACCTCCCTGCCAAATTTGGTGTAAGTCCATTCAGTGGTTCGGGCTGTAGGTGTGGCTAAAGTTCCTATGGGAATTCACATTATAAACGCAACCCTATTTCATGCCCCAAATCCTCAATCCCCACTGCACAGATCACCCCCAAACTTTCCATAGCAATAGTACCCACCGTGACACTTTTTTTGGCAAAATTTCATGCAGATTGGTCGAAAGACCCCAACGTTATAGCCAAGTCCCCAAAAAAACTTCCTGTGGAAAGTAGGGTCCTGATTATGATGGCAGTGGACTGGCAGTCCCAATGCTGAAATGAGATTGGCTGCGAACACTTCAAGCAGGAAGTGTTGGCAGCCATCTTTTGACTCAACTTCAGCTGAGTTCCACAAATACATTTTGAAAAAATGAGAAGGGGCATTGTAGGAATACCCTGACCCCCTAGGTCTATTGGGGGCAGTCCCACAGGGACCCTGCATGCCAAAATAGCATTTTAACAAATATATATATTTTGGCGGGAGTCACACAGCAGCTGCGGCTCCTGCCATAAAAATGAAAAGAAAAGAAATGCGGGCTCCAGCGCTTCTGTAATGTTTAGCCCCGAGGTTAACCAGGTCCTGAGGGCATGTTGAATAATAAAAAGAAGGGGGGGGGTGCCCCCCTCCTAGGATTCATGAAATCCCTGGGGACTGCCACCTCCCGGGGCAAATCTGCATAAATAAATGCAGGGCCCCCTCTGCAGCCCAATGTACTGCCACCGCCCGGGCACCTAAAAAAATGTATGTGTGCGGGCCCGCTCGACCTGTCCATGTCCCAGGGACTGCCACCTTCCCGGGGCTAAGTAAAAAGAAATCTGGTGGCCTCGCAGAGCCCCTGTGCCCCAGGGACCACCACCTCCCTTGAGCTAAACTATTACTAATGGGGGGCCTTGTGGACAGCCACCCCTGTGTGGCCTGTTACTAATAGGGGCCTTTCAGACCCTCAGAACCTCCCGGGGCCAAATAAGAATTTTAAAAGTGGGAGTTAGGCCATGTAACCCCCCATTCCAGGCCATAAACAGCCCCAGGGACCACTACCTCCTCCGGGGCGGGCCCATCAATTACAAAGGTGGGGTCCATATGGCCCACGCCTGGAGCCAATAATGGCCCTGGGGCCACCACCCTCAGGGCCAGCTCCTGCTGTGTTCCCGGGTGCCCACCCCTGGGACAAAGCCATTTACTGTGGCTTGGTAGGAGCTTTGACAGCTCCCACCAAGCCACAGCAAACACTCCACTTCCATCAAGCAAGAGCGGAGAAAAGCTGTTGCTTGCTGGAAGCAGACCTTTAATCTGTTTCCCTGCCCATTCCCAAGCGAGCAGGGAAACAGGCAGATGGATTGCTTTCACATACAGGGGGCAGCATGTTCAGCAGCTCCTTGTATGTAAAAGCAGTGCTGACTCCTGGAGGAGGTGGGGAGCTGACAGGGACCGCAGGTCCTTCAGGCTCCCCCTTGGTCACATTGCACATTGGGTACCCTTGGGTCACCGACGGAACCATGGCCGGGCTGCTGATATTGGCTCGGGGAGGGGAGCTGTTTAGAAAAATAAGAATTCTTTCTCCAAACCAAAACAAGACCAAATGACAAAGATCCACATACAGTATTAAAAATAAGGCTTTCAAATGGTAGAAATAGTTTGATTCAATGCAAGGTATAAATGTGACACTTTTCTCAAAGGTACCTTAGATGCGTCATGCAAAACAAACAAAATGGCTGCAGGGAAGGTGATGCATCGGTTCCTTACACTCAGGGGAGGTGATGCGTTGGTTCTTTACTGCAGCGTATGGGATGTGATGCGTCGATTCCTTACTGCGTGGGGAGTTGATGTCTGTTTCTTACTGTGACCCCCAACTATGCGACTATCTTGGCGCCCCAATGCGATGCGTCGATCCGGTACGATACGTTGTTTCCGGCTGTCGCACAGCAGTCTTGCATTGGGATTGGTGCAGTGATCTCGGACCTCAGAAATCGTTACACAGATGCGTCGTGCATCGATTTCTCAAGCCGCGGCAGGTGCAGCGGCAGTTTCTTCGGCGATGTGTCGGAAAACAGGTGCAGATGCAACACGCTTCTTCGGTGTTGCATCATTTTTCCAGTTCCCAGTGACAAACAGTTTCTAGAAGTCCTAAACAGCAGCAGGCGCCTCTATGCAGGTTGAAATTCCCAGCAAGGAAATTCAGGTTAGCTGGTGGTGAAGTCTTTGTGTCACTGAGACTTCCAAACAAGAGGCAAGCTCAGTTTCAAGCCCTTGGAGATCTTCCTCAAGATGACAAAGCAAAGAGCAAAGTCCTTTTCTCCTTTCATTGGCAGCAAGCAGCCACTGCAGGCCAACCCCAGACAACAATCAACACAGTGGCAGTATTCCTCCTCAGCTTATCCGGCTCTTCTCTTTGGCAAAGATTCCTCTTGATTTCCCAGAAGTGATCTAAAAGTCTGGAGTCTGGGCCCCACTTTTTAGACATACAAATCCTTTGTTCTCTGAAGGCAGAGAGTGTCTGTACCTGGCCAAAACCAGTTCTGTCCTCACTGATGAAGCTTCCTGGCAGGAGGTGGAGACAACACTGTTGAAAGCAGACCAAGGCCATTCAGGGGGAAAGGAAAAGTCCTCCCCCTACTCTAAATGCAGCCCAGTCCCTACTCATCCAACGTCTGGAGCCACAGCCCCTTTTCAGCCCCTGTCATCCAAAAGCCAGACATGCAATACACAAACCTAGCAGAGGCACACTGGATGGTTAGGCAAGACAACACCTACTTTCTAAAAGTGGTATTTTCAAACACAGAATGAAAAAGTCACCCTCACTAAATGATGCACTTTAACATTATAAGTTCAGGCATACTAAACTTTATTTTTCCTACTCGTTCCTTGGGCCAGTTATGTTTATAAGATGTTATAAACAAACTCCCCATTCTATCCTACAGGAACAGGTAGCCTTGCAATAGTGAAAAACAAACTTGACAGTAAATCACTATCAGGACATGCTACACACACCAGGGCATGTCGTACCTTTTACATACATTGCACCCTGCCCACAGGGGTACCCTGGGCTTACCTTAGGGGTGGCTAACATGTATAAAAGGAAGGTTTAGGGACTGGCAAGTGTGTGCTCTTGCCAAGTCGACATAGCAGTCCCAGACTGCACACAGGCTCTGCAATGGCAGACCAGAGTTACATTTTAAAACCTGCTTCTGTGGGCGGCACAATCAGTGCTGCAGCCCACAAGCAGCATTTGATTTACAGGCCTTGGGCACACACAGTGCACTATACTAGGGTCTGACAACTAAATCAAATATGCCAATTATGAAATCACCAATCCATAACCACAATTTACACAGAGCGCATATACACTTTAGCACTGATCAGCAGTGGGAAAGTGCCCAGAGTCATAGAACCAACAAAAACAAGTCAGAAACAATACAGGAGGAAGGCAAAACGTACTGGGATAACCCTGCAAAAAGGGCCAAGTCCAACAAGCCTGATCCAATTTTATTGCTAAATATTCAACCTCATTCCTATTTGGAAAGTTTAATAAATAAATCACTTTACCCATAGCACCATTAACTAATCCTTCCTCAACATTTAAATTAAGCTTCAAAATTACTCTACAGTTTTGCAATCACTTTACTAATCGCGCAGTTCTGGAACCAGATTTTTTGAATGAATTCAATTTGGCTTGTATTTTTTCACTATAGTACTGTCACCCCCTGGTGTTCCATTTTGTCAATTACTGTAATTTCCAGAATTTCTTCTTTCTCCAATTTTAGTAACTGCTCGTTAAAACTGGAGCACTCCTGAAGTGTAAGCATTAGGCAGACTATGGATTTCCCTTCTTCAATGAAATTGTCCATTAGCTGTGCCGCTGTCTTGTTTGAGGGAAGTGAGGCAGGGGTACGTGCTGGCCCCCTTCGCTCTTTTCCCTCTTCCTCAATGGGCTGATTGAACATCTATTGGGAACGAGGGACCTTGACTCTCCTACTTTAGCGGGCTGTAAGATACCAGCCCTGATGTTCGCTGATGATACCCTTTTACTGTCCAAATCTTCCCTTCCATGGGTATTCAGCGAACACTGGAGGCGTTTTGTTCCTTTTGTAGAACGAGGAATCTGGAGATTAACCTCTCCAAAACTAAATTTATGGTTTATAACGCCAGATCATCCAACTGTCCCCATCTCCATTTGGATGGTCGGGGGCTGGAACTAGTGTCAACCTTTGACTACCTGGGGGTAACTCTAAATGATAGAATGGATTGGGGGTCTCATATGGTGAAGGCGAATCTGAAGCTGGCCCAATTCTCTGGCGGCATCCTAAAGGTTTTCAACAAGAGTTCTTTTAAGCCGTTGGGACCGCCCATGGAAATATACAAAGCCCAAGCGAGAGGAGGAGCATTATATGGCTCAGATCCATGGGGTCATCTCTGCGCCACCGCTCTAACCCATACTGAGAATAGCTTTATTAGGCACCTTCTTAAACTACCCAAGAGTTCCCCTCTGACCCCCCCTATGGCCAGATCTAGGTTTGCTCCCCATCCATCCAGTTAATAGAGTTCCATAAGTGGCTTAATTGTAGTACTCTTGAATTTAACTTTACTGTTACGAGTGATCAAGAAAAGATAAACTTTTTGGACGAATACGTTCAAGATGAAGAAGGTAAACTTAGTGTTAGTATATATACTAAACCCACAGACCGAAATGCTTTGCTACACTTTACGAGTAGCCATCCCCGTACTTTGAAAGAAAACGTACAATACAGACAATTCCTCCGGGTTAGGAGGAATTGCAACAACAAGGAAAATTATTTTTTCCATGTTGAAAAATTAAAAGAAAAACTTTTAAATCGGGGTTACCCTAAAAGATTAGTAAAAGTAGCTCTGAAAAGGGCTTGGTATACTCCGAGAGAGACACTATTGGTACCTAAGATAAAAGATAAAAATACACATCTTACATGTGTGTTGACTTTTGATCCTAGGACTAACAAAGTAAAGAAATTGATTTAAAAAAATTTGAAATTGATAGAAGACCTAGGAATACCTAAACCTCTTATCGCTTTTAAAAAAGGTAAAAACATTCGAAATCAACTTGTAAAAGCGACAACCTCCTCAGACTACCCCCGATAATTAGACATTTTAGATGTCACTATTGTTTGTCATGTGGATTAACCAAAGATTCGAAAGAAATTGTGATCAACGGAATAACACATGTCCAAAGATCACTCTCCAATTGGAATTCTAAATATACGATATACTGTATCAAGTGTCCTTGTAATAAATTTTACATTGGACAGACCATTCAAGCAGTAAAAAATCGTATCCTGCAACACAAATCGAGAGTGAAATGTAAAACACCAGGGGCTCCTTTGGGAAGCCATTACCAAATGTATAATCACTCAGAAAGGGACATGGAGTGGTCAGTATTGTGTACTGTGACAAACACAAATAGAGGAGAGACAGAGATCAGACTTAATCGATTAGAGGCAAGACTTATTGAAAAATACCAGACATCTAAGACTGGCCTTAACGATAGAGATGAGATCTGGGCACTATTATTATGAAAGGTCTGTTTTTCTTGTTGAAGTACACTGGTGTTCTGTAAAATGAAGAAATAATTCTTAGATGCTACAACTATGAGTGTATTTCTGAAATTTACTTCATTTATAATGTACTAAAAAGATGCTGAATATTCCATGATAGATTATGCGAGGTTCGGGCATTACACGGGGTTTTAAGGTGTTAACTTTAATTGCAGGAGACTTACTTCCTATCTCTAACTCTGGAATAAAAGTGATCCCTGTTTTAACAATAGGAACTTTAAATAATTGGAACTTTTCTATCGAGAGCATTCACTTATATAACCACAACTCTGCATTTCGATATAGTCTTTCCTTCCTTTCTGTCTTGGGTCGGGATATACTCCTAGTCCCTCGTTTGTGTTGGGGAAGAGATACGAGGCTACTCTTAGTCCATTTTTGATGTTTATTATGGAAGTACCGCCGATTGTATATATCGCGGGACCAGACCGTGCCAGCCATGTGATGTCGCGCTGGCGGGTCGAGGAGGATGTGTGACTCCGAATATATGTAAAAGGTTAGTGCCGCGATCTGGGCTTTCACCATTGATTCTGTATTGCGCAAATAACTGTGATGGAAGCTCCGATTAAATACACAGGGCCCATTGTAATGCTGGCTTATTTAATTCCAGAAATACTGGTGTGGCTAAAGTGTGAAGAGCGAGGACTTCAACTTCGCTGAAAGAGGGTAAGCGCGAGTTTGAACTAACCATTATGAGATTAGTCTTGCTCCTGGACACGCATTTCCTATAGTATTGTAATACAGGTATAGTGTGAATTTTGAACTTCTTCTTTTTTAGCTTTGGCATTTGGTCCAATTGAGACGGATAATAGACTCTATACTACGGATGGATGTAGGTTGTGACGGTATGATTTTGAAGTTATTATGGGTGACTTAGGTGTATATGCTCTTCACCCCCTGGGTGTAATTAGTTCAATCATAGGATGTTGGAGATAGGATATATTATACAAGTCCTATGTTTTTTAAAAAAGGTTTTTCCCTTTTTCCCTTTTTCCTTCTCTCTAAAACTACTTAGAGGTCTCCACGCACGGTTAGGGGTGTTAAATTGGTTCATCTCATTCTGCCTCTCACCTCAAGGAACTAGACATATCTTACAGAAAAATCTTTTGTTTATAATTCTGTTTATCCAGACATATTGTGTATACTGAGAATGGTATCCCGAGCAATGTATATATGTAAATACGGTATATTTAATTTCTTAGGTAGACCCTTGTTTGCCCAAGTCCTGAAGATGTCTGAAATGATGAAAGGCTGAAACACATCGACTGTTTTTCGAAAGGCACCATTAAACAAGAATCAATGTTGAATATACGAAATAGATTGTGAGGAGCTTAAATATAAGGGAATGGTAAAGGATTATACCTTCCGATGCTCCCTCGAATTTGATTTTGGTGACCTGGTTACAAGGAATGTTCTTTTGTAACTAATTGAAAACATCCTTTTTGAAATAGTTGTGGGCAAAAGAACTCCAAAAAAGGTTCAAATGATTTTTTGTATTTGTTTGTACATTGTGAATTTGTATGTATATTGTATATATGTGTGTATATATATGTTGAAGTTGTATGTATATATATGTAAAAAATAGAAAAAGAAAAGAGAATCCACCTTTTGAGAAAGATATGGTTTACTAAAACCAAATATACAAACCAACCTTTGACTTTTTTCTTTGATTTGTTGAATTTGGTGGATTGCAATCTAGTCGAATGAGTGTAAAACTAAACTCATGATTGATTTAGTTCCTACGAGAATAATTGTCTGAGGGAAAGATAATTAATGGTATCTGTCCCCTAAAAAATATTGGTAAAATAGTCCATAGGCATCACTTTTTATTACCTTGCGTTTTATACCCAGATGCCTCCTGGTTAATTGGGTTCCCCCTGTTATATTGATGATGTCTTGTTTGAGGTAAACAGTTTTTTTGTAAGTTGACTTTCCAAGCAATGTTTCCCTTCTTTGTGAGAACTCCTACTCTAATATCCTTCAGAATGTTTCTGTATACCATGTCAGATGCTTGACACATATTTTTAAGTAGGTCCTTGTATTGGAAGATTAGCCAAATGTTTGCATTTCCAATACTTCCCAATGAATTCCGAGTTTCATCATGGGGAAGTGTTTTGAACATGGGCTGTCCTTTGGTGGGGGTAAGTTGTATGGGTCACCCAAAAAAATATGTACTTTCCTCCAAACAGCGTGTCAGAATCTGTTTTCAAAATCTGCTGCATCCTCAAGTCTTCAAAGGCAAGCATTAAGTGTTTCAGATCAAACAAACGTCACAAACAACTACTGCATATATCCCCTCATTTATGTTTTCAGCTGCTTTGCTTCTATATCTGTAGTGTTGATTTCTAGATGTGGACTCTTTCTCAAATGGTACATGTGCAACTTATTTGATTTCACAATGTCGGTATTCTCCAGGTCAAACTGCTAGTTACTGAATTTCCAGAAAAGACTTCAACACTCTATTTCGCATGCTTGCAAGGCCTAGACTTACCCAAACAATTCCCCTTAATTTCAAGTACAAACTGGCTGAGCTCAACCAATCACACCATTCATAGGAACCTGTCTCCGTATGTGAAAGCATTTTCAAGCTGAAGCTGTACAATTTGTTGGTAGAGTCTTTTCTATAGAATTCTTCTCCCACATCTGCTTCTTCTGTCTTCTCTGATTGTGTAATGTACAAAGTGACATAACAAGCAAAAATGATGGAGTTGTCTGCAACAAATTGTACATCCATATATGCATGTCACATTTTCAGAACCACAGGATTATAGTCATTAATATACTTGGAGGGTTCTGTTCTTCTGAGGTTGTATATGTTTTACTGTGGTTTTCGGGTCAATGTAAGTCTGACTGTTGACATAAAGCTACCGGAGACGCATCGTGGTCGGTACGGGGGATCCCTTTTTCAGAATTCTGCAGCACGGTCCTATTAAGACAGACCTGACATTGAATTGTCCCATCCATAACGTCCAGGCCCTGCACACTAGTGGAGAAACTGGGCACTTTTAGGACTAGAAATAGATCATCGTACAAATCTTAAACCCATCTCACCATAGGTTGCAATTTACTCATCGGAACACTCGAGAATTGAAGATACAATGGAATTTGCACATTTGGGTTAGACATATAGTTGTGAACGAATGAAAAATTAACTTCGCGCTAATTGAGGTGCTATGGGTCACATTTACCGCTAAGCAGCCTTCCTTTGCTGAAGCAATTACAATCAATCTAAGCCCTGAAGAAGTCCCCTGCGTGGGACGAAACGCGTTGGCTGTATGGTGCTTCATTTATACCTCTTGAAATAAAAGATTTGAAACTCAACGAATACCATCGTATGCGATTGATTGTATAATATATGTTGCATATTATAACTTATATAGCTGTTGTAAATACTATGTTGACATAAAGCTGTTCACGCTTCCTTGAGAATTGACAGGTGTGGAAATCCAAAACGACACCTGGTGTAAAATTTTCCTTTACATCTATACTTTTGACAACGGTACTTGTCACATCTACGTGTTTAAATATGCAAAGCTTGGTGTCTCTGGCCTTTTTAATCATTGTCTTTTGGGGTGGTGCATGTCACATACTGTTTTGTGAAAGAGAGTACAAAGTCACCACTGTCTGTTCCAAATTTCGGTGCATCTTTTATCCATAACAGCATGTGAATATGAGTAGCACCTTCTGCTTGGTACTGTTTACTGTGTAAAATGAGGGAATGAGGGGGGCCAGGAGCGCTTATAGGTCCAGTATATGTGCACCTAACTATACAAGACTTTGAAACCAGGGTATGCAGTTCTTTTTTAGAGAAGAAGCAAGTACAGGAAACTGATATGGTTATGAACTGAGGAATCAGATGGGGGTCTGATCCCTCAGGAGCCAGAGCCCTCACACACCCAGAAGGGTAGCATGCTTCATCATAGGGCATGCTCCTTATCGGGCCAGAACTGCAATGCCCGACATGCACCCTCAAGGGTGCTCTTTGACGGAGATCTTTTGTATAAAAATGCCATTTGTGAAGTGTGAGTGTGAGACCGTAAGTGCAGATTGGTGATAAAATATGTATATGTGTGAAGGAAAAGTTTGTGTTAAAATAGACTAAGTTGTCCTTCGGGGAGATTTTAATAAATGAGCTCACTTGTCTAATTAAAATGGTGGTCGCTATCAGGAGGGACAATGATCTTTGATATTTCAGTGGGTTAACATATTTCTTGCTGATTAAAGTCACTAATTATCGTGTGGCACATACCAACTCCTCATTTTTCCTAGACTCCTCTTCAGGACCAAAGAACCTAAACTGAACATCTTCACAAATATTTTCAACCTCTACTAGTGTACCATGCAATAACACTCTGTAAATTTTTCCTAAACATAAGGCAGATGTTTTCACAAAGTAAGGTCTCCTAACAAATGTTAGCATTTTACAGTCATGAACAGCCAATATTCTGAAGTGCTGAAAGGTGCGTGTTCGCACTTTCTTGGATCAATACACCAGTGAATGTCCCTGTAAATTAGTATACTTCCTCACTTTGCATGGATCTAATACTAGCAAAATTGCAATTTTCTGTTTGGTGCTTCTATCTGGAAATTGACATAAAAAATGTCTTAATATATCAGTTGATTCTTGCCAAACACAAAAAATACAGCTACAGTTTCATTTGTACACAAGGACCTGTATATGCCTTCTTTGTGGTGCACAGACATAATATCGACTTCACAATATCGAATGGACAAAATATCGAGTAAAAAATATCGAACATAATCAAATATCGAGAACAAAAATATCGTTGTTAAAAATATCGATTACAATAATGATAATAAAATATCGAGTCCAAAAATATCGACTCAAAAATATCGACATGACAAAATATCGATTAATAGTCAAAGTAAAAAATATCGATAATATGTTGAAAAAAGGTAAAAAATATAAATAAATTGTAATACTAATATAAATTGTAGTTAATGTTTAGGAGCGGGATGTTGGGTTAATAGGGGATAGGGGTAGGGAGTAATTTAAAATAATTAATTAATTTATACATGTTTGTAAATATTTTTATATTTTAATTAATTGGGAAATAATTAATATTAATTAGTTAATTAATTTATATAAATTTCTATAAAAATTTTATTAGTAATTAATTGGTAATTAAATAATATTAATTAGTTAATTGGAAAATAAATCATATTAATTATTTAATTAATTAATATAATTGGTAATAAAATTTTATGTAGTAATTAATTGGTAATTAATTATTATTAATTAGTTAATTGTAAATTAAATAATATTATTTATTTAATTAATATAATTGGTAATAAAATTTTATGTAGTAATTAATTGGTAATTAATTATTATTAATTAGTTAATTGGAAAATAAATAATATAAATTAGTTAATTAATTAATATAAATGGTAATAAAATGTTATGTAGTAATTAATTGGTAATTAATTAATATTAATTAGTTAATTGGAAATAAAATATTTATATTTATTTAATTAATTAATATAATTGGTAATAGAATTGTATGTAGTAATTAATTGGTAATTAATTATTATTAATTAGTTAATTGGAAATAAAATATTAATATTTATTTAATTAATTAATATAATTGGTAATACACTTTTATGTGGTAATTAATTGGTAATTAATTAGTATTAATTAGTTAATTGGAAAATAAATAATATAAATTAGTTAATTTATTATTATAATTTGGTATAAATTTTGTATTAGTAATTAATTGGTAAATAATTAATATTACTTAGTTAATTACATTATTTAGAGTAATTGTTATATATATAATATTTTGTTATAGTTCAATAAATATTTGGGGAAAAATTTATTAATAATTACATGAAAATAATTACAGCTAATTTGCTAAAATATTTTCATCTTTGTTATTGGTATAAATTGTAGTTAATGTTTAGGAGCGGGATGTTGGGTTAATAGGGGATAAGGGTGGGGAGTAAATAAAAAGAAATAATTAATTATGATATGTTTGTGATTAATGTAAATTATGAATTAATTGGTAAAGAATAAACATTAATTTGTTAATTAATTCATATAATTTGGTACTTATTAATCATTAGTAAATAAATAGTAATTAATTAATATTAATTAGTTGATTTAATTATTAATAAAGAATTTTGTTTTCCATATTTTGTTATTATTAAATATTTGTTTGGGAATAAATATTATAAATAATTATATTTAATTAATTACAGCTATTTTGCTAATATATTAACTTATTAATTATAGTTAATTAATAATTAATAGTTAATTAAATAATATTAATTAAATTTGGGTACAGGAGGAATTTTAGTGTTCAGGGTCAGTTTTCTCTCTTTAGGTAAAGGGGTATTTTAATGTTTCAAGGTCAGTTTTCAGTTTTAGGGTAAAGGAGTATTTTTAGAATTCAGGGTCAGTTTTCAGTTTGTGGGTAAAGGGGTATATTTAAGGTTCAGGGTCAGTTTTCAGTTTTTGGGTAAAGGGGTATATTTAGGGTTCAGGGTCAGTTTTTAGTTTGTGGGTAAGGGGGTATATTTAAGGTTCAGGGTCAGTTTTAAGTTTTTGGGTAAAGGGGTATATTTAATGGGTCAGGGTCAGTTTTCAGTTTTTGGGTAAAGGGGTATATTTTTGGGTTCAGGGTCAGTTTTCAGTTCTTGGGTAAAGGGGTATTTTTTGGGTTCAGGGTCAGTTTTTAGTTTTTGGGTAAAGGAGAATTTTTTGGGTTCAGGGTCCGTTTTCAGTTTTTGAGTAAAGGGGTATTTTTTTAGGGTGCAGGGTCAGTTTTCAGTTTTTGGGAAAAAGGAGAATTTTTTGGGTTCAGGGTCAGTTTTCAGTTTTTGGGTAAAGGGGTATTTTTAGGGCTCAGGGTCAGTTTTCAGTTTTTGGGTAAAGGAGAATTTTTTGGGTTCAGGGTTATTTTTCAGTCTTTGGGTAAAGGGGTATTTTTAGGGTTCAGGGTCAGTTTCCAGTTCTTGGGTAAAGGAGTATATTTTTGAGTTCATGGACACTTTTCAGTTTTAGGGTAAAGGGGTATTTTTAGGGTTCAGGGTCTGTTTTGTGTATATAAAGTGTGAGAATTTTTTTTATAAATATTACAAATAATTGAAAAATTTTTGTGAAAAAGAGTTGCTCATTTTTATGCTAATAATAATTTTTTGAACTACTCAGCAAAAAATATACTACTAATATATGTTAATAATATTTATAAAATATATATAAATATTTGAGAAATTTTACACTATAACATTATACTAAAGTAGCTATTCTAATTTATACATGGTCAGTCTTCAGCACCTTTCCAGATATTACTTTCACTTGAGTAGGAATAGTAAATAATAATTGGTAAGTGTCCAGCAACTTCTCTGATAATACTTTGACTGGAGTAGGAATAGCAATTATTAATTGGTCAGTGTCCAGCACATTTGCATATAATTTTACATTAGTGTGTTATTATATTACAAGACAATGCAAAATGGATGTTTTCACAAAACTTTATTACAATTTTCCAATTTTTTCATGTGTAATACAATACAATCACTATCAAATATAACATAAACATTTTTGGAAATGTTGTATTTGCAGAATAACACATTATCATTTATGTACATGTTTTAATTTGTCACACAAAATTTTTTCACAACATTTTTTATGTCAAAACAAAATATTATTATCAATCACTTTCTGTAACAAGTATTTATATTGAAAAAAATAAAAATCAAGTTATTTTTCTGTTTCTTCCATTTATATTTAATAATGTTAATATTATATATTAATATTATTAAATATTTAATTTTAATATATACATTTTTATAAAGTAACATGACAATTATTATATTTGCTCAAGATATGGAAATAGTAATTAAGCCATTTTTTTTCACATATTTCTGACAATGTTGTTTTTAAATTATACATATAAATATATTATGTTGTTAACTTTATAACTGTAAAGGGGAATAATATGTTTAATAATAATATCTGGTATTGGTAAAAGATTATTTATGCAATTATATACTTTTATAATACTTAGACATTATTATAAAAAAAATTTAATTAATAAAAATAATAACAAATATATTTATTATTATTATTATTATTAATTAATAAACTTAAACATTTATTTTTTCTTTTCAGAAATATATACATTCAGAGAAATAAAAATACATTATTTAAGGGCATTATTTATATAGTAAATGGTTATAATTTTTATATTAATAATAATAAATAAGTTATATTATTTATTATTTTAATTATTTACAAAACAATTAATAATTTTTTGTTATAAACAAACACAAACTTATTCCTATAAATGTACACAAAAATACAATTTTTACATATATTATTTCAAGTGTTACATACTTATTTAATATTAATAATATATATTAATTACTATATATTAATTAATATTAAAGAAATTAAAAAAAATTTAACACTTTAAATTATAATGAGTCTACTGTATTAATTTGTTACAATAACAATGTGTATGTATTATATTTTTATACTATAACATTGTATTTTCTATGATACCTTTTCAAAATTGGTTTAAGGGGACTACTTTTTTACCGCGTAAGGTTATTGCGCTTCATTCAAGACTGGAGAAGCTCGCAGTTGGGAGTTGCTTCGTGTGGAGAGAGGTAAGGTAAATTTTATATACCATTTATGACTGAGTGGTAATGTTTGAGGGTATATTCGAACTGTGTAGTGTTTTTGTGTGTATGTATGATTTGTTAATGTAGCGTTTAGGTGTAATGTCGTCGTTATAGATGCGTCGTGTATGTTTTAGTACTAGTGTTATTTGAATTGTTAGGAAATGTCTTCTTACATGGTTAATGTTAATTGTGAGTGTATTTACAAATTTTATGGGCTATTTGTGGGTGGGTTTCGTTATGTATGTTTTTTAACAGGTTCCGGTTCCTCGCATGAAAACTACATGGAAGGAAGCGTGTTTTTTTTCGGAGATACTAATGTATGACTTATTATGGTTATATTTTTACGTGTATCTCCTATTTTTCGTGTTTGCCAGGAGCGGATTTTAATAATTTTAACCTTTTTTCGGGATTTTTGAGGGTTTCGTATTGGATTGATACATTGGTATGCGTCACCGTTTTTTTTAAAGTTGTGTGTATATCACTTTAAATACTAAAGTGTCCACACTACTGTTTTCGGGATTTCCAGGAGCGTTTATTTTATTTTTACATAATTTTCGGGTTTTTGATGGTTTCCCATATTGGATTTTTCTTACTTTGTAATGGATTGTATGGATTGTATTTTGCTTCATTACGTCTCTTTCATCTACAGAAATTGTAAGTATTTTTATATTTCTATTTATTGGGTGGAAAATGTCGATCTTTATGTAATGTGTATGTGTGATGTAATTATAAATATTGCATATTTGTTCAGAAATAATGTGCAAAATTTTGATAAGTTTGTAAAACAAATATGTCTTATTTATAATTGTTTAGAAATGTTTATGATTGTTATATGTATCATTATTGTAAGAAGATATTAGTATATTTTGTCAAAATTTTTATAGTAGGGTTTTAGCTATTATTGACAGATATTCTAATCCTCTAGTTGTAGGGTATAGTGTGACTTGACTTTGCAGTAGTCGGAACATTTGTTTAGTTTGTTTACTTGGTTTTGGACCAATTTGGGTCACAGATTGTTCCATTCTTAGTTCTTGATAGCTTTGTTCTTTTATCAAAGCTTCTAGTAGGTTATGGAATGTGGGTCTTGTTCTGCTTGTGGTAGCTTGGAAAGCATTATGCCACCCTTCTACACTGTTGTTGGTTTTAGACTCTTGGTTTAAAGTACTAAGATAGACATTCCACCAAGGGATTTGGAATTTGGGTTGGCGTCGATGTCCAGACCTGTGCAACCTTCCCACCCAAGTATCTTCGAAATAATCCAGTAATGGGGTTAGTTTATCTTCATTCCTCTTGTAATATGTGCTGTCAATTAATAAATTATAGTGTTCCGCTACATCGGTAACAGGAACGTAGGCCAGTGCTATCAATTTTTTAATTTGATAGGCAAAGGTGCTATCTGTTGAGTAAAAAATACTTAAAGTTGATTTTTGGAGATGTCTCCATATGCTCTGATTGAAATGATAGTAGCAACCCTGGATTGCTGTGTGGGGAAATATGTTCAAAATGCTATTAATCATAGCTAATTCGAAATCAATAATTATTTTTTCTGGAAAATAATTATTGATTTCATTTTTGAGAACATTTAATATTTCTGTGTAAGTGTTTTGCTGTTTGTTTGGTAGCAAACAGTAAATGAAAGGGATGTTATAGTTATGGTATAACCCGTGGATGGAATATAGTTGATAAAAAGGTTTTGGGCATGGTTTAAATGTTCCATCCATCATCCATTGGGGACACTGTTGGATTTTTCTTAAATTACTTGCAGTTGCAAACATTATGATTCTGTTTGTACTGCTTTCATTGTCAAAAAGGATACATTTGTCTTTATTGTGTGTGATGGACATTTCTGGTGAAATAATAATTTCCTCAAAAGTAGTAGGGTTGGGTGGGGTAGTGGAAGTGTGTCTTTTAGTGTATGCAATTGTGCGTTTTAGGGAGTCAATAGAGGGTAGTTGACCTGAAGCATGGGCTGGGACTTTTAACAGTTCCTCTTTAAGGATTTGTGTTGTTGGTCTATCACTTTGTGTGCTAGCAGTCTTTATACTTTCTAAAGCATCTCTTATTTCAATTTCTGTGACATTGGGGGGATGATTGTGTTCCCTGGTAAATAGCACATTAGTTTCCTCTGTAGTAGCCCTTCCATAACATTTGTTTGAGTAATATTTTGTACATTTCCAAAAAACTTTTCTACCACTTTGTCTTTCCTGGCTATAAACATAACCCATATAACATAACAGTAATTTATTTTTCTGTGACATAACAAATTCTGCACCTTCTGTCATTTTGTTTTACTTGTTCTAGGAAAGAGTAGAAAGAAACAAAATCAAATAACATATATTTCACTTAGTGGTGCTAACATAATTAATGTTGTATTTATACTTACGTTTACTAAAAGTAGTAATCACAAATGCAGAACTGTATTTTGAAGGACTTTCTTGTATGTATTTCTTTATTTACTGTTGGTATGAAAATATAGAAATGCTAAATTAATGTTTATACATAACAAACGTTTTTCCTAGGAAAAAGCAGTTTTTTAATTTGCTTAGTACTACATTTGATGTGAACATTACATATACTTACTTGTTTAAATAGTTGAGTTGTAGTATTTGGTGGAGTACATCAAGGTAGTAAAGTTTAGATCTGTAGAGAAGATAGAATAAATACATGTCACATATGATAAAAATTATTTTGAAGCGTTGGGAAATTGGAAATATTTAAAACTATACTAACTTCTAAATATGTACTTTTCTTTGCTGTAGGTAGAATAGATGTATGATGTATTCACAATGTCTGTAGAGGAAATATAAAATACATAACATGGTGTTAAGAACATAGTTCTTGTTTTTATATGAAGTTTTAGACAAATTGAAGTATACTTACATTTTTTACAAGGGTAGTCTTGTCTTTTGGTATAGTTGATGTAGGATGTTTTTATTGGATCTGTAGGGAAGATGTAATATGCAAGATATGTTGTTTAGAAAATAGCATTTTGAATATTGGTTGTTTACTAACAAAAACATATATACTTACATGTTTAATTAGTGTAGTTCTATACATTTGTAGTGTTGAAATCGGAAAATCGCTGAATATCTGTGAAAAAAATGTTTTAAATTAAGTATGAATCTTGTGAAATAATGTTTAAAAACAGCTGTTGTTGTATAACAGACCATTAATATATACTTACTATCTTATTTTGCAGGGGAAGAAATAGGAGCATGTATTAGGAATTTTTTTGTAGTAGTTTCTATCAGAAAAGTAGGAGGAGATAAAAATTAAATAAGTGGAAGAGTTAGGAGATATAAGTAAAATAATAGACTACTATTTTAGATTTTTAAATAATGGAATGTAACTTACTTGAATGATTAAGCTAGTGAGCTGGATCTTTAAAGATGTTTGTTCAGGAAAAAAATCTTCAGAGTGTTGGCATCTTCTTTCTATGGAGTTAGCAGCAGCAAATGGTAGAATGCATTTATCCCTTTTATAGTATGTGTATTTTGTGTGCTTGGATTTGATTGGTTGTAGGATGAAAGGAAGGATTGTATAGGCTAGTTTGAATTTTTTTATGTTAATTGGTGTGTTTGTTGATGTGAGAATGGTGGTATGTGGTGCTTTCCGCATTAAAGCAGGTTAGTTGTTAAATAAAAGACATGTGAAAGTGTAAAAATATTATGAAAATTCTAGTTACATGTAAAGATTCTTTTTAAAATGATAGAACGCATTTAATATAATGTATAGCAAATGATGATAAATAGTAATGTTATAAAAGTCACAGGTATTATATGTAAAATGTTTTTTGTATACAGCAATGACTTTTATAGACCATTAATATGGTATTTTAGACATGAAAGGGTCCAAAAAATAACTCGATATTTGTTTAGAAACGATATTTTTGTACTCTATATTTTAGTAGTCGATATTTTTGTAGTGTTAGGTGTAATTTCATGAACAACGATATATTAGTAGTCGATATTTAATAAGACGATATTTATGTACTCGATATTCTAAATACTCGATATTTTTTAGTCGATATTTTTGTATTTTGTGTAATAAGTATACAAAGTCGATATTTTTGTAGTCGATAATTATTCAATGATATTATTGCTAGTCGATAATGTGACCGTCGATAATATTTCAGTGATCCCTTCTTTGTACCTCCTCAGCTATCACTTCCTCTATATTCCTAGGAAACATTTCCTCTTTTGCAATAGGAGTACCATCTTTCATGTTATTTTTAAGATAGGCTGATCAGGTAAAGCAAATATTACCAAGATAATTTCAGTTGGGAAGAGAGACCCCTTATACTTGGCCTCAAACATTTACATTCTAAGGAAGAACCTGCACAATGTGGGCCAGAGAGAGAGCACAGGGTATGTAGAAAAGGCAGACTGGCAAGGCATACAGGGGAGGTGCTTGGAGATGAGAGAGGGAGTAATAGAGTCTGTGAAGGTGGGAACATTAGTGTCAGGTTCAGCAGCAATGGGAGAGAGTGTGAGATACTGCCTCTAAGGGTGGAAATAATATGGACTTTAAGGATGGAGAGAGTGTTGGACCTGTCCCTTTTTTCAGGGTTATCCCAAAACTTTTGCCTTCCTATGTATTTTGTCCGACCATTTTTCATAGCCATTAGGACTCTGGGCCCTTTACCAGTGCTATTAAGTTCTAAAGCTTATGTGCTTTCTCCTTTAAACATGGTATGATTGGCTTACACCTGTTTAGCATATTTAATTTACCTGTACATCCCTTGTACAGTGGTTTCCCATATACCCAGGTTCTGTAAACTAAATGCTACTGGTGGGCCTGCAGCGCTGCTCGCGCCACCCACAGAAGAAGACTTTCAAAACTGTCTCAGACCTGTCACTTCAGTGCCTGTCTGCAAAGTTTACTGCCACATAGACGTGGCATTTAAAACTACTTGCTGTGCCTGAAAACTCCCCTCTTACTATATATAGATCACCCCTTAGGTAGGCCCTAGGTAGCCCTATGGGCAGGGTACTGTGTAGGTAAAAGTAACCCTGGGCGAAGCACTACGCTCCGCTCGCGGAGTTTGCGAAGTTTTTGCAACTTTGCACTACGCGAGCGGCACGTAGCACAGTGCGAACATGCGTAGTGTAGCGTAGCGTAGTGCAGCGCTCATTTTTTGCTTGTTCGCGGTCCTGAACGTCATGTTCGCGACCGCGAGCAAGCAAAATGACATCCCGGCGAGATTCTCAATGCGAGGAGGTCAGGTTTCTCATTGTGAGTAGTTGCGCATGCTCGCGACCGCTCTCAATGAGAAACTACCTGTTCGCGTTGAGAAAGCTGCCCCTCGAGTAATAATCTCCTCGAGCAGCAGAAAACTACAGCTCGCACTGTGCAAGATGCCGTTTTCAATGCTTGCACAGTGCCGGATGCTTGTCCGCACTGTGCAATCATTGAAAACACATCTTGCACAGTACGAACATGCTACTACGCAGCTCGCGTAGTGCTACGTGAAGTTCACGTAGTGCGAAGTGCACTTCGCGTAGCTTTGCGTAGCGCTACTTCGCGAACTACGCCCACCCTAAGGTAAAAGGTAGGACATGCGCCTTTATTGTATGGCATGTCCTGATAGTGACAAACACCCTATTTCATTTTTCATTACAGTGGGTGTTGCTCCTCTCACAGGTTGGCATTGGGACTCCCCTTATATGTTCGTAAGTGGTCATTTCAGATGTGAAAGGAGTAGTGTTGCCATGTTTGGTATGTTTGGAATAGTGATGATAAATCCTGCTTATTGGTGTAGGTAGAATTTTCATTACTATCGTGGAAATGATACTTTTAGAAAGTAAGCATTTCTGTGTGCTGATGACTCTTTGTGCTTTGCAGCCTGACTCCAATCTACGTCTAGGGTAGAGTGACAGCTAGACTTTTAGTTTAGTTTAGTTTTAAGCCTATCCATGCTGATGACGGAACCGCTCCGTCATGGCCCGGCCGCCACACCTGCGCGGTGCTGATTTCGCGCCTACGCGGCGCGTTCTATTAAGCGTGCGGGCCATGACGGAACCGCTCCGTCATGAGCACAGCTCAACCGCGACTGGTGACGGAGCGGTTCCGTCACCAGCATGCGCCCGCCGCGCGCCCCCCTCCGCCCCCTTAGCGCTGCGGCGGAATAGCTGCCGCAGCGATGTGGTTAATTCACATTTATTTGGACCGTTGGTGCTCCAACATTACATATATTTGTTAAATACTTCTAAAATTACACATCCTTAAATACATTTAAACACATCTTAAAACGCACACTATTATAAAACCCTCCATCATTTAAGTCAAGGTGAATCTTTTTGCTAAAACTCATTTAAAAAGAAAAGAAGAGATGCCTTCACTCTTTGCATAAATTTCCCAATGGCAATATCTAAATGGCTCATTTTAGTCACTACAATTACTGCCAGGGCCCTATTTGTAATCTCATATTTCCTAAATATCGGTCTTAAAAACATAATTCGAATATCAAGAAACTTCTGACAATCCATTAAGATATGTAACAAATCACATAAGGTGCCCAAAGTGCAAGTACATCTTCCCGTCTTATCAATCATTGAGCTTTTAACCACTTTTATTTACATTACAAGGGTTCACCCAAATTCTTACCCATAAAACGTCTCTTCTTAAATGACAATCGGGTAACCTGTCAACGTAGGGGAAGCATTTATCGTTTTTCCATGCAGCAGTCATAAAATGTACTGAGATTTTGTTCGCAAGGTAGTTTTGGTCCTGTACCTGCGATATTTCTTTCCCCTGCATCCTAAGAACCTTCTTATCAATATTGATCATTTCAGTAATGGGGCACAATTTAGCCTTCATCATACCACACAGCTTCGCCATGATAGCTCTAGTCTCTCTCGCCCATATTAATTTGCTATTCTGAATTTCGTTTTTACACCATTGTGATATTTTGGAGTTATCACCTGTTCCTAGGCATTGCCAGAAACAAGGTAGGGCCAGACCGGCTAAAATGACACATGAGGTCAGTCCTAATTCAAGTCTTACGGCCTGGACCTTTGCCGACAAAAGGAGCGTGTATGGATTTTTTTAATTTTTACCTTCCTCAACATCCCAACCCTCTTGTTTCGGGCTTGCCCCGTTTACGTTCCCTAAGGTCAACGGCAAATCTGTTAAAAACAAAGAAAAGAGCGGGGGGGCCAATACGCAACCGTGCCGAAACCCGTTCCCAATCTCAATTTTCCCAGATAAATTTCCATCTATGTCTAAGATTATCTGGGCTCAGTTCTTTGTATGGAGAATTTGAATCAGGATTAGCAAATCTTTTGGGATACCATATCTAGTTAGGGCCTCCCACAACAGCTCCCGGTCTACCAGATCGAAGGCTGCGTGGAAGTCCACAAAATAACAGAACAAACTTCCCCGCTGTTCAATCGAATTCCATGCTATGGACCAGAGAGCAAAGCAATGGTGGATTGTGGAATGGCTGCCTTTTAAACACCCCTGTTCCAGGGGTCTACTCTGGTTTTCCTCCGCCCAGTCTTTGAGTAATCCCAAAATGGCTTGTGCAAAGACTTTTTCCCCCTATATGCAGGAGATTTATCAACCTAAAGTTCTTTGGTGATTTTAGATTGCCCTTCTTATGAATTGGTCTTACAATTGCACCTCTCCAGCTTTCTGGTACAATCCCTGTCTCCAAGATCACTTGGAACATCTTTGCAAAAAACGCTGCCCACCATTCGGGTCTACTTGATATTATCACTGCTGGAAGGTTATGTGGGCCTGCGGCGACAGTAAGGTTCAGACTTGCTATAATTTTCTTAACATAACCAGAAGTAAAATATTCTTTTATGTTGTCCCTCACTCGTGACCAAACTTGCCTCCTTGCCTCTTCTTGTATTGACCATTTCCCATATATTTCTCCCAGGTAACCCGCCCAGTCATCTTCAGGGACCATACAGTCTAGGGAACCTACTTTTCTCCCCGCGCTTTCTTGGGCCAATTTCTGAAATCCTTTAACATCTCCAGTTTCAATTACCTCCAACATGTTTGCATAGCAGCTATCTTTATAAATTATTTTTTATTCCTAATTAATGTTTTATATCTTATCCTTCATGACAGGAGGGACTGAGATAATTCCACATTAAACCTTACCCTTAAACTTCTCTCCTTCTGCATGACAAGGTGGCCATCACGCTGCGCTGCTACTATACTTGAAGCGCTTTTGCTGTAATTGCGCTAGCTTTTTAAAAACTCCTACATTTTGTATTTTCGTTGGATCTTAATTTCTTACCCTCGTTCTTAACTGTCGCGCCCCCTCCTGGCCCTCACTTGCAGCTTAAAATTACCTCAGAGCACCGCTACTTTGCGGGTCCGGGCTCCCGGGGTCACGAACTTAGCCGCCATCTTGGGAGGACATTTTGCACTTCCTGCACATCGTGGTGAGCGCTCTAGCGCTGCAACGCCACCAGCACGCCTACTTAAGGCGAGGAGCTGCTGCCGGTCAGCCTGGACAAGGTGACCATCACGCTGCGCTGCTACTATACTTGAAGCGCTTTTGCTGTAATTGCGCTAGCTTTTTAAAAACTCCCACATTTTGTATTTTCGTTGGATCTTAATTTCTTACCCTCGTTCTTAACTGTCGCGCCCCCTCCTGGCCCTCACTTGCAGCTTAAAATTACCTCAGAGCACCGCTACTTTGCGGGTCCGGGCTCCCGGGGTCACGAACTTAGCCGCCCTCGCTGTGCCTGAGTCGTGCCAGAGTCCTGCCCGTCTGCGCCCGTCAGCGCTAGGCAGAGCTAGGGCAGGACTCCCTGGTCGTCTCTACTATGCTTTCTGCGGGTTATTTACACGGCCTGCGGAATAGGACAGGTATGTGTGCTCATAGTGTGCTCGATCCCCTGTGCGGCCCTTATCAGTACCCTGATTGCTTGTTTGTGCTTCCAGCACCCTCTTTGGTCATTGCCCCCAAGACCATGGGTAGAACCTCTGGGAAAGTAAACCGTTCGGCTGCTACTCTAGGTCTGACAACACTAAAAGTCCTCCACCTTAACGTTAGATCACTAGTATGCCACTATCTGGATGTTTTCTCTATACTTACGGACGAAAAACCGGATGTATTTTTTCTAACTGAAACATATGTACCTATGGAGTACACTATGTATACTCTAAACCGTGATTCGAGAGGTGGCGGGATTGCGGCCGTGGTTAAGGCATGCTACCCATGTTCTTGGAAGGCTACAGTTATAGTGGGTTGTGAAAGCGCTCATTACGCAATCTCTATAAACTCTCAGTTTACCATCTCGGGTCTCCTTAAATATAGACCTCCTGGCCCTGACACCGCCTTCCGAACCACCCTACCGGAAGCAGTTTCTTCCTTGGCCCTTAAATCGGCGAATTTCAGTATAGTGGGGGATCTTAATCTTCATCTGGATTCTACTTTATCTGCTGTGGCGAGTAGTTTTCTTGCAGACTTCGAGGCCTTACAACTGCACCAGTATGTTACTCATCAGACCCAAGTAGGCGGCCACTTATTGGACCCTTTCTTGACGAACCTCACTAGTGTTGTTTCTTGCCCACCTAAACCTATGGCTTGGACCGATCACTATTTGATTGAAATACAGATTTCCTTGATTGGGGCCCCTTTCAAAAGTACGATTCCTGCAATTTTCAAAAGTCCCTGGAGGAAACTGAGGCTGGCCGACTTTCATCAGCTTTTGGTGCAACACCCGCCCGATCCTCCTACAGACGTCTCCTCGGGGTATGATTACTTCTGTGACTGGCTGACTCAGGCATTGGATTCTCTGATTCCAGCTGGATGGAGTAAAACTCGCCCTGGCCCATCTAGTCCGTGGTATGACGACTAACCCTGGGCGGGCGGCTACGTTCCGTGCACGGAGTGTGCGTAGTACCGGCTTCTACGCATTTTGCGTAGCAGGCGTAGAATCCGGCACTATGCACGCTCCGCAGACGGAGCGTAGCTGGCCGCCACCCGCCTCCCTCCCGCCCTCCCTAAATACTTTAAATTAATAGTGTAAAAGAATTAAAAGGCACTTACCTTGCCCGCCGCTGCCTGCCGCGTCCCCGGGGCTCGCTATCTTCATTGCTTCCGTCTTGTGTATCTAATGCGCATGCGCGAGCGGCCGCGCATGCGCATTTCTCACGAGAAATGCGCATGCGCGAGCGGCCGCGCATGCGCATTAGATACACAAGACGGCAGCCATGAAGATAGCGAGCCCCGGGGACGCGGCGGGCAGCGGCGGGCAGCGGCGGGCAAGGTAAGTGCGTTTTAATTCGTTTCAACTTTTAATTTAAAGTATTTAGGGAGGGCGGGAGGGAGGCCTGCGCTGCGTAGTGGGGCTACGCGGAGTGCGGAGGTGGGCGTAGTTTCTCGCCCACTTCACGTAGCTCCGCGAAGCCCCACTACGCCCACTACGCCCAGGGTTAATGACGACTCTCTGAGGCTTCTTAAGACGGCATGTAAGAGGGCAGAAAGAGCCTGGCGCAGGACATATGACTCTGTCCTCAAGCAGAGTTACCAGGCCAGTATTAAGCTCTACCATCGTGCAATCTGCAAGGCCCGGGCCTCCTTCTACGCCTCAGAATTTAAGAAAAATCCCAATCCCACCAAACGTATTTTTAAAGTCATTAAAGACCTGACTAGTAGGAAACAAGCAGGCATGGAACAATGCTCTCAATCCCATTGTGAAGAGCTAGCAGCTTTCTTTGTGGAGAAAGTGGCGGCTATCGACCGGTCTTTTCCTTCTTCAACGAGTCCAAATAGTGATTCATGTCCCACACATCTGATTACTAGGTCGCTCTCATTAATACCTGAGCCATCTCAAGAAGAGTTCAAATCTTTAGTCTTGAAAGTTAAATCAGGGTCACCCGCGGACCCTTTGAGACCTGCACAATTTAATGAATCTGCTGAATTCTGCCTTCCTCCTTTGCTTGACCTTGTCAGGTTATCTTTTTCCTCTGGGATTGTACCTGTCAAATGGAAGCAGGCCACGGTCATCCCGATCCTAAAGAAGCTTACTCTAGACCCGACTAAGCCAGAACATTATAGGCCCATCTCTCTTCTCCCCTGGATCTCCAAGCTGGCTGAGGCCCATGCCAACAAAATCCTATCTTGTCATCTACAAAATCTGGGCGTCTTAGATCCATCTCAGAACGGCTTCCGCGCAGGCCATAGTACAGAGACAGCTCTGTTAGCGATGGTAGAACATCTGCGGAAGTTGTTGGACTTAGGGCAGACGGCGACACTGATCCTTCTGGATCTCAGTGCTGCTTTCGACACTGTTTCCCACACTGTCCTTCTCCAACGTTTAAAAGAGGCTGGTGTGGAGAGCACAGCTCTCGAATGGTTTTGCTCATTTTTGGCTGAGCGTACTTTTAAGGTTTCTACTCCTCCATTCGAATCTGTTTCTTGCCACATCCCTCAAGGGGTCCCGCAGGGTTCGGCACTTAGTCCGACCCTGTTTAATTTATATGTGCAGCCACTAGCTGCTGTTGCTAAAAAATGGGGTTTAACCATGGTGTCATACGCTGATGACACTCAGCTAGCGGTGGCACTAAATGGGGACACGATGATTGAAGCCTCTAAGTTCCAGGCAGCCCTTAAGGACATGGCTAGTTGGATGACAGATAACTGTCTCCAACTTAATGCTTCTAAAACCGAAGTTCTAGTCCTGGGCAAACAGGCTCATTTATGGGGAGACTGTTGGTGGCCAGAGGAATTGGGCCAAGCACCTACTCCGGTGACAGAGGTAAAGAATCTGGGCATTTGGCTGGACTCAAACCTATCTTTTACCCCCATACGAAAAGAGTTGCGGGGACCTGTTTTGGGGCTCTTCGGAGCCTTAGACCTATTTTTAAGTTTTTTGATGCCTCTACTAGGCAACTCATTCTCCAAGCTGTGATTTTGTCCAGATTGGACTATGCCAGCTCCCTTCTCCTAGGTGTCAACCAAGCTGAACTGACTCGGCTTCAACGCGTGCAGAACGCGGCAGCCAGAATGTTGGTCGGCTTGCCTAAATTTTGATCTGCTAGGCGTACCATCTCCGATCTACATTGGCTGCCCGTTGGGCAGAGGATTAAGTTCAAAGCCTTGTGCTTGGTGTTCAAGATCCTAAAGGCTGCCTCGCCCCCCATTCTTGTTCAAGCTATCTCCTATTGCACCCCGGCCAGAGCATTACGCTCTACTGGTCAATTCTTGGCTAAGATTCCTCGCTTTAAAAAAGCCAGAATTGGCGGCCGTTCTTTTGGTGTTCTGGCAGCAAAACTTTGGAACTCACTCCCTGTTAACATCCGTTCCATTCCCGACCTGCTGCCTTTCAGGAAAGCCGTGAAGACATTTCTCTTCACCTTGGTTTAATAGTATTCTGTTTCTGGTATGGTCCTCCACTGTGTTGTGTTGTTCTGTCCACCATAGCGCTGGGACGCCGCTTGGCTGTGGCAGCTACGCGCTTTACAAATAAAAATAACATAACATAACATAACATGACCTGTGCCTTGGCTGCACGGCATTCTTCGTCAAACCAGGCGTGCGCATTTTATTGACTCTATGACTTCCAGACCCTGACTTTCTTGATTTAAATGTTAACTTTAGGGTATCCACCAACTTGCTTATGGTGGTTTCAAACCAGAGTCTTGCATTTCTAGATTGGATTTCTTCTAAGGGGATAGCCTGCTGTGTTTGCTTTAACTTCTCAATATGTTCCACTGTCATAGTAGTTGACAGCCGTTTAGGGTAATCCAAATGTACCTGTAGAACCATTTCTCTATTTTTGCTACTTGATAAATATAATTCTGTCTTCAATGGGTAATGGTCACTGCCTTCCATTTTTACCACCTCAAAATGTTTTGATTAACGCAAACCGCCAGGCATGGGAAAACACATAATCTATTGGGCAGGGTTGCTGGCCCTTCATAAAAGTGTGTCTTGCTGGCCGATCCAACTGCTTTCTCCCATTTACACATACCATATCTAATGAGCCCACCAACAAAGTAAAAGTCGCATCCTGTGGCGAAGTGTCTCCTCTAGGGAAGTTGGCTACTTCAATATTATAAGATGTTAGTAATTCCTTGAGCCAACTATCTACCCTTCGGGGATCTAACCTATGGTTAAAATCCCCTAGCACCAATGATATATCCTTCTGATAATTTACACTTACAGACGCTATAACCTCTTTCAGCTTTTCCTTATAGCCACGGTCCTTACCCTTCTGTATATATACATTTATAATACATATTCCATCATAACAGGGATCCGACTTCTGCAGCAGAACCCTACAGCCTAGTGCCCAACCGCAGTGTAGCTTCACATTTTCAACCTTCCTAGCTATGTGTGTGGAGATCAGCCTTAGTTGCCCCCTGATGGCCTCCCCAAGGAGTTTTTCTTTTCTGCTTTAGAGTATTGGGCAGATACTTCTGTAACTAGGGTTGCTAGGGTATCGTCACACAGCCAAGTCTTCTGCATGCACACAATATCATTACTCTTAATGAATTTATCGAAATTCTCTTGAGTTGATATTTTCTTGTAACCGTTTATATTCCATGATAGGATTGATAGGCTGTGTGCCGACCCATGCCCCTAGTCGATTTCGCTCAGGTACCCCTCCTCTTCGAACTCCACAAATTCTGGGGATGCTAGGACGTTAAACCTGTTTCTAGCAAATATATCTCTTTCGTATCTTGCAGTTTCATTATCAGTTATGGTTATCGCAAGATCATCCTTCTTATTCCAACATGAGTTGATTACCCTCATCTGCCGTAACCCTAGTCCAGCATGGTTCGTAAGGAAGTGCTGCCCCTGGATTTCCTCCCTTGTTACCAATCTATTCCCCTCCTTTTGCAGCTGTTTTTTTGCTTTTTCCACCGCGGCTTTCACTAAGGCAGAGTAGAAAAGAACCTTGGTTACTTCACCCCCTTTACTACTTGTAACAAACCCTACTTCTCTAAGGTCCTCTGTGCCAATGCTGCAGAGGCTTACACATTTTGACAGGGAGAATAGAAGTTGTGATCTATTTACTGGGTTCAATTTCCTAGATTTTTTCCTGCCTTTACCCTGGCCGGAAGGTTCTAGAAAAACCCATAGGTCGGGGGTACTACATTCTTGCCTTACACCATGGGGGCCCCCGTTAATCCAGCTTCCCTTCTCTTTGTTAGTATATCTCCTTTATCGTTTCCCACAAGGGCCTTGCTACACCCAGGACTTCTAGGTCCCAATTGTGCGATTGTCCTCTTTTCTATGACTTTCCCCTCCTTCACTCTCGTAGTTAACATCAGACTACTTTTGCTATTCTTTGATCTATCTAGCTGTTTCCAGTATCCTTCTTGTTCAGCTAGGGGCTTTACCTTGTTCTCCTTTGACCTTTGTGTCACTTCCCTTTCTAGGGATTCTTGTTCAGCTAGGCACTTTACCTTGATCTCCTTTGACCTTTGCGTCACTTTCCTTTCTAGGGCTTCTTGTTCATTCCTTTCTCCTTTCCCTTTTATCACCTTCCTTATAGGTTGTCTTATAAGATGTCTGTTTCTAGGGGCAACCTTCTCCCCCCTAGACATCGGGAATCCCTTCATATAATATCTCCTTTCACCCCATTTCCTTACAATCATTGGCTGTCGGGATATATAAACACTTGGTTCTTCTTTCTGTGAGTTGGGAGCCCTTACCAAACCTCTTTACTACCTACCCCGTCCTGACTTTGTGCATACTTTCCAGACAGCCATCACACAGGAAGGGTTGGGTGCAGTAGGGTTGCATCTTCATTCATCTACATACTAAATAGTCTTCCTGGGCTGGGAGAGAGAAAGGTGTGGTGCACTTACATTTGTATAGACTGGGCGCTGCCTTCATAAAATGGGCTTGTTTACCCCCTACTGATGAATGGAGCCAGGGCAGTAGTTGAATGGGGTGCTGTGCACTCCTAAGATTTCTTTTGAAATTACATCCACATCAAAGAGATTTTGAGTATAAGTACCGGGGCTCTAACACCATGTTTTTCGACAATGCCTGAAATTTGTAACCAGGCGCTGCTGGCTCTACATGCTGCACCTTGCCAGTTGGAAAAGCTGTGCTACCAAGAGGAATTGCCACCTTACTAACCACTTTGCTGTGTTGGCCTGCTGCTTGGTGTATGCTAAGCTGCAGGAGGAACTTCCACTCTGCTCCCTGATATCCTGCTTGTGTGACCCCAGTGATCTCCAGGGGCATGTTGCCTTGCCCCCTTGTTGAATGCAACTAAAGCATCATCAAACGTTGCTTCAGCACACCACTGCCCAGGGACTCTTGCTGTCTGCGAGTTTGGAAGCAGTGTGGATTACCCAATGAGCTGTGCTGGAGTGCTCCTCTTCTTGCCCCATCGTTTTGATGGGTAGCGAGTGATGAGTGCTGCACTCTTACCCCTAATGGAATTCTAGCACGTGGTGGGCGCTTTATTATCCTGACCTTTTGAAGCTGAAGACTAGTGTGTGGTGAGCACTTCAGGTCTCGTTGCCTCAATGTATGTTAAGCACTTTGCCAGTGGTGCTGACGAGACCGGGTGGCTCACAGTCTTCCTCCATGACCCAGAAAGCAATCAGGGGAAGATTTACTTGTTTCATTTCGGGTCCCAGTGAGGCCACGACAAGGTCGTAAAGCAGCAGTGACCGCCGGGTTAAGGCAGCCAAGAGACATCACTGTAACTCCCTTAAAGGGTAAGCCCTCATGTTTGCTTCTGGGGCACACCACTTTCTTCTTGAACAATGTGTGTTGTGGCAACCCACATTGCCCTTACCTGACTTTCATAGCTGGAGCCAGACCCAAGCGATCCCGACATTGCAGGCTGCACTTTTTGCAATTTGGGGGGGCGGTTTGTTTTCTTCCATGGGGTTTACGGGAGAAACCTCGACGGAGCTCCCTGTGGCATGCAGAGGAAGTGCTGCGGGGTGGTGGGGTGGGGCGGGGTGGGGCGGGGCAGGGAGGGGCAGGGTGGGGAGGTGGTGGACTCGGACTTACGACGACATGGAGTAAGGTAAGTAAATAAATAAATAAAACTATTTACCTTGCTCCGAATTGGCGATGTAGCGAGCACAAGGTAAATAGTTGTATTTATTTATTTACTTACCTTACTCCATGTCGTCGTATGTACGACTCTACTACACCCCCAGACTGTCCCTTCAGCCCGACCTGCCCCCCGCAGCACTCCCTCAGCTAGCCGCCACTGCTAAGTTACCATAAGAAGTCTAATAGGAACACCTGTGCTCCTGGGCCCTACATTCCTTCTCGGTACGATTGTTGCTACAATGGATAGGATTGGTCACATAATGCTCCTGCAATGCCTCTAATTGTGCCGGCAATATTACTGCAACGCCTGTGGTGGATTAGGCTGTACTACTACATAGGTAGATGTAGTTGGGGTTGTGATCCCGCATTCGACAGAGAGGTTGCAATTTACCATATTCACTGTGAGCCCTTCCCTGGTGCCTTAGTTACCTTGCACCACCTAAAAGGAGTGCTTACAGTCTGCACCCTTTGTTACTATGGGGATATTGGGTGATTTAGGTACTACAATGATATATGGTTATTCATGTGTGTTCTCTCCCTAACCTAACTGCTGTATTTCATGCCCTGATTTTGTATGTGTCGTTTTTGACTTGCTTGTTCAGGATAACGAGTATTATTTCAGGATTTGCATTTGTATGCGCAGTGATTGTGTTTTCATGACGTGTGCAACATATAAGTGTTTATTTTATTGGACTAACTGTGATGTTTTGACAATTGTCCATTGGGCAAAGTAATTATTTGTTTATGTGATTTTGGTCTTTATTTATATGCAATAGAGAACCATCTTTTTACCTAAAATTGTGTGTAGTCTTTTTTGTGGTGTATTTATTGTGTCACTGGTGTGTGTGTGTTGTGCAAACACTTTATTTTGCCTCTGGGGTAAACCTGACTGCTTGTGCCAAGCTACCAAGGGGGTGAGCAGGGGTTATCTTGGGTGTGTAACTACCTTACCCTGAGAAGAGTGATGGGTTATGCCTGGATTAGGTGCATACCCTACCCACCTAGAAATCAGATTTCGAAAGGGTTTATGAGGAAGAGAGGAAGTAAAAAGGTCTGTGAGGCTAAGAAAGAGTGCAACATGAGAATAGGAAAGAGTGATAAGGATGGGAGGATTGGAGAGCAGGGGAATAAGATAAAAGGAGCACATTTAGGGATTAGGTGTTCATAGCCAAAAGTAATTAAAATCCTGGTTTTGCATGGTAACTTGGCACCGCAAAATTTAAAACGGGAACAAATTCTTTGGAACGGAGTATTAGAGCATATCTGGAGGGAAGTTCATGATTGTTTGGCATAACTATCATTTGTGTAACAGGTTCAGTTGCACCAGGGCCCATGAGTGTGTGGGATTTAGTCTTACGCCTCACCACTTTCGAAGTTCACCACAGCCACTGATAAGTTCATCACATTTTAAGGCAAAAGTGGTGGTTTCAAACGTGCTGGCGGAAAACACAACTCTTCTGTATTTCTGTATTTCGCAATAGAATTTCCAGGTCTGTGTTTACTTTTAAACCGTGCTCGAAACCGGGTTAAAAAGGTGTCATGTCCATACAAAATGGAGCTTCTTTTTGAATTCATAGGTGAAGCCCAAGTTCAAGGATCTTTGGTCAGATGTGACAATATGAATGTTGCTTCAAATACATCAGTTGAAGATTGCTGCTGCTGACCAAGTAAATGCAGCTGTCATTGTGCCAAAAAAACAGTAAAAGACTCAGAATCACCTGAGGAAGCCTCCAGCGGTAGCATAATTTGGCCAGGGAAGAAGCCGACAAGAGCAAAAATGGCAATAGAATGGAAACTAGAGTCCACAAGAGCAAAGTCATTTCCCTTTGATTGTCTATGGTGTGGTGTCATCTACTCTGTAAGTAATTTAAACATTCAACAGACCAGCTTAATAGCTTATTAGCTGCCCCCCCTTATCCTTTTGAGGGACACCACATTCGCTGACAATAGGTGTAGGTGTGGGAACCTTCACCAGGCCCTGATGGGGTTTATGTGAACGTATTATGTGAATTCCATTGTGTGTTTTGTGTTGGATTTTATACGCCAATTATTTTTCCTGTGTATGGAATTTGGATCTCTGGAATCTGAAGTGGAAGGGTGTCCTTTGCCATTAGACCACTGACCTTCACTACATCTCCAGCCCTACTGCGTGAAGCCATGGCGCACTTGCTATGTGCAGGCGGGAATTCACTTTTTCTGGGAAGAGTCTATTACAAGAGTAAGACACACATATTCACATGAAAATATTTTTTAATCAAGGTAAAATAGTTTTAAAAAAAATAACATGCTTGCTTCTTTAACTAACAAACTGTAAAATAGAAATCACACCAACCCAAATGGTCAAATTTCTACTCAGATCAATGGATTTGAGAAAATAATATCTTAAGCATTGCATGTTTGGAAAGGGTGTTGGACCAGGGAGAGGGCTTCAAGCAGCTTTAAGCGTCTTTCCAACATAATTCAGTTTTGAATGTTCAAGAGCAAGAAAAGGCTAAGTAGATCAGCATGTGACTTAAACTGCCATAGGACTAACGACCACATAAGTGGCCAGGAAGCAAAAGTATACCACTTATAATCAGTGTAAAAGTTTAGATCAGAATATTTAAAACGTTATTGAGTACTGGAGAGTGATACTTAAAAATATAAGTATCCTTTTCTGGGTAGATAAATATGGTTCTACTCCTTGATAGGTAATCATCATTTTAACGCATCATTTAATTATTAAAATGTCAGCCAGTTCATGTTTCATCAAAAAATAAACTCCACTATACAGCATTAAAGCATGCAAATTCTAAATGGAAAAAATATTTTTTTATCATTAACTAAATAATATTTAATAAAGCTAATAGGTGTGACTTTTGATTAGTGAAAGCACACAGAAGGACATAACATATCACACCCCAACCCCTCCACCCTCAGCCCTAAAAACCACCCGACCCCCCTGATCCTTAAAAACGACCCTGTCCTCTTGAATCTTAATCACACCCCAACTCCCCCTGAGCCCTACAAACTACCCAGAACCCCCTGAGCCCTAAACTCAACCCTGATACACCCTGAGGCCTATTAATTACCCCATTCCCCTGAACCCTAAAAACAACCCTGATACCCCCCGAGCCCCAAGCACTACTCTGACCCAGAGCCCTAAACACTACCTAAACCCCCAGCCTTAAAAGCCACCGACCACAAGCCCTAAAAACAACTCCGACAGATGTATGACATTACAACGCATGCTTTTACCATGCATGCCTTTACAACGCGGTATTTATAACAAATAACTTTACAACGCATAGTGCATTGGGGTGCTGGATAGTGAATAGTTTAATTTACTATTTCAACTCCAGTCCCCGTGGATAGTAGAGAAGGTGTTGGATAGTAAATTAAATCTATTCCCTATCCTAGAGCGCCCCCAGCGCAATGCGTTGTAAAGGTATTTGTTGTAAATACCGCGTTGTAAAGGCATTGCGTGGTAAAAGTTGCGTTGTAAAGGATGTTTCCCATCCTGACCCCCCTGAGCCCTAAAAACAACCCGACCCCTCAGCCCTGAAAATGACCCAGACCCCCGAACCCCAAAAACTACCCCAACCTTTTCCCATAAAAACTAAGGGTGGGCGTAGTTCGCGCACTACGCGAACTTCACGTAGCACTACGCGAGCTGCGTAGTAGCATGTTCGCACTGTGCAAGATGCGTTTTAAATGATTGCACAGTGCGGACAAGCATCCGGCACTGTGCAAGCATTGAAAACGGCATCTTGCACAGTGCGAGCTGTAGTTTTCTGCTGCTCGAGGAGATTATTACTCGAGCGGCAGCTTTCTCAACGCGAACAGGTAGTTTCTCATTGAGAGCGGTCGCGAGCATGCGCAACCACTCACAATGAGAAACCTGACCTCCTCGCGTTGAGAATCTCGCCGGGATGTCATTTTGCTTGCTCGCGGTCGCGAACATGACGTTCAGGACCGCGAACAAGCAAAAAATGAACGCTACGCTGCACTACGCATGTTCGCACTGTGCTACGTGCCGCTCGCGTAGTGCGAAGTTGCAAAAACTTCGCAAACTCCGCGAGAGGAGCGTAGTGCTTTGCCCAGGGTTAATAAAAACGACCCCAACTCTTAAAAACTACACAACCACACTTCCCAAAACCCGGCCACAGCCCCTGTTATCTGTCCGCATCGAGCTTTCTTTCTCGATGCTTCCTGTTCCTGCTGCTTCCCATCCAGACATCTACACCACGCACAGTATTAACCACATATATGTATGGTTAAGACATATGCATGGTTCAGGCAAGTGTGGTTCTGCTAGCGGGGAAATGCATGCATGTCTCAGCCCGCATAGTCATTTCCCATGCTCAGTATATGGCAGCTTCTCATTTGCTTTTAACAATTTCTTCATGGGCCTGAAACCATCACTCAATATGAAATAAGCTAGATACTCAGCACCTGATTCACAAACTGCATTCTGTAGTAAATTAAGTATTGCTACAGCAGTCAAACTTACTTACTACAAAATGCAGTTACCAAACCTATGAGTGTAAATCGCCAACTCCACCTCTCCTAGCTGTAAGTTTACTAGTTAGTAGTTAGTGTAAGAGGGACCAGAGGAAGTGACTGAAAAAAAGGGTCCTACTTAATACTAAATGGGAGTGGGTCAGGGAGGAGTAAGGAGAGGTGTATCGAGTTCTAAGGAGCGATTAGGAGAAACACTATATTTTACCTCAGGGAGATTGTGGACTCCCATTAGTAAAGTATAGGGAACACTTCAAAAGTCTATTAAACTTTGAAAGAAATTAGTAAAAATACTTTTATATCAAATATTAGGGTAAATTAAATTTCTGTATTTATTTTAAATGTAGAACAACAAAAAAATTCTATAGCAATATTAATCTGATTTTGAAGTAAATATGTAATTTACATATACTAAATTAAATAAACATAATTTTTAAAGATACATTTAAAAAACTTCCACCTGAAGTACAATGTTTAAATGTATTTATTTTATATTAAAAACCTGCAAACGTTATGTGTAGTATTAAGTTACATTGATTTGATTTTTTATTTTTATATTACAAAAAGTTTATTTAAATATTTTATCATAAAGTATTTGTTTTTAATTGTATATTTTTTATCATTAAACTAAAGTTCTATACATATAATTAAATAGTCAGAGAAAAAAAAAATTAACAATTTTTCCTATGTAGCTCTACTCTAAGTCCCTGATTCTATTATTTTCTATGAGAGGGTGTTGCAGTATCATTGGTTTGCCATGTGTGGTGCTGGACTTACAGCTGCACCTTTCTTTGGCTGTTGCAACTTACACTAGTAAATGTTGCTACGCCCCCCTGTTCCAGGGAATGGAGACATATGAGTCTGCACTTTTGAGAAACCTTACACACGTAAGTGGTGAATAGCCAAAAGTGGCAAAGTTATTCAAAAGTGTAAAAGTTAACTTACACATGGAACTTCCTCACTGGTTTAAGTTATGTTTGTATATAGCCCCTCCAATATAGCGCTCGAATGCCCAAGGGCGTCTAGGCGCTGCAGCGGAGGAATATACCAGAAATGAGTGATAGAGGAGGATTTAGGTTGAGAAAAGCCAGGCTTCCATAGCAGATGCTGTTTTAGGTATTCGGGTCCTGTTCCCTGTAAGGCTTTGAACCCTAAACACAAGGCTTTAAATTCAGATTTTGTTTTCACTGGTAGCCAGTGTAGTTGTTTTAGGCCTTGGCACGCCGCCTGGAACTAGTAGATAGAAAGCACCTTGTCCCTAAAAGAATCTGCAAGTTGATTGCAAAAAACAACACTGCTATTCAGTGCTAATTGAATGGGTAGTGTCACTAATTCCTTTAAGGTTGAAAAAAGTATTTTACTTGAATTGCCCGCCTCCTTAATTTTCTCTGAAAAATAGCTGTTTTTTTTCTCCAAGATCTTCATTTTATATTTACTCAGAGATTCTTTATATACCGATTTTTCGGCTTTCGTATAAGTTGTTCTCCATCGCCTCTCTGCTCGTCTGCGGAGTTGCTTCTGGATGCGCAGTGAGTCACAGAACCAGGGTTCTGATTTCTTTGACCGTTTGCTAGTAAATGTTTTTTCGGGGGCTAGGATATTTACTGCAGTTTCTATCCAATTAGTAAAAATATTGGTGGCTGTATTTACTTCGGGCATTAGGATCAGTTTAGAGGCAGCTAATGTTAATTGCAGCAGCTGTGGGCAGATTTCCTTCCAGTTTCTCCCTTTAAATGTCCTAAGGGCAGAATGAGGACAAGTAAGATGGTGGGAAGAGGTAAGTACAAACCAAATGGCCTTAGGATCAGAATTAGTACTTGGTGGTGGCAACAGTCAATCTTGGCTTTCTTAACATTTCAGATACATTTTTCTCATCAAAACAACTTGTTCATTTGCATTTGCCTTGATCACTTAGGGCCTTATTATGACTTTGGCGGTGCGCTGTAGGACTGCCAAAGCCAGGGTGTTGCAGTCTGCCAGTTCAGGAGTTACATCCTGAACTGGTGGGCAGTCCTGTGGTAGTCTGATAGTGTCGGTCTGTCAGGCACATAGAAGAGCCTAACATGCAGACCTTTGATGTCACAGCACAGACTGCACCTTCCTGCATGATATGTCATACATGCAGGAACTGGGGTGCAAATTCAGGTGCCCACTACATGAGCCCCCCCGGCATGCATCTCCTAGGCCCAGAGGTGTCAGGGGGTCCCTATTAGGGTCCCTTTTGTTTCCTCACTGCTGCCCTTTTCATAGCAGGCTCACCACCATGGTAAGGGTGGTGGTTTGGCACCTCAGAATATGCTAGGTGGTGCGGCTGCGGCACCAACTGCTGCAGGATCCTGGATCCACAGCAATCACAGCGGTCCAGTGGGGGTCCGACCACCACACTCAGAATGCGGCAGACAGTGGCGCAGTGTGGCAGTGATTCAATATGATTTAAAAAATATGTAACATTGTGCATTATATGAAATAGTTTGTGCTAAGCACTTTAAAGAATGCTAAAGATGAAGGAACTACAAATGGCATCCTTAGAAATTGGTATGCCACCTGTGGAAGTTTGGTGATGTGTACTCAGATATCAAGGTTGTCAAATATTTGTATTTACACCTCATTTATGTTGGCGTTGTGGTGCCAGTTCATCAGTACATCATCATTTAGGTTAATTTAAACACTTTTTACGTTCGAGCTCTAGGAACAGAGGACTTAGTCATTCTGAGTCCTTCGTTAAAAAAGAGCCATTTGCATAGTCTCCTCATGTCATCCTATGTGGTATCCCTCACAATATTGAGAAATTGATTACTTTGATCAATATTTTCGTCATCCCATCCATTCTTCAATACTACGTGATGATGTGATGAGCAAATTCCTTAAAACATCCAAGTCCATTACTAAACACATCTGGAAATTCTTTCCTCCATGATATCGATACAGAACATTAACCTTCCTTTGAATCACATGCTGACTTCATGGTTTACTAACTCGGGGTTACACCACGATATCCTTCAGAATTTGTATTAAGTTTGCTAACCCATATATCTAAAACCCTTGGAAAACATCTATATCAGAGGCATGTGGGGACCTGAATTTCGCTGACATGCATACTCTATCTAGATCCTGCAGCTTGATTACATACTGCAGGGTATAATGCACCTCTTTCACCTATCCATTTTCTACAGCTCACATTCTACCTTCTCAAAACTGTTACAAATACTATCAACGCAGCTTCATCATTCTCCTCCACCACCTAATTATGAACACTCTTTACTCACACGTTCTCATTATCATTCTTATGTTTGCGCACAATAGGAACAAATCCAACCTTCCCCAATATAAATGATTGCACTTTATAAGCTTGTCAGCTCCCAGGTCTTGCTAAATTTGCTAGAAATCAACCACAATAACAAAGTATAGTTCCACTTGTTAGTATTGTTATTTCCACTTTTCGGCAGCAATCTCATTATTGACTATGACATAGGGTGCTCTCTGCCAAGAAGTTAAATCTCACCTGGGACTGTCTGTTGCTGTTATTTTTTTCCCCATCTGGTGGTGCTTGGGGCTTCGAGGGGCGCGAGGATGCGCTAAACCGCTCTCTGCTGGTCTCCCCCGCTGCCACTGCCTCCTGTAATCTGTGCCCGGCCTCCGAGGGGGGAGACCGCATCTCCCAGGGCTCCCCGCGGCTGATGCCGCCCATGCGCCGATTTCGCGCCAGGTGGCGCACAAAAGGATGCAGGAGTTGCGGCAGAGCGGGTGCTCTCTGCCGAGAAGTTAAATCTCACCTGGGACTGTCTGTTGCTGTTATTTTTTTCCCCATCTGGTGGTGCTTGGGGCTTCGAGGGGCGCGAGGATGCGCTAAACTGCTCTCTGCTGGTCTCCCCCGCTGCCGCTGCCATCTGTGCACAGCCGCCGAGGGGGGAGACCACATCTCCCAGGGCTCCCTGCGGCTGACGCCGCCCACACGCCGATTTCACGCCAGGTTGCGCACAAAAGGACGCCGGAGTTCCCGCGTCGTGGGACGCGCACGGGCATCGCCGGGCTAAGCCCGGGCAAAGGGCGGGCCGTCTGTGGCCGTCCGGGGCCAGAAGAGGCCGGGCTGGGCCACACCCCTTGGATGGATGGACAGTGATTGTTATGGTCTACTAAATGGCGGTAATTATTATACACCAAATCAAAGCTTGTTGCTGAAGTGACATTCTATATTGATATTTGATTCTATGCTACGGCCCCATACTATCTTTTAGTGACTGATTAATTTTATTATCACTTGTATATTGTAAACCTTGTTTGGACCGTCATATTGAGCTATTGTTAACATAGACCTCTAAGTCTTCGGTGTTGAGGAATATGGGTAAAAATATGCCTCCGCAGCCTCGCCCTCTCACCAAGCAAAAAGCAGCCTTAACCACTCCACTCCCAAGCTTAACAGCAATAGATAAAATGCTGCAAAACACTATAGGGGTGGTGGCATCTGCTATAGAGAACACAGAAAGGTGCCTTTCTATTCCAACTGGTATGCTCCCCCTTTCCCATCTGTGAATGTATCTGTGGTTACGGTAAATTCTCCTGATTCGATGTTAGTGTCTTCTTTTGTTGGGCTGCCATGTGCCCAGCCCATCCCTTTGAATCATGAGATTGTGCCCATACAGCATAGTCTGTCATTTGAACCCCTCCCCTTGCCCAGTAGACTCTCCTTGACACCTACAATGCTGCAACCGAATGTAATTGTTGAGCCCTCCTTTTTAATTGATGACTCTCCAGGGTGATCTCCCCTCAAGTCCTAATCCTGTATCATCGTCAAGGTCAAATAATGTAAGCCCGCATGTAATAACTAGAGGGCAAAAAGTGAAACGTAAACAAGTTCACATGAATAAAGAAGAACTGCCTGCAAATAATTCCAAAGGGAAGGGTAGTCCTAACCAACGTAAAGTTGCTGTAAATTCGATTGGACGGAAAGAGAATAAGGGCAAGGGCCAGACAGTTAGTGCTTTTGTCCAAACTAGCTTCGGCAAGCCAGAAGATGGCGAGAATTTTTGGGGAAGAATGGAGACTTTGTTATCAACACTCTTAGAGCCTATTTGTTTAAAAATCACCAATATTGAAACCTGGGTAGCTAATATAGAGGAAAAGATGATTAACATCCATCAATCCATTCAGACAGTGCACTCCACGACACTCGCTCATTCACCCCCAGCCAACATAAGAGGAAACCCTAAAGGAATATTTATGGATACAGCCAACCTAGTACAACATAAAAACAGGGAGGTTAATAACAGACCAGAACCCATAATCTCAGGGGGTAACATTGGAAGCAGTGTGGCAGACTTAACAGGCCCAAACCGGAGAGGTAATGATAATATCAATATCAACTGTGATATAGGAAGAGATCAGGCGGGCCAAAGGGACAATGCAATCATACCCTTACCAACTTTAAATCTGCCTCCAGAAGCTACGCCGTACACGGTTGTGTTAGCTAATGTTCCAGTTTTACCCCCCAATGCTTTCGAACATTGGTTGACACTGAGCAATATATTCCTTCATTTTTTAACCTCCAGGACTGGATTTAAAAATTCACTGTTTTCTGAATTTAAAATGGCTAGAAGGGTTAGCTGGGTAGGCACATCGACTAAATGTCTGAGCGGAGATTGTGTAATCCTAACGTTTAGGTTTCCGCATCTGGTACGAAACATTATCGAGGGAGGCTTTAATGGGGCAGTTAACACTGAGTTTATTACTATTCTACCCCTGGGTTTCTTTTATCGTCCCACGCATTTTGGAAGGCTTTTGGGACCCCATTGTTTAGCAGAAAATTACTTGGGTCCTAACCAAGCAAGATACTGTGTCCCAACATCAAATCCCATTGAGATTTTGAGTGGTCTAGAGAGTAATGACTGACTGCAAATGGAGAACTTCGCTAATTTATCTGGCGGAGCAGTCTACCACAACTCTATTTACAAACAGGGGGACACTATGAATGAGTGGGAGGAGAATGCCAGTACTCCATGGATTGAGGGCACCAATAAGGAGATGGAAGCCTTGGTAGTTGGACTTGAGTTAGTGCCCCCCAATGGGACTGGGGCCTTGTCGGAAGGTGTTAGGTCCCCTTCTTTTATCCCACACCCCTCTGTAACCCCTTTATGTCATATCACCTCCTGGAACATTGCTGGAATTAAGTCAAAAATGTATAACCCACTTTGGCAGGACTTTTTTCAGTCTCAAGACCTGATTTGTCTCCAGGAAACTTGGAGTAAGGAAGCGGTCCATCTTAATGGGTATAAGACCTATCATACTCCGGCTGTCGAGGTTATGCATGGGAGAGCCAAGGGAGGGTTGAGTGTTTATCTTTCAAACAAGCTGAACTTAAAAGGGATTATAGAGCCCATCAAAGACACTTATTTTCTGTTTTTGGTACTTGTACTGGACTATGACACTTCGATTTCCCTGGTTAATTTCTATAATAATATTCCCCTGGGTGAAGTATCAAATGTTATTATTAACATGTCTAAAGTATTGTCCTCCCAGGTTAAAAGCAATAGGAAAGATATGATGATTCTTCTGGTGGGAGACTTTAATTGTACTTTATGTAGAATGGCTGATGATAATAGATGTAGAGTGTCATGGGAAGAGGGCCTGTGTCAATCTCATTTTAATCACACTCCTCTGGGTGAACAGTTAAATGAAGTAATTAGCAACTTTGACCTCGGATTTGCCAATGAACTATGTGTACTACCATCCTCCCTTCCCCCAACATTTAATGGTAGGGGATGCTGTTCTACTACTGATTATGCTTTTGAAACTAATAATCATGCCCATAGAATTTATTCTTTTAAAGTCTCAGACAACGCACTAAGCGATCACTTCCCGCTCTGTATGTCCATCTAAATACCAATGAAGAACTTCTTAAGGAGTAATACTGAAAAATATAGAGTGCGAGAAAATCTATCTATTGGCACTACAAATGGGTACTCGTTACGATGGGCCATGGTGGATCAAACTGAAATACTTAATACAGTAATCGGCAAATGTACGTCAGAGCTTGCGATATGCTTGGAGGAAGATTCCACGCCTGAAACGCTCCTAGCATCCTTCTTAACCATCACAAATGAAATCAGGAATTCCCTTACGAGGCAGCGTAAAAATAATACCAGGGAGGATGGTTTAATTCTAAATGTACCCAAGCCTACGCACTCCTGAGGAAAGAATTGCACAAAAACCCAAGAAGTGTTATGGAGGTGAGGAGACTTAGGAAAGAATATAAGTTAGCTGTCAAAGACAGGAAGAATATGTTAAAAGCAGAGGCATGGGAAGCCTTGCACGCAGCTTCTATAAATAATGATAGTGCAGGCTTCTGGAAGGTTATTAGAACCCCCCTTTTAGAGGAAGAGACCGGCCCCAAAATAGAGATAGCAATCCCAGAAGCAGACTGGATTGGGCATTTTGCCCAGGTATATGAGGGAGAGGAATCATCTTCTTCCCCTTGCACACCTACTCCCTACCCCAGATCAAGGAATTTGATGTTTACCTTGGATGAGGTCGAAAAAGCACTTCATGCCAGTCAGGGTGGTAAGGCTACTGACCCGGACGGTGTTCCCATAGACATTTTTAAGGCTATTATACCTCTGTGGGCTCCCCTTCTGGTCCAGGTGCTTAATGCAAGTTGCACTACAGGATCTTTGTCTACCTGGGTGGAGTCCATAATCGTGTCTATCTTCAAAAAAGGGGATAGACACGATACCGGATGTTATAGACCTATCTCTTTGTTGGACTCTTTTACGAAGATAGCTGGGAGGATAATTTTGGACCGTCTTTTGGATTGGGCCAATGACAACTCTATTTTATCTGACTTGCAATACGGTTTTTGGTCTGGCCTAGGAACAGTGGAGCAGGGCTTAAACCTTTTAATGTTGTTGGGAAAGTACACAAGGGCCAAGAAAGGGAACTTGTTCCTGGCCTTTGTGGACCTCTCGGCCGCATTTGATTGTGTGGTACATTCTAAATTGTGGACTTTGCTAGGACAATTAGGGGTTGATGAAAATATTATTTATTTTCCTAAACGTTTTTATAGTGACGCGTCAGCTCGCGTCCGTTACGGCCTGAAGGGGGAACGCACGGCCAAAATCCCAATTAGGAGTGGAGTCAGGCAGGGATGTGTCCTGGCTCCCTTCCTTTTTAATTTGTATATAAGTGGTTTGGAGGGAGCCTTGTACAGAGATAGTTTAGATTCCCCATACGTAGCAGGACACCCAATTCCGGCCCTCTTGTACGCAGACGATGCTGTGTTAATGTCTCGTACCCAAGTGGCCCTCCAGCGTGTGGTGGATAGTTTTACCCTTTTCATGAAAGATCTGGGGTTAAGGTTAAATTCATCTAAAACATTCATCATGCGTTGTGGTAAGGATTTTACGACCAAAAAGGCAATTTTTATTGCAGGACAGAAGCTTGAGGCAACCAAGTAATTTTCCTATTTAGGTATATTAATTGCTTAGAATGAGTCTTGGGCCCAGGCAGTAGCAGCTAAAAAATTGGCGATGGTCCGTTCTACGGCTATGCTTAAGACTTTTGCCCAAAAATTGGGTACAAGACCGCCTGTTGAGCTAACCAAGATCTATAAAGCCAAATGTGTATCTGCTGCTATTTATAGGAGTGGGGTATGGGGTTTTGTAGTCCCAAAACTGCCTCCTGAAATATATTTTAGCTGTACCAAAAAGTACCTCAAGTTATATCTGCCATGCAGAACTAGGCCTTCCGTTCATATCTGATCTGATTAAGCTTGAGCCTGTGCATTTATGGCACAGGCTGTGGACCGAAGAGGAAACCAAGCTCAACCGGGATATTGTGTCAGATATCTTGAAATTGGAAGGAGTAATGAGGATTCTGTGGCTGAGTTATGTGTTTAGGTTTTTCAAGGACCTTGGCAAACCTGAATACTTTTTAAATCCTCTCACTATCTTAGCCGTTTCTAGAAAACATTTGAGGAAAGAGGGCCTGACTCTGTTGGATACTCTAAGGACAACAACAGAGGTTTTAAAACCAACTGTCCGTCAACACCAATTGCTATTAACTACTTTTAATATTCAACCCTATCTGGTTTGTGTTCCTGGCAATTATGACAGATTTTTATTATCTCGCTTCAGGTTGGGAATCTTTCATAGATTGGTTAGTTTCCCAACCGCTATTGACTGGTCGTGCGATCTACAGCCTTGTCCCTGTGACGATGTGTCGCCACCCAAAGTACTATGCACGTCCTTTTATGTTGTAAATTGTATACACTTATTAGGCGCAGGATCTTACTGCCTCTATTGAGACAGATGGGCCTGCGCCAATGTCGTCCGGCCCTGTTATGTATACAATATTTGGATAACGAAAGAGATGTTGCAATAATCACAGTCTTTGTGAAAAAAGTGATATAATGCAGAAAAACCATGATCATGTAGTGCACTTTATGTACAGTGAGGATGTCTTGAATGGACACTTTTCACTAATGAATTGTTGTGCATATTTTTATATTTTTTCTTTTATAATATGGTGATTGTGTATAATGAACTGAAATGCGATTTACTTTTAACATGTACGCTTTTATGATTGCTTTTCTAACAATCGAATAAAGCTATACTTGACTTGACTTGACTATCACATATCCATTATTTTATCTTGATTTTTCTTCTTCCCATATAACATTTCTATGTGAAATAAATGCATTAATATTTTCAGGTACCTAAATTTGCTTTGCTATACTTATAGTTTAAAGTAAAGGTTCTTAATCACAAACCAGTTTCTTTTGTATTTTGAGGTTATATGTTTATATGTTATGTGTTCAACATTTTCTATCATTTCCTCATGCAAATACTTACATTTCAAGGTAGCATCTAGAGTGTGTAAAGCAGCCCTGTACAACACTCTCAATTCACTAGGAATTTGCAAAATAGAGAACAAACTAAGGGACATGATTGCAGAGATAACTTTGGTCGTAAACATACGTTTCTGACTGAATGTTCCTTTTTGAGACCTGCAATGAATCCACAAAGGGGTTCTTGGCAGACAGATATGCATTTACATCGATCACAGAAATATGCAGTACTTCATTCCAAGTAAGGGATGGGGAATGGGCATTCCCAGTTGCGTTTTGCCTTGGAAGTTTAAGTACACTATTTGTGGGCATTCCCAAACTCCTGCCTGTCCTCTTAACCTGAATATGGTCGTAGAGTTAAGCCACCTAAAGGCTGGAATAACTCCCCTCGCAGAAAGAGAAAGGGAAAGGATCACCTCCGGATTTGTTGGGGAAGATCTTTCTCTTTGTGGAAAAATGTTTTACCCATTTAGAAAAAATGTGCATCTCTGCCCATGATTTTTCAATTTTTATGCATTGAGCCATGTCTTTCTATTAATGTTTTTTATGTTTCTCCCAGAATTCTCTCCGGCGCTCTAATTGCACCCGTTTACTTCTTTTTCTTATCATCCACATTTTTTGCTTTACCGCGTAGGAGTAGGTTAATGTTTAATAATTCTCTGCCACTCCACACCTTGACAGTGTTCAGCATCACTATTGTTATGCCCATTTTATTTAATGCCTAGGCGCCGATTTTTAAGAGACCTTTTAAAGAAGGCTAATTTTAGATCAGCAAGAGATGCCCTTGTTTTTTTAAAAGTACCTAGAGATCCCCCGACTTTATTTTTTGTGACAAATTGTTTAAGAACTTCAGTCAGATTAAGGTCCACAATTGAAATATGATGATTGTTATTGCACTGAGAGGAAAAAAAAATGGCCTCCTTGCTTCCTTCCGCTTTGCTGATTTGTGTATACTTTTTCTTTTTTTTGTTAATGAAATGTCGGAATATTTTAAAAATTTTACTTTTATGGTGTTATCTAAATGCCGAATAAAGATTATTGAAACTGAAACATTATTTTCAGAATCCCCAAAAATACAGCTCACACCACTACTAGTTAACTCTCGAATTATCTTAAAATATAGAATCACAGCAAAAAAATAAAAATATTCACCTGCATCCACGTATTCACTTTGTTACTACAAAAAACGAAATTAATAAATGAAACCACTGTTGTCTGTGGCTATCCCATAGTTACCCTACCTCTACATAGTAACATAAACCACTAAAAGATAGTACTCTGATCTGTTCCGGTGGAAGCGGCATCACATCAATTCCTTTGTAGCACCTGTACTAATTAATAATTATTTCATCAAGGATGTTCCCGTCTATGGTTAGGCAAACTCCCTGCATGAGCTCTGAAACAAGTTCAATTTGATGCTTATTTTACAACTTCAGAGTTGAATTAGGGTTGCTCCGTCGGCGAAAATGAAAAACTTAAGCCAAAAACCAAAGTTATTTAAGGAGACCTCCGAGGAACGAGGCAATGTAATTGAATTAATGATGAATGCATTAAGGTAAAGACATTGCACGGTCCCTGACAGCGGCCTTGAAAGCCACTTCCCCCCAGCAGGGAGGCCTGTGCGTGTCTCCTGACTGCAGGGTCCTCCTGGCACTAGAGCAGGCAGGTGACAAACATAGGCGCACCTGCTGGGAAACGTTCTTTCATGCACTGTCAGGAACTGTGCAGTGTTATTAACGTAATGCAATTATAATTAAGGTAATTACACAGCTCTGCTCCTGACAGTCTGGACACTGCACAATAAGTCCTTGTTGTGTGCTTTCCCCACTGCACAGAATTGGACTATTTTTGCCGCGGGGCATTACAAGCGCTAAATAGCCTGAAGTTTTGCTTCTGTTTAGGAGGATTAGATCTGAAATGTCAATCCCTACTCACGTCCTTTTCTAAATGGCAATCGTACAGTGACATTCTTGATCCAACACGGCCACCGTACTAATAGTGCCCTTCTTTTTGATTCTGCAATGCCGACTTACAAAGTCCAAAGCTTGCATAACTCGCAGTCATCTCCACAGGGTAGCATCAGTCCTAATCCTTTTGAGCTCGAGCTGACTCAAGACAAATGGAACTGTGACCCCTAATGGTGAGGCTCACTACTCCTCGTGCTCCACCGCAGCTGGCCGTGCTGCTACAATTATTCCTCGTGCTCACAGCAGAAGGGCAAGCCTCGTGCACTGTACTATTGGCGCTGTGTGGCTTCAATAGAAGACTCTGGTAATGATCCCAATGTCTGTCCACCTCACACATTTCTGTATAAGAACCAGGCGCCATGAAATAGAATGTAAATACTTCAGTTGGCACGACAAGACAAACGCACATCCCAGTCATTCACATTGTTAAGCCACCTAGATGTAAATATCCTTCATTGCAGTAGTAATATCATTATGTCAGGAATTAAGTGATGTGGTTTATGTGAGAGACATGGTTTGAATAGATGGCATGCACGAGTAGACGGTTCTGGAATCAACGGCCTCACATGACGTGGCCTGTCAGACAAAGAGCAATCCGGCTTCAATCATGCATGTGTTATGTCTATGCCAAATTACCCCCCGCCCCTTACAGAACGGCTCAATTGTACAAGTAAACATCGATATTTAACAAGGCCCCGTTTTTGAAGTAACGACCCAAAACAGACTCATTTGAAAAAAATCATAGATCTAGATTTAGGGGCTTCTCTAAAAAGTCCTGCCGATTGGCTCATGACGAGCTCTCTGGTCAGTATCTATGACGACGATGTTTTAACCCCTGGAGTCACAGGTAACAGCTTGGATCGGATAACTACGTTTTTGAGAAATATTCTGATTGAGAGAACCTTATTAAAAGAGGTTATCCTGCGATAATACATAGCATATGTAAATAAGACTACAGGTAATTAAATGAAAATGATAACAACAACAAAAATTCTACCCATTTCTTTCCGACAGCACTACTCTTTTGGAGCTCATGGTGTACAAAAACGCGCAAAGAAGGATAAGCTTAAAAAACAGTTGGATGTCTTACCCACCGAACATCTTGGACCAAAATGAGTGTGGATACATTTAAAAGTCACATGAATAACCCCAAAATATGTACACGAATCGATGAGTGCCACTGACAGCACAAGACAAAGTAGTCTGAACTTCGTATGAAGCACAAACCATTCAACATACGGTATATAATTATGTGGGATGATTCTCACTAAACATTATGAGAGGTGTTTCAAGCCCCCTTTTCCGTTCCCCATCCCCACCCCCTCACCCTTTGCAAAAATTAGCAAAATTCGTACACACTTCTATTACCCATGCAACAGTTTTTCCTTTTTATTATTTAAAGAAAAAATAGCTTGAGGCAGAATGCCTATGAGTCCTTTTGAGGTATTGATGTAATTAATCGACCCTAAACACTTTTTATTCTCTCCCTTCCCATCTCTCATTTGTCTCATAGGAAATTCCCAGCAACAGAAGACCGAGATAGGGGAGAGCCTTATGCCCCGCCTCCTCCATGAGATGCATGCATAATTAAGCAGGGGCACAAAAATAAGCCCTGACGAAGGCCCCAGACCTGGACGGGCTCTGTGCAAGGGCAGAAACATGCTGGCAAAGATATAAATGAGTTTAGATGAGCAATCATTTTCAACAAAAAAAAAACATTTCTCCTTTTATCCATATCACAGGTAACCCATGAATAAAGATTAGCAGAGGAGGGTATACCTGAAGATGATATTTTCACCTGAATCCTTGTTTATCGAGTTTCGATTTATATAAGAACTCCCCTCATATCTTTTGGTTGAGTCCACCCGGGGTTGTACCATCCTACCAGGGTGTGGATAGGCTCCGATGATGAAGCATGTCATGATCAAGTGAGTGAGGCGTCTAATCCACAATATTTGGATAGCTGGGAGTCAGAATATAAGGGTCACACTCACGTAAAAAAACGATTCCAGTTGCTTTTTGTGTATATGTGTGAATTTCCGGAGAGTACAACTGATCTTAGGATCTCTCGCTCTTCATCCGTGTGGGAACAATATCATCAGGCCACCCTCGAAATGCTGCTGGGAAACAAACATGAGGTAACTGGTGGACACTCTACTGCTAAGATCAGTGACACTCAAACACGCTAATGTCAGTGACACTCAATCAGGCTGTGGCCATCAAAACAATACATGAATGTGGATAGTAAAAATAACAAGCATCGGCACTGCAAATAGTTCTGACTTTAGAAGAATGTTGTATGGTAATGTATTATATTATTAGTAGATAGCATGGGACTGGATATGTATTTGTGTGGAATCAAAGAACTGTACAATAATACTGGTGTAGGTTAAATGGCCAGGTGACAGTTGTACTTTCAAGCCAGACTTAAACATACATGTAGGTAAATTACCACTCTTCTTCCATCTGTGCTGTTGTCAGAGAAAAACACCACAAAATATCTAGTTATATGAGACAGTTTAATAGCATTACACTGTATGCTGGCCCCTGAAAGTTCAGCCCCAGGCAGCTGGATAAATCAACAAAACGCTCACAGCTGTGTGGAGAGCAGGCACTATTTTTTGGACACACCCAACTTCTGTCCAATCAAAACATGTACTCTTGGTCTCAACATGTGGGCGGAACCAAAGCTCCTCTCTAGGGTTCTCGCAAAATTCTCTGGTGATTGTTGTGTTGTCAAGCCAGACCATACCAGTGTTCTCACACAATTCTCCAGCGACAGCTGCACTGTCAAACCAGGCCATAAAAAGTATTATTCTAGCTCACAGAGTAGAGCTGAACAGCAGGATAGCAGCAGTGTAAGTGCTATTATCAGAATGGCACAATTCTAAATGTACTGTTCTTTCCAAAATGAATATAACATGCATAATAGGTATATATAGCCCGCTAAAAAGTATACACAATCTAAGTCTTCTCCATTTCGAAGCAGACTTTTCCCTCAGAAAGCCATTATTTTCAGTGACTCTCTTTGAAGAGATACATATGTATTTTACACACGTTTGCAAATTATTTCATAACCAACAGCGCATATAGGAAACTATTAAATTGCATGCATAGTCGCAAAACAAAAAGACACTTTTCTGAAAATAGTTAAGTGGTCATGTTGGCCTGTCAAAGTGAGAGTATCGGCCTTGTTTTAGTCTGGAGAAAGAAAGCTATCATACTCATAAATAAAGCACAATTCTAGAGATCACCGATCAGCAATTTCTTTTGGTGCAATTGTACAATTGCATTACCCGGATCAGTGATGAGCAGAACATTTTCATAATTTATTTTAGAAAGCACTTTCTGTTTCAGGCTGAGACACGAAAAATGGAAAATGAAATTGAAGCTTTTCGATGCTGTTAAATATATCATTTTATAATGCTGACCTGATTCTTGGCACATCATTCTCGGATGAAATTCCCTACAATTCATTTCATGAAATATGTGATTGATCTTTGAGTTCACAGTTCATTGCCTTTCAACAGGACATGTCATTAATGAGTTGACTGATTTTTTACAATTTGAACAAAAATAAAGTACATCTACTCATACATGAAGTTATGTCAAAACCTTTCAAATGTGGTTAACATCTCACACATAAAGTAGGCCCCAGTTGTAGCCATTTCACGGTCCTTACTGCTTTAGGATTATGTTGGCAGCCCAGGGGATTGTTGAGCATCATTTAATCTTTAAATTTTTATACATTAACCATAACAATATTCATCTAAGTATTCACTGGGATACCTACAGGTTTTTACCCAAGCATCTCCGAGATCTGATTAAGATATGCCACAAATGTAAACCCAAGAAAAGAAAGGTCGTGAAGAAGTGTAAACAGTACTCAGGCGTGGTGAAGAAATACATTTTAAGGAGTCCCATGGAATCTCAATCAGGAATCCCATTCATATCAATCTAGAGTGTCTGAGTGTGGATACAATCAGATTCTCGCTGCTTTTAGACAGGCCTATGCCCTCCCTAAGGGTCTTCAGACGTTTCCAAATATCCTTGGAAGTTAGGGCCATATTATCAAAAAAGGGCGATACATTATCGCTGCTTTTATCGGCAGGAAACTGCCGCAAAAGCGGCGATAATGGGCTTGATAATATGCCCTTGTGATTTCCCATAGAAGCCCAGGTTCTGGTGTTAAACTGGGCTTCTATGGGAATTCACAAGGGCATATTATCAAGCCCATTATCGCCGCTTTAGCGGCAGTTTCCCGCCGATAAAAGCGGCGATAATGTATCGCCCTTTCTTGATAATATGGCCCTTAGTTTCCCACAACCTTTCTCTCAATATTCCGTGACTACGTCATTCAGAAATGGCAAAGAGCCTCTCATAGTGATTTTTTTCATACACCCTGTCCTAAACACTGATTTCTTGTCTTAATCAGGCACCACTTTCCCTGGCAGTCACTGTTTTGATGTGCTAAAAGTACTCTATGTGCCACAACAGGGGAGCCAGTGGGTGACAGGGCCTGTGCATAAGGGCCGAATCACTTAGTCACACCACTTACATCCAATCAATCAGGATTTATAAAGTGAAGCTAAGCACCTGATAGGGTATCCAGGCTATTGACTACTTGGGACCCTGCTGGACTGTAGCGTCACTACCCAATAGTGTTTCTGACCCTTTTTCTCCTTAGATATGGGAAATGCCTTCAACGTTTGAGGAATGGGAACACTGGCCAAAGGAGATGATCTGTCTTAGCTGCCATCTTTCCTGCAATAATAAATAGCAAGCGAGTGCTCCCTAAAATGAAGTGAACTCCCCCAGGAACTGGCTTATATCATTCTCCAGCAACAGGTTGTGTGTGACACATAACAGAGTTAGAGATTGGCTCTTGGGTACCGTCCAATACAATTCTTGCCTGGCTCTTTAAGCTCTGGCCACGATTACCATTGTACAAGCTTTTAGACTAGTGTATAACTAAAGCCAAATTAGATGTCTTTTTCCCTTGATTAGGAAATTTAAAGATATTGTCTAGACTTCTAGTCAAATTTCTTATAGACGTAGGTTTACTACAACCCTGGTAAAATCAGACTTGTTATCAGACTTTCAGGCCCAGTGGAGCCTCTGGTTTGTTATAATGCCTAGAACCTATTGTAAAGATCATACCTTCTTAGTTTGAAGGCCTCTAGTAGTTGAATGGTCTACTTTTAACAAAATAGAGTTCTTGTTGTTCTGATGTTGCAGGGGTTGGGGAGGTGTTTAGATCAGTTACTCATTGTGCTATAATGGCAACTATTTGTGTCCAAGTGCACTGACATAATTAGAACCAGCCATTTCAATTCACATCCTAGCAATACCGCTTCTACCACTGATGTACCAAAGTCATTTTAGCAATGTAGAAAACATTGGGCCTCACTCAGCCCTCGGAAAGTGGCTCACTGTTATGTTGTGTGCCTTTAGAAACCGCACTGTCACTCGTGAGGGTCTCCTATAACTGCGTAGGTGTGCATGTGCCAGAGTGGGGATTTTTGTGACTCACATGCTGGGTACACTCCTTATATAGCAACCCGCCATTAGTTGTATGGACCTTTGTTAGTTGACAAAGAGAATAGATCAGGAGCTATCATTTACATTAGTTACCATAACAGTAAAGACCAATGGGGGCTTCACAGGAAAAGACAAAGATAAATGGGAAAGTGGTTAAAAGGGATTTATTAATAAATTAATTCAAATCAATAATTAGTTCAGTAAGTATTTGAATTGTTTTCATTACTGATTCAAATAATCTAAAAGCTGATATTTCAAAATAAGATAAAACAGAACATTAGTAAGGATCACAAACTGAACGCAGTATATGCAGTAAATGTGTTCCATAAAAGAAAATTCCTAATCTAAATTAAAGAAGGTTGGAAGAGAATGGCATTTTATTTTAATCAATGTTATGTAAGGTGTTCGCTTCAGAAAATCAAAGTTTTTGATGAGAGAATACAAAAGCATAGGCATGATGCCTTATCACTCAGGCAGTGGAGTATAGCAGAGACAAGACGGGTCTTCTCAACTCGAAGTCAGCAAGTATCTCTAAGATCTGCCCTCTAAGATCACTCCCTAGTCTAAGGAACACACGCTAAAATAAGTCAACAAAATTCAAACTGCAACAATGAATCTCGTCTCTGCTTTCAGGAACCAGTTCTTCTCCTCTCAAGATTTAGAGCAGGAAAAGCTCCCTGGTTTCTCACGTCTTTACAATGGATCATACACAACCATGTCCATGACTCGATACTTTGAAAATAATCTTGTAGTTCAGCCGGCTCTCCCCATGAGTTGCGCTTCCTGGCATCTTCCTTTCCTCCTAATAAAAATGTTACTATAATTTGTCTGATATGTAACAAATGCATATTCACTCGCTAACGGAAGGCTTTTGGAAAATTACAGCATCTCTAGAGGGAAAAAAGAGAAAAACATCATCTCATGCAAAATAGCAGCATGAATACATAAACAGGCCGATTAGCCCTAATGTATAAAATTGAGATTTAAAATGGCATCTGTATTTAAGCTAACTTAATTCATTACAACTTTTTAACTCAAGCCTTTTTTAATGGCTAATTGTGACTGTCTACTACAAATTTTGCATTGTGTGTATGTTATTTCGAAGTTATAAATTGTTGATTGGTAATAGATGTGTTAATTAGTAAAATGAGGAATTTAGCTCTATTGTATGCCTGGCCTTGTCTAAGGAGTAGGGGGTTACTTGAACAGACAGGTCTTCAGCTTCTTGCAGAACTCAAGAAGAAAGGAGGAGGCTCTGATGTGCCATTGGGTGGGGGGGTCATTCCATGCTTTAGGAGTGATGTACAAAAAGGCCTGACCTCCACAACAGTTTCTGTGAGTAATTGGGATGCCTGTGAGTAGGAGTCCGGTAGAGTGGAGGTGTTTGGGGTGTGTAGTGTCATGTGAGTTAACAATTACAGAACGCTTTTGGCTCCTGATGGACTCCATAGAACTGTGATGTAGGTGTTAGAGCGTAGTGAAGTGAATGCAGGTTTAGAATGTTGAGTTTGCGGTTACACAGGGATGAATAAAGACATGTTATATAAAGCTCCGTGTGTGGTGTAGTCATTAATGGGTGCCCAGGCTGGTGAGGACTCTACAACTGGTGAAGAGGTAGAAGGTAAGAAACCCGAAGATCGACACTGCACTCCCAGAGAGTTTTCCGTGGTCCAGCAAACTTCTCATGTATGCCACATGTGGCTCAGTCGAATAACAGAATTTCTGCTGGCGTATGTGGAGTCAAAGTGCATCTCCATCCAGTGTGTAGCATTTGATGATAATTAAAGCTTCATTGAGAAGTCTACACAACTTTGGCCAAGAACCTGCTGGGAAGGCTGTAAGAAGAGGTACCACACTACTAAGCAACCTAAAGCTATACATCAAACAGAGTGATAACGTTAAAGGCAGATACAACTAGGTTTTGAAGGAACAGCAAATAAAGACAGCAATTTGCAAGATAACATTTAGATCAGAACTCTGCGCAGCAGAGATCAATCAGGTGTCCAACAGTATAAAGTGATGCCTAAAAGCAAAGCAATCCAAATACAAGAAATGGTCATCAGCTTACCAGAACTGAATAAAGAGAGTCATCATACCAGAGAGGTGGTGGAGTGGCCCCGGAGGTTGTGCCTGTCGTTGGTTTACAGAGTTGTCCATACACGAAGTGGCACACCACAAAAGTTGCTGGGTGGCGACTCAGAACAACTCCAAAGGTCTTCATAAAAGTAAAGGGCTCCAATGGAGACAAAGAGGGAAATCAAAGTTCCACAGAATGTCCAAGATGACCCAGAGGCCAGTGCAGCACAGGGTCTTAGAGATGGCATGGTTGAAGCTGACCCTAGTGAATAGCAGACAGTGTCAGAGAGAACTCCACCCTCCATGTCAGCCAATCTCAGAAATGTTTACAATGTCATCACCTACTTGAAACCACCACCACCACCATTTAATACAACCAAAAGCAAAATATAAGACACAGATGGACTGCTTAGATATGATTTTAGTGATGTGACAAGAAAATCCTCAAATACTTTAGGAATTTTGCTGCTGAAAGTGTAAAAGAAGTCATAGAGAAAATGACGTGAATTGACAACATTATTTATTGTCAAATCAAACCAGCCTTGAATCTCAAGTTCAACTCAAAGCCAAGTGTAGATTACACAAGGTACATTTTCAGTCAAGAATGACAGAACATTGGTGAAATCAATGAGAAAAGTATTGAGAGACTGGATATGCTCCTCAAACACTGTAAGTTCTATTAATTAAATGATGAGGAAGCTATATGTCCCAAAGTGATTGATGGATCCCTTTCAGATTCATTCAGACGATGAATGCTGAGAGAACCTCTTAGTCTGGAGCAATTTCTGAAATCTGCTAGAGCAGAAGATCATCTTGATCGATAAGCTGCTTACATGGAGGTCGGAGGAGCCCAGAGTGAGACAGTCACGAACATGAAAATGAGTGATGTTTCTTCAGAAAATAAGTTGTGCTTCAGGTGTGGATTTTCATTTCCACATGAAGGTAAATGTCCCGCCACTGGACAGATTTGCAAAGGATATGGGAAGGATAATCATTTTGTAACGGTGTGCAAGGTGAAGGAAAAAGTGTGTCATGGCGCAAAGACAAAATGGCCACCTGAACCTTCCAAAAGCATCTTTCAATGCAAAGTCATATGGTCAAGCGACAACACCAGCTGAGGCAAATCAACACCAAATGAAGTCGATTGTCATCTAAATCACCATCAAACAGTTCTACAGTATTAATATTGAGTGAAAGTTAAGAAGATGGTTGTGCAATGTTGATTTTTAACTCAGAAATGCGTTAGCATGTTGGACCCGCTAGATGTGAAGAAAAACACAGGTCAAAAAAAGTCAACATAAAAAAGTACTAAAGTCATTCAAACATTGTACGAAGATTACACTAAAAGTAAGCTGTTGCTCAAAAACTTTTCATATCGACAGTGGTGCATCTATAAACATTATTCCTGAGGAGAAATACAGTGAATTATCTCCATTGCCCAGACTTATGCCATAGAAAACCAAAGTATATATATGGTCTGCATCAATGCCATTAAAAAGTCAAGGTTCATTTGTAGCAACTATGAAACACAAGAAAACAAAAGTACAAGCACCCATTCATGTACTTCAGGCGTCAAGTGCCTGCTTAGTCATCTAGCACAGTTGCTGATATCGGACTGATATCAGTGAACTATGACATGAATGCTCACCACAAAATAATAAGTCAGTTCTCTTTGTTGTTTCATGGGTTAGAAAACTCGGAGCTATGAAAGTACAATTACACATTAATGACAACCTCCACCTTGTTGCTCAAAGACACAAAAGGATTGCACTTCATTTACAGGGAGCAGTTGAAAAAGAACTTGAATCATTACTCAAACATGATAACATTGAGCGTTTCACTGGTCTGATGCCATTGGTTTCTCCCATAGTTGTAGTACTCAAAATGGACAGTGATGGAGCTGTACTCATCTGTGTTGACACGCGTCAAGCAATCAAGGCCACTGAAAGAGAATGACATCCAGGCCTTCACATTGCCGGCATGATAACACAATGGAATAGTGCAAAGGTGTTCTCTCACCTTGATTTGAATAAAGGATATTATCAATTGGAACTTGAGGAGAATTGCATGTACATTACAACCTTTTCTACACATATTGGTCTATTCCAATATTAAAGACTAAGTTCCGGTGTGTCATCAGCTGCAGAGCTTTTTTAGGATGTCATTTGACGTATCATAAAACCTGTCATGACTGCTTTCAATTATAGTTAGGACATATTGGTTTTCTGAGCTACACAGAAGGAGCACAAAAACTCTCTCATGCAAGTGTGTCATTTGCTCACTGATGCAGGTTTTCACTTCGAATGCTGAGAAATGTGAATTTCATAAGACAAAGCTACAATTCATTGGCCATATCTTTTCTGAAGTGGGTATTATACACAATTCATCAAAAGTGCAAGCTTGTCAACTGCTAGTCCCACAGAAGATGTTTCCATGTTACGTCCATTCCTTGACATGGCCAGCTACTGTTCTAGATACGTACCAAACGTTGCCACAGTAAGTGCTCCGTTGAGACACTTAACAAAAAAAGAATGTCTCATTTCATTAGTCACGTGAAAGGGAGCAAAGCTTTAGGAAAATCAAACAACCTATTGAGAACACTACTGAAAGGGCATACTTTAGTGCGAAGCTTCATACCAAAGTTGATTTCAATCCTAGCCCAGTTGGGTTAGGCACAATCCTTGCACAGCACAGTGGACACCTGTTAGACCTGACATAATTGGCGTGAGTCTCCCTTCCATTTTTGACGGATTGCCTCCTCTGTTTTGTTATGTTTTTGCTGGATTTATGCTTTGGGCGCTGTGCCACTGCTAATCAGTGCCACAGTGCAAGTGCTCCCCATGTTAAATTGAGATACTCATTGGTTATTCCATGATTGGGTTATTTGATTTATCTGTCAGCCCCTAGTACAGTTCACCATGTGTGCCCAGGGCTTGTAAATCAAATGCTGCTGGTGGGCTTGCAGCACTGGTTGTGCCACCCACATAAGCAGCTTGTAAAGTATGTCTCAGTCCTGCCATTGCAAGGCCTATGTGCAGTCTAGCCCTGCCGTGTCGACTTGGCCAAGTGCACCCACTTGCCAGTCCCTAAATCTTCCCTTTCCTTCATATTAGACAACCCTATGGTAGCCCCAAGGGCAGGGTGCATTGTAAGTATAAGGTAGGACATGCTCTGATGTGTGTAGCAATTCGAATTTAGTATGCCTGAACTCAGAATAATAAAATACATCTTTTACTAAAGTTTATTTTAATATTCTGTGTTTGCAAATACCACTTTTAGAAAGCAGGTATTTGCTTGCCTAACCATTTGAGCCTGCCTCTGCTGGGTTGTGTATTCCTTGTCTGGGTTTGTGTTTGACAGGGCTGGGGAAATTCCAGGAGACAGGCTGGGACAGCCCAGTGGTGAATAGAGAGATTTTCATCCAGATGGGAGGGAGGAGTGCACCTGGGACCTGATTAGGGCTGGGCATTCCCTCTACAATGCTACAATGCTGGCTCCACCCCCTGTGGCTTGTCTGATGTCTCTGCCCTGCACAGTGAAAGGAGAAGAGGAATCCTATCAGCAGAGTGCTCCAGAGCTGGATCTTCCCTCCCCTGTGCTGGCTCCACCTCATGTGAGGCGTCTGATGTCTCTGCCCTGCACAGTGAAAGGAAGAGAAGAGTCATGTCAACAAAGTGCTCAGGAACTGGTTTGAACTAGGCAGAGGCCTCTCTGCCTTCAGAGAAAAAAGGATTTGGGGGTATAAATATTAGGACCCCGATCCCAAGAAATTAGATCACTTCTGGAACAAGAAACCTTTCTGCCAAGCAGAAGAACCAAGGAAGCTGCAGAAGTTTGGACTGCCCCTCTGCCAGTGTGCTGTTTGCTGGGTTGGCCTGCAGTGGTTGCTTTATTGTCAAGGGAAAGGAGAAGGAACTTTGTAAGGACTTCCATCTACAGAATATTCTCCAAGGGCTTGAACTGTGCTTGCCTCCTGCTGAAGTCTCAGGGCCAAAAGACTTCACCTCCAGCTCACTCCTGAATTTTCTTGCTGGGAATTCTGACTCCAGTCACTTGCGTGCCGCTGGGAGCTGGAAGCGTGACGCATCGGGAAGAAGCGTGTCGCTGCCGCAGCTGAAATCATCGCAACGCGGGAGAAGCGAGCCTTCGCCGAATCTCCCTGGAAGCGTGTGTTCATCAAAGCTGCTAGCTGTCGCATCGCCGGAGAAGCGTGACGCCATCGAGAGAGTCGCCATCGCATCGCCGGAGAAGCGCGTCGCGTGGCCTTTCGCGGCTCCAAAAGTACAGAGTCGCCGCAAGGCTGCCAGGGCGTCATCGCATCATCATCGCATCGCCACATCAAGGGCGCCATCTTCTCGCATCGCAACGGAATCATCGCATCGCATCAAGGCGCCATCTTGCGCACCGCAACAGGCCCGCAGGCCGAGAATCTACGCATCATCTCCGCACCGATAAGGCTCACGATGAGTCCCCTACTCTGCGCAAGCATTGAGGAAGGACGCAACTGTTCCCCCGGGTCACGGAACCAACGCATCTCCCCTTCTGCGAGTCTTTTTGTTTACACTGTGTTACGCATCCAGGTACTTTGTTGAGAACTTTGTTGCATCTACCATCAACTTGAACTAAGAGACTTTAATCATCTTTTAAGTAATCTTAAGTGTAGTATTGTGGATGTTTGTCCTTTGTGGTCTTGTGTTTATAGAAGTCTATATAAAGAATACTTATTTTTATAAAACCTGTGTTGTGTCCATCTGTAGTGTTATCACTGTATTACTGTGTATATGCACAAATGCTTACCGCACTGCCTCTGAGATAAGCTTGTCTGCTCGTGCCAAGCTACCAAGGAGTGTAATCCCCTTATCCTGACTTAGAAGTAAGGATCCCTATTTGGACAAAGGTGAATACCATCGCCAACTAGAGACCCCAGATCTAACAACACCCATATGCTCGAAGACATATTGTGGCATATACAAGCAGACGTTTATCCGTAAATTGAATGTGCTCATTCACAAACTGAGAAAGGAAGTTTAACAGTGGTGTTTTCATGCTTGTGACAGATCATCAAGCATTGTTGACCATCTTTGGTAACCCAAAAGCAAAGATGCGTTCTTGCATTGAATGTTGGGGTCCAAGATTACAAGAATACAACCACACAATCCTGCACCACCCAGGGAAAGATCAAAACCCTGCTGACTACTTCTCAATAGTGCTTCTGAAGTTCCCTGGTACACCTTCCAAGACATCTTAAGCCTACATAAATGTCATTGTGAAATCAAGCACACCAGCTGCCAACAAATCGCCACTGCAATGAATCAAGATAGTGGCATGTTAAAATTAAAAGACATTATTACAGTCTTTGAACCAGCATCTTTGATTTCTTACCAGTGACAGTGAATACCAGAAGGTTAAAAATGTCAAAGATGAACTGTCCATTACTCAAAAGGGCATTATCCTGAGAGGTTCGAGAATTGTTTTTCCAGAGAAGCTGTGACACGAGATAATTGAAGTGGCCCATGAAGGACATTGTGGAATCATTGCCATAAAACAATCTCTACAAGACTGAGTCTGGTTTTCTCATCTCAATGGGAGAGTTGAAAGAGAACTGAAGGTCTGTCATTTATGCAACTGCCTTTCATAAAAAAAAAACACTCAACAAACCTTAAACTTGTCAGAGTTGCCAAAATATGTATGGGAAACAATTGCTGTTGACTTCTTTGGTCCACTTGACTTTGAGTGTCATCTGATGGTGATTGTTGATGAATACTCCTGCTTTCCATTGATAGAAAATCTCTCATCTATCACTCAAGAAAGGGTCATTGAGAGATTAGACAGCATCTTTGCAACATGAGGTGTTCCTGCAATCTTAAAGTCTGGCAATGGCTCTCCTTTCAACAGTCGAGAATCGGGAGACTTTCTCAGTTATCTTAATGTGAAGGATTAGAACTGCACACCTCTTTGGCCACAGGCCAATGGCCTTGCCGAACATTTCATGGGTACTCTTAAGAATGCTGTTCAGAGTACTGTATTGGAATAGCTCAACCTTAAAACTGTCTTGAATTCTACTCTTTGAGCTTACCGTTCAGCCCTTCACTCTGCCAGAATTGGAAGACCTGCAACCTTGATGTTTGGGAGAGCCATGACGACCAAGTTATCTCAATGGATCAACAGTAGATCACATACTGAGAAAGACATCTGTACAAAAGACTTGGGTCATGACAGGAAAACGAAGGCCTATGCAGACAAGCGCCAATGTATGCCAAAGATGTTTTTTTCTCTAGAGGAGATCGTGTGCTTGTCTGTCAGTCTAGACAACGAAAATCCGATACTTCCTTGGATGCAAGGCCCTTTCATGTTGTGACTAGCAAAATACACATGGTGACTGACCAACGTCCTGATAAGTCCATTGCACGAGATTCCTGCAATACCAACATGGTTTATCGCTCGTCAGGCATTAATGTCAACGGAGAGACTGGGTCTTAAAGGACAATTAAAAACCTCTTGACTGCTATTGTTCCTACATCAGCAACATAGATCACCGGCATACCTACTGCCTGTCCCCAGTTTCTGATGACACGATCAAGATACGTGATCAGAGCACCACGAAGACTCATTGAAGAGCTATGAATGTATATGTGTTTGTAAAAAAAATAATATATTTTTTATTTAACAGAGGGGGAGCTGTAGTGTTCTGTAAGTTAACAGTTAACAATGACAGAACCCTTTTGACTCCTGATGGACTCTGTAGAACTGTGATGTGGGTTTTAGAGTGTGGTGAAGTGATTGCAGGCTTGAAATATTGAGTTTGCAACTACACACAGACGAATAAAGACGTGTGATACAAACGCCTTGTGTTGTGTAGTCATTCATGGGTGCCCAGGCTGGGGAGGATGCTACAAGGTGTTGTAGTTGTTAAAGTAGGCAGGGCCTGTATTGTGTAGATCCTTAAATGTGTGAATGAGAAGTTTGAACACTGCACATTAATGCCTCAGTAACCAGCCAAGTTCCCCTGGTGTGTTGTGTGTTCTGCATGGGAGGTTGAGGATGAATCTGGCTGCAGAGTTCTGGATGGTTTGCAGTCTTCTGGTGGGTTGGCTGGTGTTTCATCTGTAGTGGATGATCCTGTATTCCAGCTTGCTGGTGACAAAGATATGAGTGTAATTGTGTCACTTGGGAGCCATCTGCATCTTAATTTTGTGGAAACAGGTTGTTGTGATGGTATTAGCTTGTGCAGTCATGTCCGGATACCTGTCAGTGATGATCCTGAGGTTCCTGGCCTGCCACCAGTTGGAGTCCCATGTTGAGGTGTTCTTGCTGAAAATCACTACCTCTCTTTTGTCTGTGTTGAGCTTGAGACAGTTGGCCTTCACCACTTGAATACTTTGGTCATGCAGGCAGTGAACTTACCCGAGAGTGAGAGTATACGTTGTGTGTTGTCAGCGTAGGAGAGGGTGATGATGGTGTGAGCACATGTGACATTGATCAGAGGTGTCGTGTATATGTTGAAGAGGGTTGAGGTGAGGGCAATCCTTGAGGCACTTTACTGATGAATTTGCAAGCTTTTAAGGAAAACAGTGGTAGGTTGACACCTTATGTTGTATCCGTTAGGAAGGAGTTGACGCTCTGGAAGATCAGGTCAATAGAGACTATGCATCAACTTTTAGATGGAGGACCACTATCCCTGTTTCGACATCCTGGTTTCAGTAGCCACCATTTGTATTAGCCCTACACGATTCTCAAATAGAATGAATTCAGTGTGTCTTACTTGACTCACCAAACTAACAGGAAGCCCGGATGCCAGTCAAAGGCTCCACTGGCTGCAGTGGTGGAAACTCTGTTTGAAAAGGTGAGGAGAGACTTTTGAAAAATCCCTAGATACTAAGACCAACTCAGCAAACAGAATAATATTGGCTGTGGTAAATTATTATATCTGTTAGCCTGAGCCAGTCCATCCAAATGCATATTTGCATCTCTGATAGTAAGTTACTTTATTTGCATTTTGATTTAAGTAGTGCTTCCCAGAGCAGTGGCTAATGACAGAGGCAGAATCATCATGCCAATCTAATCATCCATGCTGCCACTACAGAATAATGAATTGATTATGTTTCTCTGTTAAACAATGTTAGATCTGGTTAATTTCATAACAGGGCACATTTCTCCTGCTTTTGTAATGGTAGTTCTTCAGGGGATGCTTGGTCAGGCATACAGTTAAGTATTTACTGAGATATTTACAACTTATGTTTACCATACTTAGGATTTTCAGTTATTCAAACTGATGGAAACCCTTTAGTGGCTACTAGGTCAATAGTATGCAAAGCATTTTCTGCGACAATTTGAAACATTATATTTTCATTATTATTAGCAACTTGTAATGCACAACAGCTACCCCAAAGGGTTTCCCTTCACAAGGAAGTTGCAGATTTGCTGACCCACAGTGAAGATTCAGAATAGCCAGGTTTTCAACATCTTATAGAAAGTGAGAAATAATCTACACTTCCTTAAATTGCCTGGTAAAGAGTTCCAGAGCTTAGGACCCAGATAGGCAAAAGAATGGCCCTTTATTGCGGTTAATCGAAACCTGAGGACACACGAACAGGGACCGGGTCAAGGATCATAATAGTTGAGTTTGCTGTTAGGGAGATACAAGTTCCTAAATGTAGCATGGACCCAGGCCAAATCTGGCCTTGAACACATAGCACAATGCTTTGCATTCAGTGCGCTTGGCCACCTTAAGCCAATGAAGTTCTTTAATCAAATGAGAAACAGAAACATGTCTGGGTAGGTGATAAAGCTGTCTGGCAGCGCCATTCTGAACAATTTGCAAGTGCTGTAAAGATGACTTATCTGCACCTAAATACAGCACATTTCTGTAGTCCAGGTGGGAAATAACCAGTGCATGAATAACGGTCCTCTGCGCCCCCAGAGGAATAAGCCACAACATATTTTTCAACCAGTTAAGGACTACAAAACAAGTGCCAGTTACCTTAGCTATCTGTGGCTTCACAGAGAGCTCATCATCAATAAGAAAGCCCTTGTTGTTTACTTTAGATACCACATTGGGAGGGCTCCTGAGCAATTCTGGCCAGTGTTTGTCACCGCAAAGGGAGCAGTTGTTACCTAGAACTAGGACCTAGGTCTTGTCACTGTTAAGGTTAGCGATTTTTGATTAAACTTTGCTACAATTTTCATCATGCCCAGTTGCAGTAAAGACAGGTCATGTCTCTGGCCAAAGACAAGGAGAAGATGATCTGGGTATCATTAGCATGTGAAAAAAGGGTTTGTCCACAACTCTCTATTAGGTTCACCAGAGGTCACACATAGATGTTATGTAATGTTGTGTTATGATTTTATTTATATAGCGCACGGCTACTCAACAAGAGTGTCCCGGCGCTTTCAGAGGGCGGCTCAGCAGTTAAAAAAACATAACAGAGAACAGACAAAAAACTGAACTGTTGAACTGTAAGGGGCTTAGAATGGATCCATGCAGGATACACTAAAAGTCAAGGCTTGTGTTTGGGACTTCAGGTTGGATGAAAAATCTTGAATATGCGGTCCTTTAAGAAAGAGATAAGCCACCGAGGGCTGAATCTGTAATACCTATTGACTCCAGCCTATGAACCTGGATAAAGTGAAACACTGTGTCGAAAGCTGCGCTCAAGTTCAGTAAGATAAGCACGGCAGTGCCTCTCTCATCCAGATACAGTCGGAGCTGTTTCGGTGAGTAATGTGAGACCAACTTTGGATCAGGGAGGGGCCTCTCCCATACAGTATTGACATGCTTTTCCTGAACTTTGGAGAAAACAGATAGCAAGGAAATGGGGCAGAAGTTCAAGAGACAGTCAGGATTCAAATTGGCTCTTTTTTAAGGGGGGAGGACTAGAGCATGCTTCCATCTCGGAGATACCAGCCCCTCATTTACAGATGTATTTAGAACCTCCATGATTGTCATTAGGACAGGCATATCCAACAAGCCAAGCTTGTCTAGGGGAAGAGAGTCCAGAGGAGTCCATTCGCTTAAGTTAGTAGTACATTTTGTTTTAGATGCCAACTAATTGAACGTTACTTTATGTCTATCAGGGAGATCACCATTAGAGTTTGCCGCTAGCAGCAGCAATTCTTGAGCCAGCTGCAGTGAATATTTTCCACTTTATGATCGAAGAAGAGGGCTAATTCATCACATTGTTGTTGGGAAAGAGAAGGCTTGGACAAGATGTTACTGACATCTGAAAGTTTTTCCACAACTTTAAAAAGGGTCTTCTGGCACCTTTGGGCCCTAGTGATTTTAGCTGTGTAATATGAAGCACAGGCAGACTTATGAGAAGCATGGTAAGCTTTAAGTGATTCTCTATATTTTGGCTTGAATGTATGACGTTACAACGCATGCTTTTACCACGCATGCTGTTACAACGCAGGTTTTACTATGCATACCATTACAACGCATTACACTTGGGGGTGCTGGATAGTGAATAGTTTAATTTACTATTCCAACTCCAGTCCCCGTGGACACTAGGGAAGGTGTTGAATAGTAAATTAAACTTATTCCCTATCCTAGAGCCCCCCCAGTGTAATGCGTTGTAATGGTATGCTTAGTAAAACCTGTGTTGTAACAGCACTGCGTGGTAAAAGTTGCGTTGTAATGGTTGTAAACCTTTGGCTTAGCATCTACAGTGTATGACTTCCACCAGCGTCTTTACAACACCTTGCAGTGTTTCCTTTCTGATCTAAGTGATTCTGAGAACCAAGGGGCAGGAGGATAGGTTCTAACAATGCCTTTATTGGACTCAGGAAGAGTGGAATCAATCACCACCCCCAGCCAATAATGGATCATAGTTTGATCCCAATCATGATGTTGTATGAGGGTAGGCTTAGTGCTGAGTAGCTGCTTATTGAGCGCTGCAATGTTCAGCTTAGACCAATTCCTAGCTTTAAATTTAATGAAAGGCCATATGATGCAAAAGAGAGAGGCGGCCACCCTAATCTTAAACGGTACAATGAGATGATCTTACCAACTGGGTGGAAGTGGAGGGTCTGTCAGTAGACTCTTGATATCCGAGAAAATGGGATCCAAGAGGTGCCCTGCAGTGTGAGTATAAGAGGAGTTGCACAGCGTCAAATCAAAGGTGCCCAAGTCCTAAATGAAGGATCTAGTGTGAATGTTATTCAGATCCTCAAGATGAATATTGAGGTCCCCAGGCTGAGTAAAATCAGAAGTACGCAAGATATGGGGGCCAAAAGGCCAGGAAAGGAGGTGCACCATTTTCCAGGTTATCCAGGGAGGTGATAAATCAGTGCCCCAGAGAATATGAATTTGGTCACCAGAGTAAGTGTAAATGTCAAGATTTCACAATCAGGAATTTGCAATTCATCAATCCTACAAGTATACTCCTTAAAAAAAATAATGGCAAATTCCTCCACCAAGTTTGTGTTGTCTATTTTAACTAGGGAGAAGTTAGCTTGCAAGGCCGCAATAATATTTGGTGATGAGCCTTCATCAAGCCAGGTGTCAGTAAGAAATAGTGCATCAGATCCGTAGTGACAAAGAAAGTTGAATACATGTTGCTGTTGTCCAGGAAGTGAGTGACAATTCAAACAAAAAAACTTAAAAGTTAGGGTGGCAGTGAACAAAATACCTTACCTCATTAAGGCTATCAAGACATGCAATATTTAGAGAGCTGTGTTGGGCCACATAAGCGACCGCTACATTAGGGGAGCTAGAGCAGGTAAACTTACTGCAGTTACAGGTCAATGTACCTGTCCCAGGATCAACTACCTGACATCGATTATTGAACATTGGTCGCAGCGAAAAGCGAAATGCTGTAGTGTACGTCTTACCCTTGGGCCCTGGTTCTGGCTGAAAAGTATCAGGGTCCTGGCCCCTGTCCCTGATCGGACACGGAAGAGTGCAGACGGGCTTGCCATTGGCACACCTTTGAGAGTTCAGCGGCGTGCCCGATGGGTGCGTCCTCCGAAAGTCCAACCAGTCATTTCTTTAATGCACCCATTCATGCAAAAAATAAGCCAGCTAACCAGGCCAGAAGTGCGGGACGCAGGAGATAATTCTGCCTTCCCTCCACTCAACCACATCAAGCCGCATCAGACCAAGGCAGCCATGGAAGTGCCACGCTTAGAAGCAAACAACTAAGTAGGCAGTAAAAAATAGAAATTAAATTTCAGAGCATTAAAAAATGAGAGGTTGAGCTAAGGCTGTCGGACCAGCATATCTGCTAATGGGTGCCCTGCGGCCAAATAGCCATTTCATTTTTATTTAGCCACCCCGCGGAAAACTAGCCTGCTAACTGGGCCGGAAGTGCAGGACACATGAAATATTTCCACCTTTCCACCTCCCCTCCGCTCAAACGGCTGTAGGAAACAAGTGGGCAGTTAAAATAGAAATTACAATTCAGAGCATTCAAAAACAAGGTGTTGAGCTAAGGTTGACGGGACAGCGTCCCTTTTAATAGCCATTAATAGTATTATCCACTACTTCAGCTAATAGAAGCTCTTTGGTGGCAGGAGGCCAGGCAAGAAATATGACTTTTGCTACATTTCTCAGGAGTAGGATTTGTACTGTGCCTAGTGTTATATGTGAATTGTTTAGAAGTAACTGATAGTGGATACTAGGTTGAGTAGGAAGCCAGAGCTTTACTATGACCTGTTAGAACATTTGTTCCCCTACTTCGTGTGTTGTCACTGATTTCTATGAATTACACAAATAAAAATAGGTGCACTCTATGCACAATTTATTGTTGTCATTTAAGAAACTCCCACCTCGATAGATGTAGGAGGGATGCCCTTTCCTGCATCATATGGCCAATTAAGTGTATTTCAGTTTTCTTCTATTTTGTATTAACCTTTTCCTGTCATTCCATTTTAATGGAATTCATTTTCTTAAGGAGGGATTGGTCAGTGACTATTGTTAAGGGCACTGTATTCCACTACACATGCATGTTACATATTCATATAAATTAGATGCTCTGCAACTTGAGAAGATATATTGGCAATACATTATGCTGCTCATTATGAAATAGTTTATAATTATTCCTTCCCTTGTATAATTGTTCTGGTAAAAAAACATGTGAAAATGCAATATTAGTTATTTTATCTGGTGACTGCAAACGCATAGCATATCATGTACACTACAATACAAATCTACAACTACAGTTATGAACAATTGGAGAGGGTTTAAGGCAGTGTTTCCCAAACCTTTTCGACCCGTGGCTCCCTTTATCTATTGGCAGTTGTCCGTGGCTCCCCATTATGTAATTTTATTTTACGGGTGGCGGGGATGTAAGCCCGGCCTCTGGCGTACTTCCATTTTTCTCCTCTTTTGTCAGGTGTTTGGTCACTTGCTTACCAGACAAGATACTGTACAGTATAGATATGTGAGTAAACCCAGCCTATGTTCTCTTTTAGCTAACCATACTTCACATTAGACAATTTGATAAAAGTCTGTGCCAGTATTGAGCCCCCAATACTGTGGACATACCAATGTGCTATGTTATCTTTCAATTTGGCCTCGATCTCCTGTTGCACAGACTACTTCTACTACACTCAGATACTGGCACCCCTCTCGCATGTAGGGCACAACCAGCAATGACACCCAGTCTGGCACCTCTCCAGGCTATCATGTGCCCCTGGGTATGCAGTCTCACCAAGAGAGGAAGGGTAACAACCGCAGAAAGAAGTGTCAGGGCAACCATTGGTATGTGTCTGGGGCCACAGAACCTGCCAGACTGACTATGTTGATGTTCCTTAGACACTGGTGATCTCTGTCAATCCCAGTGAGGTGAGCCCTGGCATCTGGTATATTAACAGTAGCAACCCTAAGAAATTTATGTGCTGCACCCCCGGATATTGCAGCAGGTCTTGCACACTCTCCAAGTCTCTCCCACAGCTCACCTTTGGCAGTTATGGTCTGCACTGGGCCGCCATGCACAGCCTCGAATTTGCCCCTTCTCCTTCAGCACTAGAGTTCAGGGTGGCTCGATTTTTTGCAAATTACACGCTGGGACAGGCAGCCCAGCTTTCCTTTGCCCGTTCTACAGCACTGTACATAGATAGGGCAGCCCAGATCCAAGCCTCATTCACATTCCCTGTGCCTTCTCTCCGGACCCTAAGCTCATTACCTGGTTGGTCTGGCCCTGGCCCTGCAGTCTATTGTGGCCCATGTCCCGGGGTGGAGCACACCCCGTCAAGATCCGGGCAAGATGCGAAGAGGGGAGTGACCCCTTTAATGAGCAGATGTAGCTTAGCAATGAGGGGAGAAACAGGTTCCCGCCACCACTACTTCGTGCCAAGTTGCAGCACTGGGACGGCGTATGTGTGGCAGTCAGTCCGAGACAATTCCCTCAGGGCTAGGCCCCGTCCCTCCACAGTCCTCCTCCAACGGCGTTCAGCACTGCCTACTGCTCAGAGCACTAAGAGCACTGGGCCCTTTCTCCTCAGTTCTCAGCCAGCTCCCTCATTCAATTCCAGGCCTCCTTGTTTACTCAGGCCAGCGCTGGTCTTCACTTCAGGGGGGGCCCACGCTGCGGTCTCCTGGGTCAAATGCCTCCGTGTAACAGACCTGTCGCCCCTCTGCCGGTCAGCATTATCAGTTCGGCTGGCGCCTCCTCCGTGACTAGCCTCACTGACTCAGGCCGTCAGCAGTCGTCTGTTCTCCCTTGCCGCCTTATGTGCCATACTATTTATTCCTGATTCCCAAACTGTGTGCTCATTTGTTCGTGGCGCCCCTGGCAAGTTTTCACGGCGCACCAGGGAGCCGCGGCGCACAGTTTGGGAACCGCTGGTTTAAGGTATTAGTGACAGTAACATTTTCAATTGTAAACGGATATTGCCTATAAAGACATGTTGAAGTCAAATAGTTTACTGCCCTTTTCATTTTATTAACTACTAGTTATTTACTAAAACAGAATTCTACTTTGAGCTACTGGATTTCCTATTCTGCAAATTTCCTCCTCTTCTTCCGTCACCTTTCTCTTAACCACCCATCCCATCACCATTCCCACCATGCATCTCTTCCACTCTCATATATGTATGGCATTTGTATAGCACAAACTTAGTCAAAAAGGCAGAATAGTGCGGCACAGGGACAAAGGCAATTATAAACTCAATGAGTGATAGGAAAGATATCTGGTTAATGGAGTTTTACTTCATATTGATGTATTATTCGTTGAAGAAGTGTGTCTTGAACTCTTTTCTAAATTGAAGTAATGTTGAACCATCTTTATGAATATGGGGATAATGGTTCTGATCCTGTGTGCATAGATGGAAAAGGCCTGCTGTTTGTTTTTTTACCGTTGATTGTCTTCAATCTGATAGTGGCCTGTCTGCAGGTGTTCGGATAGCCACCAGAGAAGGTAAGCTCATCAGCAAGATAAGTGGGGGTGGTGATCAGAATGGTTTTGCAAATCGAGTCTGGGAAGGCATGAAGAAATGTGTTAGTACCAATGAGTTTCAAGAGTGTGAGGACTTTAGCAATAGTTCTGAAGTCGATTCCAGGTAGATACAATTTCACTTTCTTTACTAGAGGTACCAGACCATGTTTGTTTTTTTTGGTAACATGTTCCTTCAAAGTGAGGTTGGTGTCCAAGGTGAATCCAAGAGACTTGGTATTTGGTGAAAGTTGGAGTTTGAAGCTGTGAACATTCATATCATTGAGCCACGTTTGTACTATTTTTTGCTTATTTTTCTTTGCAAATATCAGATATTCTGTCTTGGGTAGGATGAACTTTTGGGAGGAGAGTCCCTCAACATCCCGGTCTAAATAAGGTGCAGACAGTGGTAGAGGTATTGAATGTCTAGAGAGTGGACACTCTCAGACTGAATTGCCAGCATATTGGTGAATCAACCTAGGTTCTGCCCTCTCCATCTCCCTCTTAACTTTACCATTGATGCCACTTTGGGAGCATTCCACCTAAATGGCTGGCTAACCAATGCCCTGCATTTTATTTCTCCTTTCAAGAGCATTTGTCTTCACACAGAACCACACGCATGACCTGGTGTACTGAAGAATGAAGGCTGTACAAATGACACTGCATACAGGCAGTAACTGGAGGTGATCTCACCTAGAACAAGACAGAAAAGTCTATAAATCGGCACAAGTATATTCAAACCATCAGATGCACAACATTTGTTTTCCACATTGAGGAAAGCTCAAATTCTACCAAGAAAACGTTTATCAATATCAAATAATTACTGCATCTGATCACCTGTGTTCAGACGCTTTCTCTTTCCAATTTCCTTAGCAAATTTAAGTTCAAAATCTAGAATACGTACTCTAAATTTGACTCTCAGTCCTTCCTCGACTCACCGATCCTCTACATCTTGGGAGCAGCTTATCTTGCTTTACACCTGTCGGCATAGACAGTGTTACCATCACTGTGCTGTCAGGTCGAGCTCCCCAATGACCCGTGCCTGCACTTCATCTTCAACCTAGAGTAGGCCAGTCTTTACACTGCTCTCCCCTCTTTTTCAACATCTCTCTCACTTCAGCCGTCTAATCTGAAGTCTGTAAGCATGCCAAGGTCCATACACTCTTTGAGAACCCTCCAGGGGTCCCGCACACCCTGTTCAACTTCACATCCATCTCTCTATTACCTTACCCTACCAAGGTCAAACTTAAATTAATCAACACCCAACTCTGGAACTTGTTGGAGTCCTACCAGCTTCTCATCTCAATCCATCCCAGTCCCGCTTATAAATCATTTTCAATATAGAAACTGACCACAAATCTCTCACTGATGACATACGCCAAATGTTGGATCAGAAAGCTTGTGCCGCCCTGATTCTAATAGATCTGCCTTCATCATTTGACATGGTTACTCACACTATGTTGCTCAGGTTCCTTCACGACTGTGGCATATGTCTCACCACTCTCACTGGCTTCACTCCTTCCTGTCTGACCACACTCAAACCATCCATTGGCCCTTTCCAATCACACTCTACCAAAGTCCGTTGTAGAGATCCTGAGGGCTATTCGTTGAGATTTACAATGTCGAATGTTTATGTATCCCATTCACCAATATTAATACATCCAGCACCTTTGAAGTCATCCTCTTGTTCCCAGCCTTGATGCAAGTTGATACCAACCAAAAGCTACTCATCAGCCAAGAGCTGTGTTGATCTCTACTCGAGAATGACTAACACAATCATGACCTTCTACCACAACTAACAACATACAAGCTCTTCTTAGATACTCATTTATATGTGACTAGCATGCAACTTTTCTTTTGATGTAACTTTTGTAAAGCACTCTGATACCCTCATCGGGTCTAGTCTGCACTATATTAAACCTTATAAATAAATAAATAAATCTCACTCACAGATGACACAGATGATACACAGCTAATTGACTCCATTTTTGACAACCTCCACACTGCAAAATCAAGCTTCAATGTACGTGTGCACAATATCACAGTCTGGATGCAAGGTAATTGCCTAAAACTTAATGGAGATAGGACTGTGGTGGTACTTTTTGGGAAGAACCCATCTCATTGGCCCATAGACTGGTCACCCAAGGAACTGGGGCCATCCACCATGTCAGCCTCTTAGGCTAGAGACATTCGAATCATAATTAATAATCAACTGTCCATGTCCAACCAATTCTCATTCATAGCAGCCTCCTCGTTCGATTCAATTACATTTTTCCAAAATATATTTCCTGTTGTTTAGTCACACCTGAAAAATTATCGCTCTTGTCCCAAATACCAGTAGACTGGACTACAGGAATGTGCTTTATGCCAGCATTTCTTAACATTACACTAGGAGACTTCAAATTAGTAACATAATGACTGCCAGACTGGACTCAATTTTCTAGCGCATGACTTAATCTCCCACGAACTTCAGAATTGCCACTGGCTATACAAATGTGAAGTTTTGGAACCCTTTTGTCACATCTTCAAAGCGCTCTACAAAGTTGGTCCCAAGTACCTCAACATCATTAAACTGTGTCACTGTTAACAACTCTGGGAACCTCTCACCCTCCTCCCCTTTCTCTAGTGCGCTCAGATGGCAGACCTTTCTCTTACCAGGCTGCAAAGCAATGAAACAAACTTCCTCTTAAATTTTTTCACTAATTTATTTTTATGAATCCTCAAAACTTGGCTCTCTGATTTCCTGTTCTACTTCTCATTCCACTTAACTCAATTTCCCCACTTTAGCACTAGGATACCCTTTTGCAAGTGATATATGTGCCATAGAAATCACAATAATATAACATAACCTCACAAATTGTGGTAACTGATATTTGTATTCTTTACACTTGCTGTATTATCCCTGTCTATGTAGTGTGTCAGGCTGGTGTATTCCCTTGGAACCTCTACATGTCAGCCAGCCTGAGTGGGACGGAGCAGCACGGTCTACCTAGAATTTACATATTTCTCTTCTGGCCATGAGGATTGTGTAAAAAAGAAAAGATCTGGCTTTGCCCGTAACGTTGTCATCGAGGCCAATGATGATTGAAGGAAGAGTGATAGTCACTGAAATCTTCAAGATTGCATACTTTCCCAGTCTGAAATGTTGATAGTTTTAAAGGAGAAAAGTACGCCCTATGCACTGTGAAAAGATGGTTTTGTTTGAGCCAGGCAGGTTTTACTATTTTATGCAGTAAACTAAATGACTCCATCCAGACCTGCATACACTGAGAATTTAACTGATCTCCCCATAACTCATCAGCAAGTTTAAAGTCGCCATCTGCCTCCTCCTCAATTGCCCAGTACCAAAATGCAACCTCCTTCCTACCCCCAGGCCTAGCCACAAGAAGTTCCTCAATATTACTATCCTTTCCCAGAAGAGTATCCTTCCTAGACGGTGCCTGCGCCCAACTCTTCATCTGAATATATTTGAATCTGGAAAATGCTGGGCCCACTAGTCCCCGTAGATCTTCCAAGGATAAGATAGTGCGCCCCCCCAACAGGTCTCCCCACTTATAAATGCCCAAGTCCCTCACCAGGATGATCAGATTATCCTGAAAACATGATGGTGTACCTAGGGAGTCCCATATTGGTGCAAAATATGAGCAGTAGCGAAGCCCAACTTTCCTTCTTATAGTTACCCAACTTCTGGCTAACAAATAAAGAATTTTTAATTTATTTTTTTAAAAACATTTTTGGTCCCCAAATTTGAACAAGAAGCTTTCCTCCGGCAGGCCTTCTCCCTTTAACATGGCCTGCAACAATTCTCCACCTGATGTATTGGTGGGTACCTTAAGGAGCATTCTCGAGTGCGAGAGTTGAAAGGCCCATGCATAGTATTGTAGGTCCGGGAGAGCCAAACCTCCTTTTTCCCTCCTCCTCCTGAGTAAGCATGGGATTAAAATCCATTCCGCTCGCGGATTTTGCGGATTTTCGGCAACTTCGCAATCCGCGAACTTGCCGAAAATTCGTAAAATCCGTGCGAAGAGGATTTTTTGCTTGGTCGCACTTGCCAACTAGAATACTATACAATTTCGCGGGAGTAAACACTTGCGAACACGTAGATGCGGCGGGCAGCGACAATCTCGCAATTGCGAGATTGCAAAATTTGCAATTTCGCACAAGAAATCCACCAGCAGGCAGCATAAACCTTGAAAATTATGATTTTTATCAGAATAACTCCTCAGGTTGACATTTGCCTGCACTTTTTCTTTGCAAGGAGTCCATTTTGGGGGGGGGTGGGAGGAAGGAAGTGCCCCACAGTCTCCAACTTCCTGTTCCTGTCCAGCAGGCTCCTCCCAGTGCTTTCTTCATGTGCTGGTCACTTTGATTTGGTTCTTGACCTAGAAGGGTTACTTTTTGTGGATGCTGCTGGATATTTGGATTTTTGCAAAACTGAAAGCACTCAGCAAAAGTTCAATCTTATCATTAGTAACCTTTCCCTGTAGTGCTTCCTGAGGGGCCCCTCCAGAGTTCATTTGCCTACTTGCAACTATTCTATGACCCTGCTCTGTCCCTCACAGCAGGCTCAGAGAATAGCTACAAGTATACAACAAAGGTCCTGTTAAAAAAATTACACTGCAACAGAAAGCAATTACAGACAAATCTGAAAGCCCTCAGCAGGTGCAAAAGTTCAATCTTATCATTAGTAACCATTCCCTGTAGTGCTTCCTGAGGGGCCCCTTCAGAGTTCAGTTGCCTACTTGCAACTATTCTATAACCCTGCTCTGACCCTCACAGCAGGCTCAGAGAATAGCTACAAGTAGGCCACAAAGGTCCTGTGAAAGAAAATTGCACTGCAACAGAAAGCAAATTACAGATAAGGAAGCAGGTGCCAGCCAGACTGGAAGTTTAAATTCAGTGACACATTAATCAACCCCAAATTAATTCATGTCAGTTGAAGCAGGGCAGGTGTGCTTGCTTTTTTTCACCCCCATAATCTACAGTGATAAACCAACCAGAGGGTGGCAGTGATGTACCAGAGGGTGGCATGGGTGTACCAGAGGGTGGCAGTGGTGAAACAGAGGGTGCTGTGAACCTGTGATGATGAACCAGACGTAGAAACAACATAGTCGCGGCCGTTGCGAGCCGACAAGTAAGTTCGCAATTGCAAACTGGTACACAACCCTCGCGAACTGGCAGAAACCCTTGCGAACACAAAAAAAAAAGAATCCGCAAATTCGCGAGAGTTCGCGGATTTTGCGGATTGCGAATCCGTAAATACGCAAGTTCGCGGATTGCCAATTCGCAAAATCTGCCCATGCTTACTCCTGAGCTTTTTCCACGCCAGTCTGGTCGCTTTAAATTTCCAGATGAAAGAGTTTAATTCCCGTTGGCCTTTCTCTATTTGCTTGGTGTCAAAAGCCAAGGGGATAGAATTAAAGAGAAATGTGAGTTTAGGCAGGATGGACATCTTAACTATATTGATCCTCCCCAGAATGGATAAAGGGAGAAGGGCCCAAGATTTCATCTGTTTTTGACACTCCCTGAACACCCAATCTAAATTATGTTCAGGAATCTTGCCAACCTCTTGCGTAATTCTAATCCCCAAGTATCGCAGAGAGGATCGTATACTAAGTTGTGAATTGGGAATATTCCAAGCCATGATTTCAGTTTTATTGCCCTTTATTTCATAGTCTGAGATTTTACCAAATTCCACCGCCCGGTTGATAACTGTTGGGAAGGCTAGGTCGGGATCAGCCGTCAAGATGAGGATATCATCCGCATATAAAGCCACCCGCTTTTCCCATCCTCCGAATTTAAAGGGAACGATGTTAAGCTCTTCCCTAAGAACCTGTGCAAATGGCTCTATGTAAAGATTAAAGAGGAGGGGGGGGGGGAAGCGGGCAGCCCTGCCTTGTACCCCTTGTGATGTTAAATATGTCTGTCAGAGAGCTGTTTACTAATAATCTGGCAGTCGGGGCCTTGTACAAGAGTTCAATAGCTCGGCAGAATCTATTTCCCAAATTAAATCTCACCATAACCTCAGACAGATAAGCCCAATTAACCCTGTCGAAGGCTTTGGTTGCATCAAGGGTTAGAACGGCCAGCAGAAGTGAAAAGGTGGATGCCATATCAATAGCGCCGACCAAATCGTACGTGAGATCTGCTAGTTGACGCCCTTTGATGAAACCCTTTTGGTCCGGGTGAATAATGGTACCAGCAATACCCTCCAACCTATTTGACAAGATGGAAGCAAAGATTTTATAATCGCTGTTGAGGAGTGAGATAGGGAGATACGACCCGCTGTCAGTCGAATCCTTACCGGGTTAAGTATCAGCACTACTGTGGCCTCATTCCATGAGCTGGGCGGATCATCGCCCCTAATGAGAATATTATTAAATACTTTCACCAAAATAGGAATAATATCCTCCTTAAGTAGCTGGTACACCTCTCCTGGTAGCCCGTCAGGGCCAGCGGCTTTCCCTCGTTTGGACTGGGAGATAGCCTTACTAACTTCCTCCTCCGTGATCTCAAGCTCCAATCCTAACTTCTGATCATTTGAAATTTTGGGTAAAGAGACCCCATCTAGCCAGGTTTTCCTCTTTACGATATCCTCAATGATATCTTCCTTATATATCTTTTGGAAGAAATCCCGAAATGCCTTACCAATATTCAAATTAGATAGTCGGGGTGAGGTCCCACCCTCTACCACGATCTTGCTTATATAGTTTCGCATCTGGTCAGATGTTATTTTCCAGGCAAGTAACTTGCCAGCTGCCTCTCCGAATTCGAAATGGGAGATTTTACTCGCCATCTACGAGCAATTCTTTCTTGCAGAGTAGATTTGAGTTGTTTTTTAAGAGAGTCTAATCTTTTCCGATCCTCACTGAATTCCCTGTGAGTACCTATTTTCTGCTCAATGATATTCATCTCTCCTTCAAAGCCCTTGATGGCATCTCTAAATGTCTTCTTTCTATAGGAGGCTCTATTGGTAATGAAGCCTCGCCAGAAAGCTTTCAAAGCGTCCCAGAAAATGGAAGCCTTAGTCGAATGTAGATTGATCTCGAGAAAGTACTTAGTCTCGATACGGAGGAAACTGATTTAATCATCCTGTAGCAAGATTGTACGATCAAAAGACCAGGAACTATGAAGGTGCTGCTGTGTAGGTATCAGCTTGAAAGCAATTGCAGAGTGATCGGAGAGGTGAGATGGCAGGTAGACAATATCTTGAACTGAGTCTTTAAGGGTGTAACTGAACAGAGCATAGTCTATTCTAGACTTATGTTTATATTTTAAGTTTATAAATGATACACCTAGTTGATTTCCAGCCCTCTCTCTCCATATGTCGGATAGCCCGAGCTGCGCCATCGTTGTTAAGAGTAGTTGTCGCGACTTGGAGTTTGAGTTTTAAATTATTTTTAAAGCGCGCGTACACCTGAACGGTTCCATGGCGCTACAGTATGCCAAGTCCTTAAGAAGCGAGAAAACAGGGGGGGACTTATGATAGATTATTGGGGGAAGGCTTTGGAGAATAGAAAGGTTTTTAAAGCCTTTCTGAAAAGCGAGAATTGGGTGGAGCATCTGAGGTGGGCTGGGAGGGAGTTCCAGAAAATGGGGGCAAGGGTGGAGAATTTAGAGCCTCCCCATTTTTTTTTGCGAAAGCGGGGGACAATCAGCAGATGTTGAGAAGAGGAGCGAAGTTCCCTGGAGGGGGCATAGGGTTCGATCTCCGAAGAGATAAAAGCAGGAGCAGAGCCGAGCTGGGCCTGGAAGGCGAGGCAGCCCACCTTAAATTGGGAGCGTTCGCGAATGGGGAGCCAGTGCAGGGATTTTAAGAGGGGGTGATGTGGTGGGATTTGGTGAGATTGTGAACCAAGCGGGCAGCTTGGTTCTGAACCAGCTGTAGTCGTCGTACATTGTAGGCAGGCATGCCGTGGTAAAGGGCATTGGCATAATCCAAACGAGAGATGACCATGGCAAGTACGATAAGTTTTAGGGCCGTGAAGGAGAAGAAGCGGGAGACCTTGCGGATAGTGCGGAGAGATAGAAAAGAGGAGGAAACCACCGAACTCACCTGGGAGTGCAATGTGAGTTGGTCATTGAGTTTGATGCCGAGGGTTTTGACAGAGGGGGAAGGGGAGGGAGGGGGCCCAAGGGAAGGGGGCCAAAAGAGGGGGGACCAGGGACTGGAGCAACCACCTGTCAAAACCAGCTCTGTATTATCTGGGTTTAGTTTCAGGTGGTTGTGATTCATCCAATCCCGGATGAAGAGCATTGTGGATTGGAAATTAGATTTAGAGTCAGGAGAGTGAGAGAGAGAAAAAACTGAGCTGGAGGTCGTCCGCATAGTTATATACGGAGACCTCCATTTGCTGAAGAGCAAAGATGAGGGGGGCTATGTACAGGTTGAATAGTAAAGGGGAAAGGGAGGAGCCTTGAGGGACCCCACATAACACCTTCCGAGGTTCGGCCGAGAAATCTCCCAGGCGGACCGCTTGGGTGCGATCACTGAGGAAGGAGGACAGCCAGACCAAGGCCGAGCCACCGATCCCCGCCGCCGCGACACGGGAAAGTAAGATGGAATGGTCCACCGTGTCAATGGCGGCGGAGAGGTCGAGTAGCACCAAGGCCTGGGAAATGTTAGTGTCCAATCCCTCTCTAAGGTTGTCAAGTACTGAAAGTACGACTGACTCGGTGGAATGATCTGGGCGAAAACAGGCCTGGCGGGGAGCTAAGACTCGGGTTTCTTCCACGTAGGTGGTGAGTACTCTGGTAACATGTCGCTCCAGAACTTTCCCTAAGAAGGGTAGCAGAGAGATAGGGCGATAGTTGGCGGGGACAGAGAGGTCCGCGCCAGGTTTTTTTAGAATGGGGAGGATTATAGCGGTTTTGAGAGCAGGGGTAACCACGCCCTGGACAGGGAGCAGTTGAGAAAACTGAGCGGAGGTAGTGAGCAGTTCGTGAAAATGTGACAAAGAACATGGGCAGGGCACGGGTCAAGTGGGGACCCGGATTTAGCCAGAGGAAGGAGGGAGAGAAAGGATTCCTCTGTTAAAAGTGGAAAGGAGTCGAGGCAAGCCTCTATAGGGGGGCAAGGCGGGTTGTGGAAGGAATGTGAGGGGGGAGGATATTAGCTCTGATTGTTGCAATTTTATCCAGAAAGTAAGAATTCAAGGAGTCGCATAGAGGTTGTGACGGGGAAGGCTTGAGAGTAGTTCTGTCGGAGTAAGCGAGTTTATTAATGATAGAGAAAATTTCTCTGGGTTTATTCTCCGCGACTAGAATTTTAGAGGAAAAGTAGTCCTTTTTGGTGGATAGAATAGTTTTTTTGTATTGCAACAAGAGGGAGGTGTACTGAGCTTTGAGAATGGGGCAGTACTGTCGTCTCCAGGCACGTTCTGCGTGACGGACTGAAAGTGGTTGGAGTCATTCGTCCGTCTAGAGGAGACCCGCCTAAGTGGGGCGATGGAATCACAGACTGAAAGTAGCCAAGAATTGATGGAGTTGGCTTGTTCTGAAGAGGACAGACCAGATAAGTCTGGGCTGGGAGAGGAAAGAGAGGAAGCTAGGGAAGCCACATCTACCCGACCCAGGATCGTACCCAGATATTTTTAGGGTACGAGGGCTTGGTGGGTGGGCCAAGTTGAGAGGAAAAGGAAATCAGTGAGTGGTCAGACCAGGGACAAGAGGAGATAGCTAGAGACGCAATAGGGCAGTTCAGGCACCAGATCTGGTCAAGGATATGGCCTTGAGTGTGCGTAGAGGAGTGAACATGTGAGGTGAAATTAAGGGAGCGTAAAGTTTCGGAGAATTCTTTGGAGGTGGAGCATTCAGCTGGATCGGAGGGCCAAAAATTGAAGTCACCTAGCAACAGGACGGAGGAGTTGTTAACTGCTAGGGTGGCTACAAGTTCTTGAAACCCGTCAAGAAAGGTTTGAGAAGGTTGGGGGGGCGGTACATAAGTAAGCAAGTGAGAGGGACATTAGAGAAGAGTGAACGAACAACTAAGAAGTCAGATGTTGGAGGGAACAGTAGCTCTTGAGTTTGGGGATTTGTCTAACAAAGGGTCTAACAAAATATTAAAGTCTCTAACCCAGGTTACAGGGTCCGAAACGACTAAAAGATGAGAACGAATAGCGTCTACATATGACGGATCGTCCTGATTCGGACCATAGTATCCCACCAGGGAGATAGGCATCCCTCCCTAGAGATACTCTCAATATAAGCCATCTACCACTGCGGTCTTCCCTGCATTCCAAAATGTGTGACTTGGCTGGTTTTTTAAATATGAACAGTAGCCCTCTAATATTTGCTGTTTGATCTGTACAAATGAAAGTATCAATCCATCTCTGTTTTTTTAATAAGGCGGTAGTCTCAGATTTGAGGAGATGCATTTCCTGGATGGCAATGACCTGTGCCGGGGAGTCTCTCAAATATTGAAGTATTCTATCCCTTCTACCCTTCACGCGCAGGCCATTGACATTCCAGGATAGACACTGAAGCGAAGTCATGGAACCATATCTTCCCCTACCATCCACGCCTGTAAGAGCCTCCTACCATACCCTGAATCTGGTCCTGCTCGAACCACTGAAAGTCATCCTGCATATGGCTAAAAAGCGCCTGATACCCAACGAGCACCGACAAATGAGGAATTTTTACCCTTTCACCCCCATGGCCCACCCCCCTCCCTTGGGAAACCCATCCCTAATTACTCTGGCTTGGTGTTGGACCAGAATTTACGTCCTCCAGCTACCTCCCTCTACTCCTCTACCCTAAACCCTAAACTATATCGCAAACGCTAAGAAAGAGAAAAAACAGCTAAAAACAGATAAGAATCAGGCACATATTACCTCTTGCCTTAATCAGAGTGAGGGTGTATTTCTGGGCCCCATAAATTGTTATTAGAAATGAATTTTTCGAAATATAGGGCCAAAAAAGAAAGGGTGATCCCAAGAAAGTGATGAGCTTAAGTTTTAACCTTTAAATCATACTGTGCAATATATAACTTCTTTCCCCCTTTTTTTCCCTTTCCCTACTTTCTTTCCTTTCTTTCTTTTTACTTTTTTTGTATGTTTTTCCCTTTTTCCTGCACCCCAATTATTTTCTCGTTGATTTCTTTTTTTTTATTCCCCTTGAAAATTACTTAATAAAAGTAACCATTATCTCAACTCAAAATAGATTCACTCCTCCTCACGAGAGAGGTCCCTTAGAGATGTCAGCAGATCATCAGCCTCATTTGGTGATCTGATGTTGTACATTTTATTATTGCACATAATTTTAAGAAAGGTGGGAAATCTCATTTGAACCGTAGCACCTAAAGACCTGAATTTCTCCATTCGTTGGCCCAGTTCCCATTGGCGATCGAGAGTTACTTTGGATAAGTCAGATCGTACCTCGAATGGAAAGTCTGGACCCTTTAATGATTTTACTTTCAGGGCTAAGTTTAAGATCTTTTCCTTTAATGAATAGGTAAGAAAGTTGATTAGAATCTTTCTTGGTTTGGTCCTAGCTGCATTTAACCTGAATGGATCTCTATGGACCCTCTGAATATCCCGCTCCAGAAGGTTGACAGGGTCCTCCAGATTCAGTGACTCCTTTAACAGTGCTGCAACAAAGGTTTTAATATCGCTCCTATCTTTGCCCTCCGGAACCTTCAATAACCATAGGTTATTCCTCCGTGAATAATTCTCAAGTGACTCCATTCTTTCTCTCATGGCATCTCTATCCCTTCGAAGAACTTGGATTTTTATTTCAGCAGACCCTAAATTAGCCTTACGCTCCTCTACTTAGCCCTCCAGAGATTAAGTTCTTTTATTAAGTAGGTCCACTTTTTTCTCCAGCACCTCACATGCTGCCCTAATCTCTGATTGGTTATCAGCCGAAACTATAAAGCCTTGTTTTATATTCGTTTTCAGGGAGGCAAGGAGAGCTTCAATCGAGGGACCAACTAGCACTCCTGCCCCAGTTTCAGAGGGGGTAGGTGACCGGGAAGACCCAGGTGGAACTGAAAGTGATTCCTTAGGCAAGTTAGACTCATCTAAATTAGGTAAGTTAGACTCATCAAAGTTAGAAATATTAGGAGTATTAATATCTGACCCCAAGGGCGGGCTTGTAATACCCAGTTGCTCGGTCAAAATAGAGAGGCCAGTACTGGGCACTGTGTATGAAAGATTAGACATAGCGCGATGAGACTCAGAAGGGGAACTGTATATCTCACTCAGAGCCTCTTGGTTATTAATATTCAATACCTGGGGCTGGACACTAAAAAAAAATCGCAGGGAAGGGGTAATACGGGCAGCACTGTTTTTCAGCACAGCTTTCTTCCTGGTCCCCCTCACAGCCCTCACTTTTCCTAGATTTCTCTGTGAGGCTTTGCCCTGTCCCAGGTCAGAATCAGAGTCAAAATCGGAGTCTTCCTTCTGTTGAACTTTGTCCCAGGAACAATCCAATATACTGACTGGGTCCTCAATACTTTCCCCCAGGACCAGAGCACTGGTGATTCTCTGGGATACGGAGACGTCCTTAATGTCCTTAGTCCGCTTCCCTTCTTCCTACCCCCTTTCTTGCTCAGGACCTCAATAGACTTCGAAACTGAAGTCCCAGCTGCTTTTCTAGGCACCACGGAGTAAGAACCCCCCTGCTTAGAGGCAAGCACACTCTTACCGCTCCTTAAAAGGTGCCCCCCCCGCTTCAGTGGAGTCCCATTCAGCAGAATCGATATGTGTTTCCGAAGCGGCTGTAACTGCCGGCAGAAAGAAAGTGCCGATTCCAGAGTTGCTACTAGTGCTGGCACGGCTCGACTTGCCCCCGGAAAGTTCACGGAGAAGACTGCGAGCCGCTGCGCTTCGGCCACGTCTAAGCTCCAGGGCGGCTCCAGCCCAGCGCGGTAGAAGTGAGGGGCGCGGGAGCCGATCAAGGTCCTGACGTCTCTGGGGCACATTCAAAGAACGCCAACCGCCGAACCTTAGTACGAGTAAAGCAGAGAAAAAATACCGCCACAAGAGCTTCTCCTCAGCGTTCACGCTGACAATCAACCATGCTGCATTCAGGTAAGAGAAAGAGGAGACGAGAGAGCAGCCTGAGAAGGATGTGCGCTACCGCTCAGCTCGCGGGCGCCTGTTAACCGAGAGCCTCCACTGTGAGTTACATGTTGCTGGGCTGATTCGGCGCTGCAACTTGGATGGAAGATTTACTTTTGTGTGAAGATCCTGGTACAGGTATACTGTGAGGTGCAGCATATCCTGCCCACAGGAAAAGTGTACAGAACTTGCTGTTAATTGAAAGGAAATGTGAGTACGGGCTTGCGCCCCCCACTCTGCTTGTTTCGGCAAGTGTTCTCGAGCCCTTGCTGTGCTCGAGCTCCAGTTCTGCCATTTTTGTTGAAGGAGCTGCATGCATGCGCAGTAACTGTGTGACAGGTTCCATTGATAGGGGTAATCAGGATGAGTGAAAACAAGTCCTACCTCCCTGGAAAATCGACACATGATTACGAACATCTTTAATGTTTGGGAAAGCCTGTATTGTTCAACCTGGAAACCACACAATTTATTTGATTGTGTGCTTGGAGGACGCTTTCTTGGAGCCGCTATTTTCTTTAACGGGATCCAAGGACTGGCACAATGGTAAACGATGGTAAGCTAACTAAAGTTTTGTCTTACTCAAGGGGCTAAAATACCTTGGGTTTCCAATGATTTTTTTATTCAGAACCTGGAGGAGAGTGTGAAGTTGTTGAAACCTGACATCAAACCTTTGGCTTATGATAGAGAACCCATCAAATTGAGAAGGTACTTCATGGGCATTATTGAATATAAAAAAAAGGGTTGCTGGAAAGGTGTATGTTTCTTTAAGAGGGGACAGCATTCTAAGCTGGTTTCTCCAGCGAGATCTTGAAGTCATGCTCAATCCCAACAGTGATCCCTCCATAACTGTGAAAGATGGGGTACAGTCTGTCACGCAATTTGGGAGTGGTTTACCATCAGAGGAGTTTGGGCAGAGGTTGGTAGATGAATTTCCATCTGTGTTTAGATGCGAATTAGGGTGTCTTAAGAGGTATTGTCTTAAATTAAGTTGAGAGAAGGCATTTAGCCCAAATGTGGTAAGGTGCGTGGAGTTCCATTGCCAAAAAGAGTAGTGGAGGGTTGCGATCTGTGTGGAGTTGCGCAAACATAACAAGGGCGTGGTGATTGATAATATCCCGGCCTGAATATTGCAGAGATGTTAATATCTTTGGAGTGGTCTGAAATATTCTCCACAGTTGATTTAAAGTCAGAAAGCACATCACCAAATAAAACCGGAGGAGAATTCAAGGGATGTCACAGTTTTTCTAAGGCCTATTCGCACATATAGGCTTAAAAGGATGCCATTTGGTATGGTGTCGGCAGGCTCTGTTTTTTAGAGAGCTATCGAAAGGGCGTCAAAATATATCAAGACGACATTCAGATATATGGTCCTGATGTTTCTGTTCATAATGAAAGAGTGAGATTGATGCTTAAGAGGTTGGAAGCTGTTAATTTAACAATAAGAAGGGAGAAATGTAAATGCAGGCTGCTTTTCATCGAATAGCTTGGTCAAGAAGTGTCTAAGGATGGAGGTAAGCCAAAACCCAGCTTGGTTAATGCTGTAAATGGTTTGACGCCTTCCACGAATAAAGAGGAGCTGCTCAAATTCTTAGGGAGTATTATTATAAATTCATACCAAATTTTGCATCTAAAAGTAACTAGATTAGACTTTTGTGGAAAAAAAGAGGCAACGTTTCTCTGGGATGAAGACTGTAAAGAGGAATTCAAAGGTATACAGGAAGATCTCATTAGGGCTCTCAATTTGGGCGTTTTGACCCCAACATGAAAATCACTATCATTACTTTATTTTATTTCATTTATTTATTTGAGTTGTATATAGCACAGTCTAGACCCAAGGGTATCAGAGCGCTTTACATGTTTCTTGAATACGTACATGATGAAAGTCAAGTGGGCTTTGCATACAGTCATATAGAAAAATATAGGACACAGAGTATTAAAGTAGACCATAGTAAGGATACAGTAATATATATATATATATATATATATATATATATATATATATATATATCTATATATCTATATATCTATATATATATATTCACTGAAAAAACCATAGGTTATAGACCATATATAGTTAGGAATTTGCATTTACAAAACCTTGAAAATTCACTGAAAAAACCATAGGTTAGAGACCATATATAGTTAGCTGGACATTTTATTGACATAAAACCAATGAAATTCCATATATTGTTAGTTGCACTAACTATATATCGCGCACCCGCAATCCACTGCTGATGATGTCACATATTACATCATTCATGACATGGTCAGTGACATCACTGATGACATCACTGATGACATCTCAAATGACATCACTGATGACATCTCAAATGACATCACTGATGACATCATCTAGTGTCTGTGTGTTTTTGTAAAGTTTAAATATGTTTTACATATTGAAGAATGAGTGGATGTATGGAAGACTGAGTGCGTGTGTGGCTGGCTGGGAGGTGTGTGACTCTGTGCATATCAATGTGTACTTGTATCAGTGATTGTATAAGAGAGTAAGTATGTGTTAGTATATGTGTGAAAAGTATGGTGTTCTGTGTTTAACTGTATAGATGAGGAAATCGAAGTGTGATTGATTCTTCACAGGACTGACTAGGTGTATGAGTGCATATGATAGTGTTGTAATAATGAGTGACTGTATGTATGAGTGATTGTATGGGTGAATGAGTGAATGTGTGTGTAGACATAGGAATCAGTGAGTGCGTATGTAGTAACTGGTATTGGTGTGTCATGATGTCATCAGTGATGTAATTTGAGATGTCATCAGTGATGTCATTTGAGATGTCATCAGTGATGTCATCAGTGATGTCACTGAAGTATGGTGTTCTGTGTTTAACTGTATAGATGAGGAAATGGAAGTGTGATTGATTCTTTACAGGACTGACTAGGTGTGTGAGTAACTCCATGGATGAGTGGCAGTGTGTGAGTGTCTGCATAGGTGTATGAGTGCATATGATAGTGTTGTAATAATGAGTGACTGTATGTATGAGTGATTGTATGGGTGAATGAGTGAATGTGTGTGTAGACGTAGGAATCAGTGAGTGCGTATGTAGTAACTGGTATTGGTGTGTCATGATGTCATCAGTGATGTCATTTGAGATGTCATCAGTGATGTCATCAGTGATGTCATTTGAGATGTCATCAGTGATGTCATCAGTGATGTCACTGACCATGTCATGAATGATGTAATATGTGACATCATCAGCAGTGGATTGCGGGTGCGCGATATATAGTTAGTGCAACTAACAATATATGGAATTTCATTGGTTTTATGTCAATAAAATGTCCAGCTAACTATATATGGTCTCTAACCTATGGTTTTTTTAGTGAGTTTTCAAGGTTTTGTAAATGCAAATTCCTAACTATATATGGTCTATAACCTATGGTTTTTTCAGTGAATTTCATTGGTTTTTTAAAAGCTAATATCTATAGCTGTAAAATATATTCTTTATTACGTGACGTATCACGTAGCCACGTGAGACGCCTCATGATGCGTCGCATAACCGTGACGTATCGGCTCTGCAGCGCAAACAAAACCCGTAACGTAAGCGCGCCGGAGCACGCTTACAGATATATATATATTTTTTTAACCTAATTAGACAAAATCCACACGTGCACATATCTTGAGGCCTTGCAAAGGCACATCAAACAAACAGTCCCTACAATTTTGCCAAGTTTGCTGGAAATCTATTCCCTTAATTTTTTTTTTACTGTTTCTCTTGGTTTTCCCCTTGTTACGCTTACCGGGACGCTACCCGGTACGCGAACTGGACGCTCCAAAAACACAAGATGGCGGACTCCCGTTACGCTGCCGGTTAGCTGCCCGGTTCGCGTACCGGGAAGCGCCTCTACCGCGAAAAATCGCGGGGGACTTTAATATCCCCCTCATCAATCCTAGGGGGTCAGGAGGGGTTTACCTTGCCCCCTTTCCTTCATTTCCCCCTTCTTTTTTCACCACATCTTGTCTCTCGAACCTACCGAGAGACAAGATGGCGGCCGCTCCGGACTGTTTAGAATGTTGACAGACACCGGAGAGCCAATCAGCTTCGCTTCGCGAAGTTGCGTTACGCGTCAGGTACGCGAACCGGGGCGCTAACCGGAGCGCTGTCACAGATATATATATTTTTTTAAACGTTAATTTCTCAAAATCCACTGGAGCACATATATTGAGACATAGCAAAGGCACGTCGGGCAAACCATATCTACAATTTTGCCAAGTTTCATGTAAATCTATTTAGCCGTTTGAGCTAAAAGTGAGTCCAACCGCCCTATGGAAAAATAAATGGGAAAAACGCGGTTTGGGACCCCCCTTTTTTCTCGGCCCCCCCTTGACGAACCCCCCCCCCAAATTTTCAGGGGCTGCTCAGAAACAAAATGTGCCATTTTCCTGAAAATTTCAGCCAATTCCGTCCACAAACGCCAAAGTTATTAGACATAGAATTTTCAGAAATCCCATAGAGAAAAAATCCTAACTATATATACCCACTGGCTATCGCCAGTAGGTAATATACATATATAAACATATATAATCTGCATATCTATATAAATATAAATGCATGCATACATATACATATATGCATACATATGCATGTTATTTACATGAAAGTTTTAAAAACACTAATAAAAGCAAAGCTAAAAAGCCACCTCATTACAAACAGAATGGCTTTAACTTAAACGAGGGCGAGATCTATTGCATTTTCAATGCTTGTTTACTTTGGTTCTATCAAGAAGGCATTCAGATGTGTCACACATTTGCCATAAATTCTGAATGTTAGCACTCTAGTTGCTCATTAGATCACTGTAGTAAAGCTAGTGCTCACCAGGGAAGTCTGCTGCTAATCATGGTTTGCAGCCATTTTCCCGCATTTTCTATTCCGCAGACTTTCAGTCCGCATACCATTATCCCGCAAGGTCATTGACCTTGCATACCATTATCCCGCATTTTTTCAAAACGCATGTGCATTTATCGCGCATGCCTTTACAAAGAATTACGTTTTAAAGGCATGTATGGTAAATGCATTTGCGTTGTGAAAACCACGATGACGAGAGAGGTAAGTGGGTTTGTGTTAATTTTTTCGTGGGTTAGTGATTGTGTAGTGTAGTGTAGTGTTGTGTAGTGTAGTGTTGTGTTAGTGTAGTGTAGATATGTGGTGGTTGTTTAGTGTAGGGTCATGCTGGGGGTAGTGTTTTAGGGTTTAGGGTTGTGTTGTAGTGTTTGCGTAGTGTAGGGTCATGCTGGGGGTAGTGTTTTAGGGTTTAGGGTAGTGTTGTAGTGTTTGCGTAGTGTAGGGTCATGCTGGGGGTAGTGTTTTAGGGTTTAGGGTTGTGTTGTAGTGTTTGCGTAGTGTAGGGTCATGCTGGGGCTAGTGTTTTAGGGTTTAGGATAGTGTTGTAGTGTTTGCGTAGTGTAGGGTCATGCTGGGCGTAGTGTTTTAGGGTTTAGGATAGTGTTGTAGTGTTTGCGTAGTGTAGGGTCATGCTGGGGGTAGTGTTTTAGGGTTTTGGGTAATGTTGTAGTGTTTGCGTAGTGTAGGGTCATGCTGGGGTGTAGTATTTTAGGGTTTAGGGTAGTGTTGTAGTGTTTGCGTAGTGTAGGGTCATGCTGGGGGTAGTGTTTTGGGGTTTTGGGTAGTGTTGTAGTGTTTGCGTAGTGTAGGGTCATGCTGGGGGTAGTGTTTTAGGGTTTTGGGTAGTGTTGTAGTGTTTGCGTAGTGTAGGGTCATGCTGGGGTGTAGTGTTTTAGGGTTTTGGGTAGTGTTGTAGTGTTTGCGTAGTGTAGGGTCATGCTGGGGTGTAGTGTTTTAGGGTTTTGGGTAGTGTTGTAGTGTTTGCGTAGTGTAGGGTCATGCTGGGGGTAGTGTTTTAGGGTTTTGGGTAGTGTTGTAGTGTTTGCGTAGTGTAGGGTCATGCTGGGGGTAGTGTTTTAGGGTTTTGGGTAGTGTTGTAGTGTTTGCGTAGTGTAGGGTCATGCTGGGGGGTAGTGTTTAGGGTTTTGGGTAGTGTTGTAGTGTTTGCGTAGTGTAGGGTCATGCTGGGGGTAGTGTTTTAGGGTTTTGGGTAGTGTTGTAGTGTTTGCGTAGTGTAGGGTCATGCTGGGGGTAGTGTTTTAGGGTTTAGGGTAGTGTTGTAGTGTTTGCGTAGTGTAGGGTCATGCTGGGGGTAGTGTTTTAGGGTTTAGGGTAGTGTTGTAGTGTTTGCGTAGTGTAGGGTCATGCTGGGGGTAGTGTTTTAGGGTCTAGGGTAGTGTTGTAGTGTTTGCGTAGTGTAGGGTCATGCTGGGGGTAGTGTTTTAGGGTTTAGGGTAGTGTTGTAGTGTTTGCGTAGTGTAGGGTCATGCTGGGGTGTAGTGTTTTAGGGTTTTGGGTAGTGTTGTAGTGTTTGCGTAGTGTAGGGTCATGCTGGGGGTAGTGTTTTAGGGTTTAGGGTAGTGTTGTAGTGTTTGCGTAGTGTAGGGTCATGCTGGGGGTAGTGTTTTAGGGTTTAGGGTTGTGTTGTAGTGTTTGCGTAGTGTAGGGTCATGCTGGGGGTAGTGTTTTAGGGTTTAGGGTTGTGTTGTAGTGTTTGTGTAGTGTAGGGTCATGCTGGGGGTAGTGTTTTAGGGTTTAGGGTAGTGTTGTAGTGTTTGCGTAGTGTAGGGTCATGCTGGGGTGTAGTGTTTTAGGGTTTTGGGTAGTGTTGTAGTGTTTGCGTAGTGTAGGGTCATGCTGGGGGTAGTGTTTTAGGGTTTAGGGTAGTGTTGTAGTGTTTGTGTAGTGTAGGGTCATGCTGGGGGTAGTGTTTTAGGGTTTAGGGTAGTGTTGTACTGTTTGTGTAGTGTAGGGTCATGCTGGGGGTAGTGTTTTAGGGTTTAGGGTAGTTTAGTTGTTTAGTGTATGCTAAAGGCATATTCGTTCTAAAAGTTTTCGTTATTTTAATTTGCGGCCTAATAGTACATGCGGGATTTTTTTTGCGGACTGATGGTATGCGGGATTTCGTCATATATTCGCTAATCATACTTTCTATGGCAAAAAGAACGCCCTCATTTTGTTCCTTTTTAAATTAAATGTTTTAAGAGTTACCACTTTATTCCAATCAAGATGGCTTCAGGTGTGCCATACCTTTGTAATAAGTAGGACTGTTAGCACTCTAGTTGTTCTTTAGAACACTCTGGGACATTCTGTCATTGGGCTATAGTTGGGCTACATCTGGCTGATATTTGGGCTACATTCGTTTTTTTTGTCTCTGGTGGCCATCTTTGGGCTACATTGGGCTACATTGGGCTACATTGGGCTACATTGGGCTACATTTGGGCTCCAACATATATATAGCCCAATGTAGCCCAATATATATTTTTCAAAGTTAATTTTCGTAAAAACCACTGGAGCCTATATCTTGAGACATAGCAAAGGCACATCGGGCTACCAGTCCCTACAATTTTGCCAAGTTTGGTGTAAATCCATTCAGCCGTTCAGGCTAAAAGTGAGGCCAACCGCCCTATGGAAAATTGCATGGGAAAAACACGTTTTGGGACCCCCCTTTTTTCTCGGCCCCCCCTTGACGACACCCCCCCAAATTTTCAGGGGCTGCTCAGAAACAAAATGTTCCATTTCCCTAAAAATTTCAGCCAATTCTGTCCTCAAACGCCAAAGTTATTCGACATAGAATTTTCAAAAATCCCATAGGAAAAATATCCTAACTATATATACCTACTGGCTATCGCCAGTAGGTAATATATATATATATATATATATATATATATATATATATTCACGCTCCAAGGTTGTCCACCTTATGAGTAGCACGCGAGCAGCAGCTTTATTTATGTGTAGGTGAGGACGGGGATCCGCTCGTAGACGCCGCTCCGTAATGGATCTGCCCGACGCGTTTCGAAGCTCCATCTGCTTCTCTTCAGGGGCTTTAACGGAAGCGGTGTGCGCACCCGTTACACTTCTCCAATTTCATATAACTCACCCGCCAATGGGAGGCTCCAATGAGACTTCTGGGAAGTGTAGTGCGGAAAGCACACAATCAAGTCCTGTATGGACTCCACGAGTGGGCCCGTCCTCGATCCCATGTACAGCTGCTACTTCACTGCCGTGACCCCCACGTTAACGGGGTGGTGCATACTCTGCGGCTGGACTGCCGCATATAGATTCACGCTCCAAGGTTGTCCACCTTATGAGTAGCATGCGAGCAGCAGCTTTATTTATGTGTAAGTGAGGACGGGGATCCGCTCGTAGACGCCGCTCCGTAATGGATCTGCCCGACGCGTTTCGAAGCTCCATCTGCTTCTCTTCAGGGGCTTTAACGGAAGCGGTGTGCGCACCCGTTACACTTCTCCAATTTCATATAACTCACCCGCCAATGGGAGGCTCCAATGAGACTTCTGGGAAGTGTAGTGCGGAAAGCACACAATCAAGTCCTGTATGGACTCCACGAGTGGGCCCGTCCTCGATCCCATGTACAGCTGCTACTTCACTGCCGTGACCCCCACGTTAACGGGGTGGTGCATACTCTGCGGCTGGACTGCCGCATATAGATTCACGCTCCAAGGTTGTCCACCTTATGAGTAGCACGCGAGCAGCAGCTTTATTTATGTGTAGGTGAGGACGGGGATCCGCTCGTAGACGCCGCTCCGTAATGGATCTGCCCGACGCGTTTCGAAGCTCCATCTGCTTCTCTTCAGGAGCTTTAACGGAAGCGGTGTGCGCACCCGTTACACTTCTCCAATTTCATATAACTCACCCGCCAATGGGAGGCTCCAATGAGACTTCTGGGAAGTGTAGTGCGGAAAGCACACAATCAAGTCCTGTATGGACTCCACGAGTGGGCCCGTCCTCGATCCCATGTACAGCTGCTACTTCACTGCCGTGACCCCCACGTTAACGGGGTGGTGCATACTCTGCGGCTGGACTGCCGCATATAGATTCACGCTCCAAGGTTGTCCACCTTATGAGTAGCACGCGAGCAGCAGCTTTATTTATGTGTAGGTGAGGACGGGGATCCGCTCGTAGACGCCGCTCCGTAATGGATCTGCCCGACGTGTTTCGAAGCTCCATCTGCTTCTCTTCAGGGGCTTTAACGGAAGCGGTGTGCGCACCCGTTACACTTCTCCAATTTCATATAACTCACCCGCCAATGGGAGGCTCCAATGAGACTTCTGGGAAGTGTAGTGCGGAAAGCACACAATCAAGTCCTGTATGGACTCCACGAGTGGGCCCGTCCTCGATCCCATGTACAGCTGCTACTTCACTGCCGTGACCCCCACGTTAACGGGGTGGTGCATACTCTGCGGCTGGACTGCCGCATATAGATTCATGCTCCAAGGTTGTCCACCTTATGAGTAGCACGCGAGCAGCAGCTTTATTTATGTGTAGGTGAGGACGGGGATCCGCTCGTAGACGCCGCTCCGTAATGGATCTGCCCGACGCGTTTCGAAGCTCCATCTGCTTCTCTTCAGGGGCTTTAACGGAAGCGGTGTGCGCACCCGTTACACTTCTCCAATTTCATATAACTCACCCGCCAATGGGAGGCTCCAATGAGACTTCTGGGAAGTGTGGTGCGGAAAGCACACAATCAAGTCCTGTATGGACTCCACGAGTGGGCCCGTCCTCGATCCCATGTACAGCTGCTACTTCACTGCCGTGACCCCCACGTTAACGGGGTGGTGCATACTCTGCGGCTGGACTGCCGCATATAGATTCACGCTCCAAGGTTGTCCACCTTATGAGTAGCACGCGAGCAGCAGCTTTATTTATGTGTAGGTGAGGACGGGGATCCGCTCGTAGACGCCGCTCCGTAATGGATCTGCCCGACGCGTTTCGAAGCTCCATCTGCTTCTCTTCAGGGGCTTTAACGGAAGCGGTGTGCGCACCCGTTACACTTCTCCAATTTCATATAACTCACCCGCCAATGGGAGGCTCCAATGAGACTTCTGGGAAGTGTAGTGCGGAAAGCACACAATCAAGTCCTGTATGGACTCCACGAGTGGGCCCGTCCTCGATCCCATGTACAGCTGCTACTTCACTGCCGTGACCCCCACGTTAACGGGGTGGTGCATACTCTGCGGCTGGACTGCCGCATATAGATTCACGCTCCAAGGTTGTCCACCTTATGAGTAGCACGCGAGCAGCAGCTTTATTTATGTGTAGGTGAGGACGGGGATCCGCTCGTAGACGCCGCTCCGTAATGGATCTGCCCGACGCGTTTCGAAGCTCCATCTGCTTCTCTTCAGGGGCTTTAACGGAAGCGGTGTGCGCACCCGTTACACTTCTCCAACGCGTCGGGCAGATCCATTACGGAGCGGCGTCTACGAGCGGATCCCCGTCCTCACCTACACATAAATAAAGCTGCTGCTCGCGTGCTACTCATAAGGTGGACAACCTTGGAGCGTGAATCTATATGCGGCAGTCCAGCCGCAGAGTATGCACCACCCCGTTAACGTGGGGGTCACGGCAGTGAAGTAGCAGCCGTACATGGGATCGAGGACGGGCCCACTCGTGGAGTCCATACAGGACTTGATTGTGTGCTTTCCGCACTACACTTCCCAGAAGTCTCATTGGAGCCTCCCATTGGCGGGTGAGTTATATGTAATTGGAGAAGTGTAACGGGTGCGCACACCGCTTCCGTTAAAGCTCCTGAAGAGAAGCAGATGGAGCTTCGAAACGCGTCGGGCAGATCCATTACGGAGCGGCGTCTACGAGCAGATCCCCGTCCTCACCTACACATAAATAAAGCTGCTGCTCGCGTGCTACTCATAAGGTGGACAACCTTGGAGCGTGAATCTATATGCGGCAGTCCAGCCGCAGAGTATGCACCACCCCGTTAACGTGGGGGTCACGGCAGTGAAGTAGCAGCCGTACATGGGATCGAGGACGGGCCCACTCGTGGAGTCCATACAGGACTTGATTGTGTGCTTTCCGCACTACACTTCTCAGAAGTCTCATTGGAGCCTCCCATTGGCGGGTGAGTTATATGTAATTGGAGAAGTGCAACGGGTGCGCACACCGCTTCCGTTAAAGCCCCTGAAGAGAAGCAGATGGAGCTTCGAAACGCGTCGGGCAGATCCATTACGGAGCGGCGTCTACGAGCGGATCCCCGTCCTCACCTACACATAAATAAAGCTGCTGCTCGCGTGCTACTCATAAGGTGGACAACCTTGGAGCGTGAATCTATATGCGGCAGTCCAGCCGCAGAGTATGCACCACCCCGTTAACGTGGGGGTCACGGCAGTGAAGTAGCAGCCGTACATGGGATCGAGGACGGGCCCACTCGTGGAGTCCATACAGGACTTGATTGTGTGCTTTCCGCACTACACTTCCCAGAAGTCTCATTGGAGCCTCCCATTGGCGGGTGAGTTATATGTAATTGGAGAAGTGTAACGGGTGCGCACACCGCTTCCGTTAAAGCCCCTGAAGAGAAGCAGATGGAGCTTCGAAACGCGTCGGGCAGATCCATTACGGAGCGGCGTCTACGAGCGGATCCCCGTCCTCACCTACACATAAATAAAGCTGCTGCTCGCGTGCTACTCATAAGGTGGACAACCTTGGAGCGTGAATCTATATGCGGCAGTCCAGCCGCAGAGTATGCACCACCCCGTTAACGTGGGGGTCACGGCAGTGAAGTAGCAGCCGTACATGGGATCGAGGACGGGCCCACTCGTGGAGTCCATACAGGACTTGATTGTGTGCTTTCCGCACTACACTTCCCAGAAGTCTCATTGGAGCCTCCCATTGGCGGGTGAGTTATATGTAATTGGAGAAGTGTAACGGGTGCGCACACCGCTTCCGTTAAAGCCCCTGAAGAGAAGCAGATGGAGCTTCGAAACGCGTCGGGCAGATACCTTACGGAGCGGCGTCTACGAGCGGATCCCCGTCCTCACCTACACATAAATAAAGCTGCTGCTCGCGTGCTACTCATAAGGTGGACAACCTTGGAGCGTGAATCTATATGCGGCAGTCCAGCCGCAGAGTATGCACCACCCCGTTAACGTGGGGGTCACGGCAGTGAAGTAGCAGCCGTACATGGGATCGAGGACGGGCCCACTCGTGGAGTCCATACAGGACTTGATTGTGTGCTTTCCGCACTACACTTCCCAGAAGTCTCATTGGAGCCTCCCATTGGCGGGTGAGTTATATGTAATTGGAGAAGTGTAACGGGTGCGCACACCGCTTCCGTTAAAGCCCCTGA